>NW_023270305.1:51361617-51499139 GCF_011800145.1 Mirounga leonina
CTGTGAAGTTCTCTGCTCACAAATTTTATGAGAAACTTCCTCAATGGAAGATTGCTCACTTTCAGTGTTTCTGGTTTTTAAAAACTTAAGCAGATCATCTTTTTGAATATTTTTCTTTTTTTGCCTTTTTTTCTTTTCTGAGCATCAATGTCATATTTTCTAAATCAATCCCAGTTTGATTTGTACTCATTCCCAACAGGCTGAGTTTACAAAATGAAGTTTGTCTTTCTTCTAAAACATTCAAAATTAGGGGTGCCTGGGTGGCTCAGTCGTTAAGCGTCTGCCTTCGGCTCAGGTCATGATCCCGGGGTCCTGGGATCGAGCCCCGCATCGGGCTCCCTGCTCTGCGGGAAGCCTGCTTCTCCCTCTCCCACTTCCCTTGCTTGTGTTCCCTCTCTCGCTGTGTCTCTCTCTGTCAAATAAATACATAAAATCTTTTAAAAAATGAAAATAAAAATAAAAAAATAAAACACTCAAAATTAAGATTACAAAGCAAAATACAAAAAATCTAATATAAAAATTTTAAATCAAATGTATTTAAATAAAGCTGAATTTTATATTAATTTTTATTTTTAAATTAAATCTTATTAAATATTGCTATAAAAATAAAACTTCAAAATTCTAGGGTTTTAATGTCCACTTAATAAGCAAGGCAAAGAATCTGTACTACACTTCAAATATTTTACAACTATAACTACACGTCCACAAATGTAAGAAAAATATGAATTCTTTAGTATGGCAAAAAGTTTCTGAGACACAGTGGTATATGGTTATATAATGGTCCCCAGTGTATCATACCTCCCTGTGCCCAGCTCCTTTGCAATACGATTTTGGCCATGCCTCCCATCAAGAGATAGAGTCTCTTTCCCCCAACCCACCCACTGGATCCGGGTGTCCCACAAGGCTTCATTTGGTCAACAGAATGAGACAGAAGTAACACTGAGCAGCTCCCAAGGCCAGGCCTTAAGAAGCCTTGTAGCTTTTGCTTCTGTCCTCTAGGAACACTTACGCCATTATGTACAGAAGCCCATTCTAGCCTAGAGGGTATAGGGCTATTTGGAGAACTGAGGCATCCCAGCCAACAGCCAGCACAACTGCCAAACATTTGAATAAAGCCATCTGGGAGCATCCAGTCCCAGCAGAGTTGCTATGGACTGCAGCCACATACGTGACCCCGATGGAGAGCAGCAGAAAAATGGCCCAGCTGGCCCAGCCCAGAATTGCGAGCAAACTGCTGTTTTAAGCCACCAACTAAGTTTCAATATGCTTTGTTCCAAAGCAGCAGATAACGGACATCGATAGGGTATACGACTATTGTGAATATGAGCTGATCCCTGAATCCCTCTAGAATCACAAATGAGAACAAAAAAAGAAAAGAAAATGGACCCTTGGCACTGTTGAGAAATAATATTTAGTTAGACAAGGACCCACTGAATTCACGCTCTCTGAGAGGAGGAGTGTAGGGCACTGGAGGGTTTTAAGCTGAGGAATAAACTGATTTGTCTTTTCTCTTATCTACACATTATCAGCCAATTAAATTCTTTCTCCCCCCAAAGCAGTGACTGTCTCTAAGTTCAGCAGGAGCACAACCTTCACAGCATCTGGACTCAGCACTGTTGTGTTTTGAGAATTATAGGAGGGAATGTGGAGACTTTGGGTGTTAGTTTCAAGCATTCACGCTCGGGGTTGTAGGTCACACGGTGCCAGCCCCGAGCTGAATGCAGAATCCCATGGGAGAAAATCTCCCATGTGATCTTTAGCACATTTAATTTCTTGTGTTTGTGACATGCAGGGCCCTCTAAAGTGTGGAGGCTCAGGATGGAGGCCGCCTTGACTGATCTAAGGGCAATATTACCCCAGCCCCAGTTTAGGAAAATGGTTGAGACCTTGTTTGGGGATTTGCCTGTGAACAGTGACTAAGGAAAATTGGTAAGGGCTATTAAAATTTTAAGTATGTCAATCTCTTCATACATCAACCCAGCTTTAGGGAAAACATCCTATAGGAATAAAAGGACCAATATATTAGAGTAGTTGTGCAAAAATGTTTAGCACAAACATTGTTTAAAGTAGGAAAAAGTGGAAACAATTTAAACTTCATTAATAGGGGGGCGGTTAAGTGAATTGTGGTCCATCCACATTAGCAGATGTTATGCAAATGTTGAAAAGGTTGTTGTATCCTGACATATCTGACTTGGACTTAGATCTGACTTAGTGAGATTTATGCCTTTTTTCATTCATTGAACATTTACTGAGCATCAGCTATGAACCTGGCACTGCTCTAAGTACTAGGGATACAGTAGGGAACAAGACAAGGTTTGTTGTTTAGGGAATTCACATCTTAATGGAGAAAGACAGACCACAGACAAGCAAATAAGTATGTAGTACATTAGATGGTAGTAAGTAGGTGCTGTGAATAATAATGAAGGTGGGTTGGGAGATAGAGTCTGGAAGGAAGTGAGGGAAAGAACTTTGTGGCATTCACGAGGAGGGACAGTCTAGACAGGAACAGCAAGTGCAAAGGCCATGACTTGGGAGTATGGTTGATGAGATCTAGGAATATCAGGGATGCCAGGGTGGCAGGGGACAAGGGCTGTGAGGTCAGGAGGAGAGCTGTAGAGTTGGTGTGTGTGTGTGTGTGTGTGTGTGTGTGTATAGGGCCTCCTAGGTCCTGGCCAGGACTCTGAGTTTTACTCTGTGTAAGATGGGAAGCCACCAGAAGGTTTTGTGCTGAGAAGCACCATCACCCGACTTAAATTTTTGGAGAATCCCTCTGGCTGCCATGACAACTGACTCAGGGGGTAGAGGGAGGCAGAGGAGAGTGAAGAGACTGTTGCCATGCAGAAAGGAGAGCTTACCCCATGGTGAAGCAGCAAGTGGTCAGATTCTGGATAGGTTTTGAAGGGGGGCCTGCAGGATGTCCTAATGGAATTGGATGTGGGGTGTGAGCAAGAAGCCAGGTGACCATTAAGTACTGTTAATGAGAAAAGCAAGTTTCAGAGCAAGGTGAGCACGGCATGATCCTATTTTTGTTCAAATAAACGGCAAATAAAGCTCTCTCTCCTCCCTGTGCATGGATCTTTGTGTGGCGGCTATACAAGTGTATTAGTGGGCGAGGGCTGCTGCAGCAAAATACCCAGACCAGGTGCTTTCAATAACGGAAATGTATTTTCTCACAATTCTGGAGACTGGAAGTCCAAGGTGAAGATGCCAGAAGTGTCGTTTCTGGCGAGACCTCTCTGCCTGGCTTGCAGACCTCCGTCTTCCTGCTGTGTCCTCCCAGGGCTCTTCTCTGTAAGGTCCCACCCTTACGACCTCACTTAAACCTTACGGGCCCTATCTCCAAATATAGGTGGTGGGGTCGGAGCTCTAACATTTGAATTTGGTAGGGGCGGGGGACACAATTCAGTCCATAATGATGAGTATAGAAAAAGTTGTGAAAGGTGACCCACAAGCAGTTAGCTCTGATCTCCTTTGGGGCTCTGGGCCAGATGAGGGTGTTTACTTTTTTCCCTGGAATGGCTGCATTGGTTACAGGGAGTACATGTCAACTGAAAAATTGTTGACAAGGCATTTAATATAGAAACATTCTAAGAGAGAGAGAAAAAAAGCCACCTTGGCTTAGAATTCATTCCTGCACATAGTTGTAAGGCTACCACTTAGCTTGGAGACCCCATTCCTAGCCGCTGGTTCACTCCTGGCCTTGGCGAGGATGCAGGGATGCACAGGGAAGCTCAGCGTTTGGCAAGGGGGCTAAGGGGCCAAGGAGAAAGGAGATGGGCATGACTCCCCTCCGTGAGTCAGCGTATCCATGACAGGACCCCCTCTCCAGCCCTGGCAAGCAACATGGGGGAGAGGGTCTGAGACGGAAGTGACTGCAAGGAAGCCTTAGTGACTTGAGGCCAGTGAGGCCAGTGGAAGCCTCAGGGGGTCCTGCCACCCCCTCTCCATCGGAGATTCAGAGCTGGGCTAGAGGGGTCCTCCACTGGCACCTCCTGGTCCTCCCAAGCTCTGCTCTCATAGTCTCCCTTGTCTGCCCCTTAGAAAGGAGAGAGCATGTGTCCTTCCACGTCTAGCCCCCTCGCAGCACACGAGGGGGCTTGTGTCCGCTCAGCACCCACACACTGCCACAGAGGCCTGTCCCCAGGGCAACCCGACACTTGAGCAGCTCCCGGCTGATTTTTAGTGGAGATGGGACTATCTCCCTCACAGAGGCGTGGTGAACATTCAGTGCAAGAACGTAGACAATATGCCTGTTTCTTCCTCTATTACGGGACCTGCCCTGTCCACACACTCCATCAGTGGGACCGCCACCGTCACCTGGTGACAGAGCCTGCCGTGTGCGAGCCACTGGGCACGGTACTCCACACCCATAGGCTCTCTGGAGCCTCACGGGACCAGGATCCACTGCACAGCCGAGGAAAACTAGGGAACGGAGAAGAGAGGTAAATTGTCCAAGAGCACAGTGCTCCCCAGGATCCGGGCCAGGCTCTCCCACCCCACCTCAGGGCCCTCGCAGGGCTGCTGAGAACCCCGCACAATTTAATTTGTGTGATATCGTCTCGAGAAGCCCGGGCCCCTCGGTAAACATGAGGTATGGGTGTCTCTAACTGTTCATTCCCGGAAACCATGTGAAAAGGAGCTTGGAAAGAAGCACAACTCCGAGTAGTTATTTAGTACACAAACCAGAGACGCTGTTAAACCGCTCTCTTGGCCTTTGTTTAGGGAATAATTCCTGTCACTCCACTAATGACATCAGTGGAACTCATGTTACTTGTGCTTCCTTTACACACTTGAGCCTGAGGAGCGCCTGTCCCCTGGGCGTGCAGACCCACTGACAGGCATTGCTTTGTCCCTTTTGGGCAGCACCTAGGACAGTCCTGCAGCCTCTAAAAAGCCTGGTGGGACAGCCTCCCTGCTTCAGTCAGGGCCCCTTTAGCCAGAAGGGCCAAAGATATACTGAAGGTAACTCCTTCCCCCATCAAAAGGTAAATAAGTAAAAGGGAGTGTATTGAAATTATTTCAATGCACAGGAACCCAAGGGAACCTGAGTAGCCAGGCCAGTCCTAGAGTTCTCAGAGAATGCCCTCAGTTCTTCAGATGCTCATATCTAAATTTCCAAATCCTCTTATCCTCCCAGGTTAGGCCTCAAGTCCCAGGGGCTGACTGGCTGGGTCAAGTGTCCAGGCCCTGGTGCTGTCAGCCTACCCCTGGCATGTGGTATAAAACAAGGCCCCTTGGCCAGAGAAGATACTCCCAGGAGAGGAATGAGTTAGATGGTGTGACCAAACTTTGTCTAGGGACATCTAGAGATGTCTGAACCCTCCTCCTGCACTCAGAGGCACCCTTTGGTCTGACGGCCAGCCACAGTGAAGGCAAGGACATCTAGAGATGTCCCTAGAAGTGTGACTTTTAGGGCTAAAACCAGGAAAGTTGTAGGCAAACCCAGGGGAGTTAATCACCAGTATCACCAACAGCCACATCTGTTTTGTGTCCCTCTCGCATTAATTCTGAGGAACACATTTCTTCACGTGAAATCAGGATGTGTCTTAAAATCAGCAGTGTCCTGCAATGGCGGTTAGCCAGGGTTGTAGCTGAGTTCTCTGGGACAGAATATGTGTCTGCCAGTCACTTCTGGGACACCAACAACCTGAGATTACCTCACATTCACTTTCTGTTTGACATTTTTAGACCATACTGACAGTGCAAATTCAGACCTCTCTGAATTTGTGGTCTGACTTGTCAGGAGAGAATTTTTTTTCTCACTCCACATGGTGCCAAGACTAAAACATGGACATTACCAGCCAGTCTCTTTGGGAAGATTTCCTTGATCTCTGGTGTCCCAGCTTTTATGTGGAGCCTCCCTCTCCAGCACTTCTCCTCTTGCTCAGTGGTACATAGAATAATGGTGCAGCTTACAGGTGATGGTGTTTCAGATTGGATGAAACACAGGTAATCAAGCCCCCACAGGTAATCTGCCCCACGTAGGGGCAGAGGGGCATTGTTGGTGCTTGAAGGAGGCACAATGTTCCATGCACCAGGCACTCAGGACTGGATCCAGAGAAAAGAGAAACAATTCTCCCCATCCAGGCCTCTTAGCCATCATGAGCTTCTCTCTGAGCTCGGGGGTCACTTCATAGACCTGTGCAGCCTGATAGCCCATTTAGAAACCTTTTCTTTACCAGTTTCTCCAGACAGGTCAGTGTTTAGAAACATTGATAGTGGGGCTCCTGGGTGGCTCAGTCGGTTAAGCTCCTGCCTTTAGCTCAGGTCATGATCCCAGGGTCCTGGGATGGAGCCCTGCTCAGCGAGGAGCCTGCTTCTCCCTCTGTCCCTGCCCGCCACTCCCCGCCTGCCCCGGCCTTGTGCTCTCTCTCTCTCTCAAATAAATAAATAAAATTTTTAAAAAAGAAACACTGATAGCTTTCCTTATAAACACAGAGCCTGTATGTTTGAAAGTTGATAAGCCCCTTCTAACAACTGCCCTATGTAGAAAATCCAAGGAAGCAGAACTGTCAAAGAGAGAAAGAGGGAGAAGCAGTGTCTGAACTTGGAAACTAGCACCAAAGTATTTCTAACCCCAGATTTTCTTTTTTTTTTTAAGGTTTTATTTATTCATTTGATAGAGAGAGCACAAGTAGGGGGAGGGGCAGAGGGAAAGGGAGAAGCAAGCTCCCTGCTGAGCAGGGAGCCCAACCTGGGGCTTGATCCCAGGACTCTGGGATCATGACCTGAGCCGAAGGCAGATGCTTAATCAACTGAGCTGCCCAGGCGCCCCAAACCCCAGATTTTCCTTCAGTTGCCTGCTCAGCGTTTTCTGGATGTACAATGCCTTCCCTGAAGGAAACCCTCAGTCCAGAGCTCCTTGTCCTCAGGGCCAGATCATCCCTCCTCGCAGCTTTCTAGGCCCAGAGTTTGTCTTTCCTGGTTATCACCTCCCAGCTTCCCGGGCTAAGCTCCTTCCTGCCCAGGGCAGGGACTGAACCCTCCTGCTGCACTCAGAGGCACCCTTTGGTCTGAAGGCCACAGTGAAGCCAAGGCGGGTGCTAGGGCCTTTGCCCAAGGCAGGTACACCTGGGCTGGGGGCAGGGAGGAGGGCAGGTATGACCACTTTAGGCTGACATATAGAAGTAAGATTTTAAGAGCACTAAGGATCTAGCATATGCAAAAAAGGGGTTACATTGTTTGGTTTAACCTAAATGATACCATGAGTGAAAGTTCTTAAAAAAGAGATAGACCCAAAGTGGAGTCACCCATGCTAAGCCCACATCACCAAACCAGGACTTGCTACCTAATCTAATTGCAGTTTCAACATTCCCCAGGACTGCAATCTTAACGGGTCAGTCTGGAATTTCCTGGTCAGCACTAGTGAGGTAATCTGGGTAATAAACCCTTTTTGTCCCCCAAAGGAAGGTCACCGAGCCCCAAATAATTCTTTTTCATTTACGACTTCCTTGTCCCACTTCTTCTCTGCCTTTAAAAACCTTTCCTGTTCTGTAGCTCTTTGGAGCTCCTTTCTATTTCCTAAATGGGATGCTGCCTAATTCATGAATCATTGAATAAAGCCAATTATACCTTCAAATTTACTCAGTTGGATTTTTCTTATTTAATAAGGGTGTATAAAATGAAACTGGGAGTCTGGTCTTGTGAAAAGAACACTGGGTTGTTTTTTTTTTAAGATTTTATTTATTTATTTGACAGAGAGAGACACAGCGAGAGAGGGAACACAAGCAGGGGGAGTGGGAGAGGGAGAAGCAGGCTTCCTGCTGAGCAGGGAGCCCGATACGGGACTCGATCCCAGGACCCTGGGATCATGACCTGAGCCGAAGGCAGACGCTTAACGACTGAGCCACCCAGGCACCCTGAACACTGGGTTTAGATTCAAAGATCTGCCTCCAAACTCTGCTTTCTGGCTGCCTGACTTCGGACAAACTGCTTCATCAGACCTCAGTTTCCCCATCTATCAAAAGGGAGTTATTGCCATCCTAGCATTGCATGAATAACTGGAATAAGGTGTGCTTTAAAGCCCACTTTGTAGGCATTAAAGCATTACACACTTATCCTAGGCCTGGGGGGGGGGGGGGTGAGAAGGAAGTATTATGTTTAGAGCAATGGTTTTCAAAGAGCAGGTTGTGGAGCCATCAGCAGACTGTGAAAAAAATTAGTGAGTTCTGATCAACATTTAAAAAAATAAATAGAATAGAAAATATCAATGTGTATCCAAGTAATAAGGGTAGGTATTGCTTCTTTTATTAAGTTGTATGTGTGCATGTATGTGTGTGTATGTGTGTGTGTGTTTGTACGTGTGTTGTGATCTAAGACAGATTTTAGATCACAACACATGTACTAACACTTCATTTCTGTGGTAAATAAGAAAACTAGAAATAAAGGGAGCTGTTTTTGCCTTGCTGTATTTTTTAACTGCAGCATTTTCACATTCCAAGAGTGGGAGAAGAATTCATCTAGGCAAAGAATTTATCTTTTGTTTGGGAAAACACTTTAATGGACTCTTTGGTTATGCAAAGGTAGGAGGCCAGGTTGGAGTAGTTAAACTCTGCTTAATAAAGTCAATATTCAAGGGTTTCTGTTTCCTTTGGTGGTCCTAGAAGAAGCAATCTGGGGTGTAGGGTTTCAGAGGAAAAGGGGTTTGGGGCTGGGCCCAAGGAGGGAGAACCTGAGTAAAGGCCTCTCTTGACACAGTGTGACCAGAGCACTGGGGGCTGCCTGAGACTAAGGTCTCAGTGAGGTTCTCCTTGCCTGCATGTTAAGCCCTTACAAGGGTCTTCAATCTTGAATGGAATTGATTAGGTATCCTAACCTCGTTCTCCCCAGACAGCCCTGCTTCAGGAATGATAAGCAAATCCCCGTCTGGGAGTAAAGTGTGGGCACTGTGGAGAACCCATGATGGGGGCACCAGAAAGAGCCAGGAGAAGTCAGCAGCAGTATGGAGTGAGAAGAGACAAACCATGAGGGTGAACACACATCCAGGAATTCTTGGCAATATTTGAGAGGGAATCCCCCTGGCCTCAGTGCATGAGTAATTTTCTCTAAATATTTAAATAAAGGGTAATGCTGGAAGCTTGGAAAATATGGGGACAGCAACCAAGTTAAGGGCTGATGAGGCTCAACCACAACTGAAAATTAGAAAGGCTCTAACCTGTAGCTTCAAGCAAGGCTCAGCTGGACTATGACCGGCGCCATTACCACCATCTCCTACCACAGGACATTGGTTCATGACCCTGGTAGGAAGGATAATGACTCTCCAAAGATGTCCACATCCTAATATCCAGAACCTGTGATATGTTAGGGTATATGGCAAGAGGGAATTAGGGTTGCAGGTGTAATTCAAGTTGCTAAACAGCTGAACTTAAAATAGGGAGATTTTGTGTGCCCAAAAGCAATCACAAGAGCCCTTAAATGTGGGAGCAGGAGGCAGAAGAATGAGTCTCAAAGTGATGGGATGAGAAAAAACTGACTAGCCACTGCCAGCTTTGAGGATGGAAGGTGGCCACAAGCCAAGCAATCTAGGGCAGCCTCTAGAAGCTGCAACAGACAAGAAAACCTATTCTCCCCTGGAGCCTCCAGGCCAGTGAGGTCTGACCTCCAGAACAGGAAGATAATAATTTTTTTAAGACTTTAGTTTTAAGAGAAGTTTTAGGTTCTCAGCAAAATTGATGGGAAAGCATAGAGATTTCCCACATACCTCTGCCCTCACAAAGGAATAGCCTTGCCCATTATCAGCATTCCCCACCAGAGTGATACATTTGTTACAGTTGATGAACCTGCATTGACACATCATAGTCACCCAAAGTCCATAATTCACATTAGGATTCACTCTTGGTGTTGTACATTCTACAGATTTTGACAAATGTGTAATGACATATATCCATCATTATAGTATCATAGAGACTATTTTCACTGCCCTAAAAATCCTCTGTGCTCCTCCTGTTCACCACCTTCCTAACCCTTGGCAACCACTGATCTTTTTTCCTGCCTCCACAGTTTTACTTTTCTACAGGGTATTATAGTTGGAATCAGACAGTATGTAGCCTTCCTGATTGGCTTCATTCATTCCATAACATGCATTTAAGGTTCTTCCATGTCTTTTCATGGTTTGCTAGCTCATTTCTTTTTAGTGCTAATACTCCATTGACTGGATGTACCACAGTTTGTTTATTCATTCACCTACTGAAAGGCATTGTGGTTGCTTCCAACTTTTGGCAATTATGAATAGAACTCCTATAAACATCCATGTGCTGGTTTTTGTACAGAAGTAAGTTTTCAACTCATTTGGGTAAACACCAACGAGGACCATTGCTGGATCATATGGTTAAGAGTAACTTTCGTTTCATAAGAAATGCCAAACTGTCTTCCAAAGTGGCTATACCATTCTGCATTCCCACTTGCAATGAACAAGAGTTCCTGTTGCTCCACATCCTCACCAGCATTTGGTGTTGGCAGTGTTCTGGATTTTGGCCATTCTAATAGGTATATAGTAGCATCACATTGTTTATCTTATTGTTATACATGTTTATCTTACTGTTGTTTTAATTAACTTGTGTTGTTTTAAGTCACTAAACTTGTGGTTATTTGTTATGGCAGCAAGTGAAAACAAATACAATGACATCGTGCAAGGAGACGACAAGGAACCAGGAGAGAGGACACCTGACCAGGAGCTACAACCAGCTCACTGTGCTTCCTAGGGTAGATTACCTGATTCTTTTAGGTTTCAGACACCTTGAGACCTAACTAGGCATGATAATTCCTCCCCTAGCTATAGCAGGAAGCAGTGAGTCAATTTGGGATATAATGGCTATAGTAACAACATGGGAAGGTCCCAGCGACGAAAGCTAGAACGGCCAAGGGGATAGTTTTGTGGTTCTGTCAGTATTGGTGCTTTTTGTGAGTTCAGTCTCCTAGAGATGCCATTAGCTCAAGTCACGACTCAGCCAGAGATGACTCAGCAAGACCCCAGGCCTACCTAGAGGAGCAAGTAGGGGCAAGAGCTGGCCTTGCTGGGGAGCTCAGGAAGGGAATGAGACAGGCATGGTGTGTACATGCATGAGGCTGGGCAAAGTTCCCACCCAGACTTCCTTTCTGGAGGAACTAGCCAAGGGTAAGGATTTGGCACAACTGCCCTTAAGCCCTATAGACCGTGCCCATTAACTGAAGATATTTAATGCTCAGCAGGACTTAAGCCAGACACAGACTCATAGGAAGCATCGTTTAATCATATGGCCTCCAGGTGTTCTCCACTCATGGTTGCTAATCCTCCCAAGAACCCTGCATTGGTATTCACCTTTGACACAGGTTCTAGAACTGGCATAAGGGCATGCAATTAGTAAGAGGTAGAGCCAGGATATAAACTCAGATCTGTCTGACCACAAAGTAGCCTGCACCTTGTACACCTAGCTGAAGGGAGCTTGAGCCCTGTCCCTCACTTTGCAAATGAAGAAGACAAGTGATGTGTCCAGGTTTACTCAGCTAGTTAGAGCCAGGCAGAAGTAGGACTCAGTTTCTTGGCTCCTGGCCCATTATTCTTTCTAATAACCCCTGGGGTTCATAAACTTCTTTGGGAAGCTGATATAAATGGTGGATCCTCTCTCTCCCAAAATGAACATCTATACACATTTATTTTCCCTATAATTTGGGGGTGAGCTTGTGAACCATCCTCCTCTATCTATAGACCCCAAGTTTAGAGCCCTTGCATTATACCCTCTGCCTCTCTCATGTGCAGGGATATGAATAGAGTGGGAACTCTAGGGTGATTGTATATTAACCAGGCTTGTAAAAGAGAGGGTTTATTCTCCCTATAAGTCATACACTCTGCCTCATCTTTCACCCACTTTTAATTTTTTATAACAGCTTGAAGGGGAGCAGATTTTACCACCTCAAAATATGTGTCTCTGGCATAAGGATTATTTTGAGCTAAAGGCAAACAAAACCCAGCAGATCCAGGGAAAGTTCTTTACCTCCCCCTCACTGCCTAAATTTACTTTGGAAAGTGGGCCTGTACCAGAAGGAGAGCTATTACTAGAGATACTTTTTTACCTAAGAAACTTATCTGCATAACAAGGCAACCTTTGTTTTACCAACATCTCCTCTTACCTTCTGTGAGTGGCCTTCCTTCCCTTTGTATTCCCAGACCTCTACCCTTTTCCTTAACTCAGGATGCTATATAAACCTCAATTACCTGGTTGTCCTTTGGTGTCATATTTTTATGGGGCTCCTGTATGTATGAAATTTGTTTGTTCTTATCCTGTCAATCTATGTCATATCAATTTAAAAATTATTAGACCAGCCAAAGAAACTAGAAGGGAAGAAGTGAAAAATTTTCCACCCCTACAATCTTCATTGAGACATAAATTCACATACTATGTAATAGGCTCTTCTGACATTTCTGCCTTTTCCATACTTCTGGAAAATGAGAATAATTCCACAACTCCTTCCATCATGGGATTGCTAAGAAAAACCAGAAGGCCATTTATATGTGGTAATTATCAGTGCTATTGCCAAATAGTCATTTCCATTTTACCCCTTCTAGACATGCTAGATTATACTTCTTGGTGTTGGGAAGGAAAAATTTTCCACTACTATTCAAGATTCTTCTGGCTGCTGTAAGAATCAAACTGACAGGAGCCAAATTAAGAGGAGAAAATCAAATTATTTATGTACATACAAGGAACCCATATAAACATGAGAGATTCCAAAAACAGGCAGAATTATGTACATAAGCCATTCTGAGCAAAGGAAAAGGGTGTAGGGGTCTGGGACTTCAAAGAGAAGGAAGAAAATTCACAGGAAGATGAAAAAGAGTAAATGTTTGGCAAACAAATGTTTGCTGGGCCATACAGAAATAGTGGGACAGAGAGAAGAATTTTAACAGATTATGCTAATTGTCTCCCTGACTACCACCCCTACTTCATATTATGCTGTGGTTATTACAGCGATAGCTTTCCTTCCTGGAACAGGTCCTCTATCTAAATTCCTTTAGGCAGTCAAGGGGAAGGTCAGTTTCTTCCCAAGTCTTTTAGGCCTTGATTATTTTCAGGTCGAAATAATTCACATGCCAAAGGGGCACATCTTAGGGTTATCTGTTCTGACATCCTACACTGATGTCCTTGTGGTTGGGTAGAGCCATGTGATCAGTTATAGCCAATTATTTTCTTTGGCTAATAAATTTTGAGCAGAAGTGATTCATGGCACTTTTGGGCCAAATGTTTAATTTCTGAGTGAGAGTTACTGTGGCATCGCCATGACCACTAGCAATGTTCTGAATAGTGGCTGCTCCATTGCCCCGGGTCTTAGAGTTAGGAGGCAAAAGGCATGGGAGCAGAGTACCTAATGCATCTGTAATGAACTTGTACTGTGAGTGAGAAATAAAACTTTGTTGTTTTAAGGTACCAGGATTTTTTTTTCTTTTTTTGCAGCAAAACCCAGCCTATCTTGACTGATAAAATATGTGGATATGCTTTAAAAGCTACAGGACACTTACAAATATAAGGGATTGTCATTACCCCAATTGTACTCTTACTGCAGCTTTTCCTGACTTTGACAAAGTCTTCACATTGGGACAATGTATATTCTGTCTAAATGGATGATTGCTCATCAGTGTCCCAAATGATCAATGTAGGAATCTGATCGTTTGCACAGTCCCCAGAGTGCAACTAAAGAGAGACATTTGGGATTCCTTTGGGAGTGGCAGCAAAACTGACCAGCCACTATTGAAATATCTTGATTTAAAGAACATCTGAGTGGTTTCATCCTACAAATAAAGCCCCCAAAGAGTTTTGAGTAGTTGTGCTACTCGTTTTACCTGATATCTTCCTGTTAACTCAGCAAAGCCACTCTTGATGCTGTCAGCAGCCTGGCAAAAGTTAAGAAACCATCCTAGAGACAGTAGAAAATATGCTATACTACAGAACCAAAGTAGCCAAACACAAGAAATAGAATGATAAAGAAACCATGAGAGACGAGGGACTCTGAGAAACAAACTGAGGGTTCCAGAGCGGGGGTGGGTGGGGGGATGGGTTAGCCTGGTGATGGGTATTAAAGAGGGCATGTACTGCATGGAGCACTTGGTGTTATACGCAAACAATGAATCATGGAACACTACATCAAAAACTAATGATGTAATGTATGGTGATTAACATAACATAATAAAAAAAAAAAGAAAGAAAAAGAGCTTGGGAGTCAGACCTCTTAGGTTCAAATCTCAATTTTGCCACTTATTGGCAGTATAATCTTGGGCACATTATATAACCTGTCAGACCCTTGATTTCCTCACCTCCAGTAGCTAGTCTGCAAAGATGCCCTCCACTCAACAGTGAACCCTGTCTCACATTCTTCTGTAGTCCCACATTGAACTTGGCTGCATATTATGACCAATGGGATGCAGCAGACATAATGCTAGGTCATAAGAAGCCTTGGTCTCTTGGAATACTAGCTCTGGGGAAGCCAGTGGTCATGTAAGAAGTCCGACTGGCCTGATACTATAATGCTGTGAGGAAGCCCAACAGGGAGAGACTGTGTGGAGATGCAGATACTTAGCCAGCCTCCAGCTGTCCGGTCATCTGAGCTGAGGCATCAGACACACGAGTAAAGAAACCACCTTAGATGTCTAGTCTCAAGGACTTGAGCCTTAGCCACCATCTGATTGCAATCACATGGGAAAGTCCAAGAGAGAACCACCCAGCTGACCCAACCAACAGAAGTCTAAGCATATAATTATAAAGTTATTTTAATCCACCAAAGTTTGGGGGGTGATTGTTACACAGCAATGGATAACCAAAACGTCATCTGTGAAATGGGAATAATAATACCAAGTTTACATGGTGGCATGTGAACAGAGATAATGTGTATTAAATGCCTAACACAATGCTTTTGCACTTTATAGTAGATATTTGCAATAAAAATGATATGTCTGTGTAATCGCACCCAAAGGGAGAAATTTTTATAATTGAAAAATAACTGACACCTACAATGAGGTCATTTTTGCAATCTGTACAAATGTGGCAAGGAAAAAGGCAGAAAGAGGCCAGCTGGTTGAACACTGGAGCTATTGAAAGTCACAACAGAGCAGAGAAACCATGGAACAAGATACATTTGAGGCCAGAGATTTGAGAACCTGAGAGAACTCTCAGGCCTCGGGTCTGTGTTCCTTGTATATCAATAATAACAAGAGGAGATTAACACAAGCAAGAAAACCAATGCAATACTTATTTCCCTGGATTTTCTGTAAACTATGACCACTTAAGCTTAAAGTTGGTTCTCTGAATTAATGAGAAAAAGCCCTTATATTCAAACTGAATCTTCTGCTGCTGTGTAATTGAAAAACAGAAACGAGAAATAACTACAGTGGGGTTAAAATGGCTCAGGTTCAATAAGGCAATAAGGTCTATCAGCCCGCAAAGGGCTGCTCCAGATAAGGTTCACACTTCCAAATGTCAAGGAGACTGCTCACCCAGGAGCTCCCCAATGTAATTGTTCAGGGCTAAAAGTCGCATTTAATTATGCTCTGAGCTTGAGAAATCCCATGAGTAGCAGTTGTTTCTCTCAGGAATTAGGCTGAAAAAGAAATGATGGGGTGCTTGGGTGGCTCAGTCAGTTAAGTGTCTGCCTTTGGCTCAGGTCATGATCCCAGGGTCCTGGGATTGAGCCCCGCAAGGGGCTCCACGTTCAGCTGGGAGTCTGCTTCTCCCTCTCCCTCTGCCTGCTCCCACACATGTGCTCATGCACGTGCTTGTGCTCCCTGTCTCTTTCAAATAAATAAATAAATATTTTTAAAAAGAAAAAGAAATGCTCTGTCCCATCACCCATGTTACTAACAATTTCAATGCTGTCATGGAGAAATGATGGCAAACGACAGGAAGAGAGGAGAGGAAGGGAAAGGCTAGGACTTGGCACCCCAACGTGTGAGGCAGATGCATAGGCTTGACATGGATCGAAACTACCCCCTTGAATTCCTTCCAGGTCCTTTGCCCACCTCTCTTACCCCGTCATGCGCCCTTTCCTGGAATTCGTGCTCTGCCTTGTAAATTCCTTACTAAAGCTCTTCTCAGTATAAAATTTAAAAAGCAAACTGCTGAGGGACAGTGATGGC
The DNA here is from genome assembly GCF_011800145.1 of Mirounga leonina. Lineage (NCBI taxonomy): Eukaryota > Metazoa > Chordata > Mammalia > Carnivora > Phocidae > Mirounga > Mirounga leonina. The sequence goes on from NW_023270305.1 coordinate 51,377,717, forward strand.
CATCATTTAAAATAAAGACATTTGCAGGTCCTAGGAGATCTCTGAGGAGAACAAAGCCTCAAAGAACTCGTTTCTCATCTTGATTGAAAGGGCAGCGAGCAGACAAGAGAAGAATGTTTGCAGAGATCAGCATGCAGTGTCCCCGAAATGATGGGGTCCTATTCTACCCAAGAAGAGCTGCTCTTTTCCTTGCTCCCTCTCTGGAATCATAGGGTGCCTTGTTACCTTTCTACACTGCAATTTGTTAATGAAATAGTCCATTCCTCTAGGATTTTACTTTTTTTTTTTCCCTGCTAGATCTGCCTGATTATAAAGCAGTGTTTTTAAATCTCCATCATAATTGTCAATACAAACTTAGGGGATAGATTGCTAGTCGCTCTGTCATTATTCATTTAGATTTAGGTATATAAATGCATATTATATATTAGCCTTATTTCTTACCATTACTGTTTCCTTGGTCTTCATCTTCCCCTATCCTGAGATTTTTGCTTTGATTCATTTGTTGCTTGGAAAGAGGCTCTTCTTTTGAATAAATTCCTTAAATGGAGTGTGTGGGTGATATACTCTCTTCATGACATCATATCCACAAATAACTTTCACCCGGACGGGTGAGACTTGTCAGATGGGATTGTAGAATTCCTAGGCGAAGGTCATTTACTTACAATTGTCATTAGCTGTTATTCACAGTCTTCTAGCTTCCAGTGTTGTAAATGAAAAGCCCAATGAACAGTCTGAGGCTCCTTTATAAGTTATTTGTTCCTTTTGTCTGGAAGCTTATACAAATTCTCCTAATCCTGGGAATTGAGGAATTTTACAGGATGTTACTTGGTGTGTGTCTTTTTTCTCAATCTCATCCTGGAGCTCAGCGAGCTCTTTGAAATTGCAAGTCTTTCTTAAAGTTAGAGGCATTTTGTTTTATCATTTATTAAATTCCTATACCAACTCCAGCAATTCCTTTTCGCCTTCGTGAGTTCCTATTTCTCACATTAGGTGTCCTAGATCTATCCTCCAACTCTTATCATGGCATAATAGGATGGCCATTAAGAAGCAAAAAATGTGGGGCACCTCGGTGGCTCAGTCGATTGAGTGTCTGACTCTTGATCTCAGATCAGGTCTTGATCTCAGGGTCATGAGCTCAAGTCCTGAGTTAGGCTCCATGCTGGGCGCAGAGCCTACTTAAAAAAAAAAAAAAAGGCAGAAAATGTGGTTAACCACAGTACTTAACAACACAGTCACAGAAACCAGACAACCTGGGACTGAACACAGCTCTGCCATAGCTGTGTGATCTTGGGATGGTACCTTAACTTTCCTGGGCCTCAGTTTCTTCAGCTATAAAATGGGTTGAAGAACAATAGTACTTAATGCCTAGGTTTTAGTAAAAAGTGTGTTAATATATGTAAGTTTTGATAATAATACAGTTATTGTTTTCCCTCATCTCTTTTTGTCCTATGCTATGGTTTGAGATTTTCTTCCACTTGAGGTTCCAGGCCATTAATTCATTTTTCCAATTTGCCCTTATGCTCTTCAATTAATCCACTGTTTTTAATTAGAACATCATGTTTTTAGTTCCAGGAAATTTTAATGCTACATCTCTATCTTCTTAAATGCTCCTGGGGTAGATGGTATCACTGGTCCCAATTATTCACTGCTCCTCTCTGCAAGGTGCTGATACTTTTCTACTCCATTGACATCACACTTGAGAGGTGACTTGCTTTAGCCAGTGAAATGTGAGGGGAACCCACACAGTCCACTTCTGAAAACAAGTTTCAAGAGTCTTCATATGGTTCTATAATCCCTTTTACCCCCTTGCATGAGCTGGAACCTTCTACATAGGGGATTGTTCCTTTAGAGTGAGTTCAAAATGGCAAAGGCTGGGGCAGCTTTCTACATCCTAAGTGGGAACATAACTCTCTCTTTTTTTTTTTAAGATTTATTTATTTATTTGAGAGAGAGAGAGAGAGAGAAAGAGCACAGTCATGGGGGGAGGGGCAGAGGGAGAGCTTCTCAAGCAGACTCCCTGGCTGAGCGTGGGTCTAATGAGGGGCTGGATCCCACAACCATGACCTGAGCTGAAATCACAAGTCAGACACCCAACCAACCAAGTCATCCAGGCGCCCTGAGACATAACTCTTTCTGTTAGAATTTATTTGGGGCCTTGAGGGGAGGTAAGAATGCTGTGTCTGGGTACAGATTCCCTGCCAGGGGTTAAGTTGGTAGTGGACAAGTGATTAGTTCTGGATGGGGGGACTCTTTCTTCCTCCTTCTTATTTGACTGTATTTTCCCAAATTATTTTTATAATGAGCAATCACTACTTGATAGAAACAACGAGAACACTAAACTTCGAAGCATTTCCTTCAAATAATTGTTTTAAATGACAGTGTGGCAATTCCTGAGAGACCCTTTTCTAGACTCACTGGAGGAAACAGCATGGTCAGGGGCACCGGGGGGATACTGTCTGGAAGGTCCATGCAACAAATGAAAAGAGCTCTGTTCGAAGGACACCGTTTCTTCAGCCCTGGCCTTTGGCTCAGGTGGCAGGAAGGCCATTCTCTGGATATTTCCTTTCAGAGCCACCACTTCCTCCCAGCTGCAGAGGGCCAGGATATCGCCCCTGTTCCTCTGTTTCCATTCTGCCTTGGTGGGAAAGGGCCAGGTGCCAGCTGAGGGGGTAGGTGGCCGTTCCCTGCTGAGATGACATGCTTTCCTTGCTTTCCTAGCTTTTCTTCCGGGAACCGCAAAGATCTCAGTGAAAAATAAACAACATGGTGTAAGAACACTGGACAGGGAGTCAGAAGTCTTACCTTCAGCTCTGCCCCTAAGTCCATGACCTTAGACAAGTCACTGTGCCTCTCTGAGCCTCAGTAAAATAAAGGAAACTATCACAACCACCTCACAGGGTGGTTGTTTTTTTCTTTTCTTTTCTAAGGAGGACCCGATGCGATGATGTTCAGTTTGCATTTTGCAAACTGTAAAGAACCTTCGTCATCCATCTTGTTAAGCATATTAGGGCTGGGAGTGGCACGGGGAGGGAAAAAATAGGGCCCCAGAGTCACTTGCAAATCTCATACTTGGGGGAAAAATCTGGAGATAATAACAATACTTCTCTGTTCTCTGTCTCTTAACCACCATATCCCCTGCTCCTTCCGCAGAATCTCAGTGTGTGGGTGTGGCTGCAGGTGCAGGCCCTGTAATCCCAGCACTCAGGGGGCCTGAGTCCTGGTCCCTTCTGCCCCAGCTCAGTGGGCATGTGTGTTGTGGGAAAGCCTTACTATGTCAGATCAAGTACAAATGATTAAGTAACTGGCAAGTGTTTCCCTTCGGGCCCATCACGAATCCTGTCAGTGAAAAGGAGGAGCCCCTGAATGGCAATAGCTGTGACATCTTCTCTGCCGTTGTGTTCAGTGTAGCTACTACCCAGGTGACCTCTCTGGAAGCGGAAGAAACTCCTCCATCAAGCAGGTGTGCTTCAGTCCTCAGGCCACAGAAACATATCCTTCCTCTGCAGCTCCTCAGCCAAATGGGGACTCCCAGATGGCAGGGCCCAAGGCCCAGAGGAAGCAGAACTGGCTTATCTGAGTCAGAGATGCAGTTGGCACCACTGGCTGGTGGGTGATAGAACACATTTAAAAAGGTATTTCCCGGGGCGCCTGGGTGGCTCAGTTGGTTAAGCGACTGCCTTCGGCTCAGGTCATGATCCTGGAGTCCCGGGATCGAGTCCCGCATCGGGCTCCCGGCTCGGTGGGGAGTCTGCTTCTCCCTCTGACCCTCCTCCCTCTCATGCTCTCTGTCTCTCATTCTCTCGCTCTCAAATAAATAAATAAAATCTTTAAAAAAAATAAATAAAAATAAATAAATAAAAAGGTATTTCCCTTGGATTAACTTTTCTTTGCATCATAGAATCTGACTACGGGCCATTGTTATTTTCTTGGTTTGTTGTTGTTGGGTGTTTTTTTTTAGCATGGCTTTCTTTTATCATTATTTCATAATTATGTGTATATAAACATCTGTGAACATCTCTCAACCTAAGATCTAAAATATTAATAACTTGGGGTGCCTGGGTGGCTCAGTCATTAAGCGTCTGCCTTCGGCTCAGGTCATGATCCCAGGGTCCTGGGATCGAGCCCCGCATCGGGCTCCCTGCTCAGCAGGAAGCCTGTTTCTCCCTCTCCTACTCCCCCTGCTTGTGTTCCCTCTCTCGCTGTGTCTCTGTCAAATAAATAAATAAAATTTTTTAAAAATAAAATTAAATATTAATAACTTACCTTTACCTAAGTGTTTCTCCCCATCCCTTTACTTTCATTTTGTATTTATAATTTCCTTCTTGTTAAAAAGTAGTTTAATGCTATGTTTAATTAATGTTCCATTACATCTAATGAATGTAATGCTTAATTAATATTTAGTTTTAGCTGTTTTTAAACTTTATAGAAAAGGCATTAGTTATATCACCTTTTATATCACTCAGCATATTTAACCAAATTATATTGTCAGAACTCGGTTGTATGCACTGGTAGTTCATTGTCTTCACTGTATAATATCCCACTGTAAGAATATAGGAGTTTATCTGTTTGCCTCTCAGTGGACAATTTGAGTATTTCTGGGTTCATTTATGCTTGTTTATTTTTGTTATTATGTACGGCACTGCTAAGAATAATCTTATATGTGTATCCTGATGTACATGTTGAATCTTGGAGAATGTGACTATTTAATTTTATAATATAGTTGATATGGTCAAATTTATCAATCTTTTCTCTTTTTGGCTGGTGCTTTTTTTATACTTTATTAAATAAATTTTTCTTTTTTTCTTTAAAGATTTTATTTTTTATTTTTTTAAATAAAGGTTTTATTTATTTATTTGTGAGAGCAAGAGCACAAGCAGGGGCAGCTGCAGGCAGAGGGAGAGGCAGGCTCCCCACTGAGCAGGGAGCCCCATGCGGGGCTCGATCCCAGGACCCTGGGACCATGACCTGAGGCGAAGGCAGATGCTTAACTGAATGAGCCACCCAGGCAACCCTAAAGATTTTATTTTTAAGTAATCTCTACACCCAAGGTGAGGCTCAAACTCACAGCCCTGAGGTCAAGAGTCCCATGGTCCACTGACTGAGCCAGCCAGGCACTCCAAGAAATTTTCCTTTCTTCAGTGCAAGAAAGATAGCCATCTATCTTCTCTACCAAGATAAACATACAAAGACATGCTTTGACACCAGAGTTGACCTCGTGTGTGGCGTTAAATGGGGATCCTGTTTCATTTTTATCCATATGTATGTTTTTCTGGTTCCAGTTATTGAATTGTTCCTCTTTTCCCCACTAATATGACATAGCTATTAATATTGTACTTCACACTAAGGGAACCCTCCTACACTGTTGGTGGGAATGCAAGCTGGTGCAGCCACTCTGGAAAACAGTATGGAGGTTCCTCAAAAAGTTGAAAATAGAGCTACCGTACGATCCAGCAATTGCACTACTGGGTATTTACCCCAAAGATACAAATGTAGGGATCTGAAGGGGTACATGCACCCCGATGTTTATAGCAGCAATGTCCACAATAGCTAAACTGTGGAAAGAGCCAAGATGTCCATCGACAGATGAATGATAAAGAAGATGTGGTGTATATATACAATGGAATATTATGCAGCCATCAAAAGGAATGAGATCTTGCCATTTGCAATGACGTGGATGGAACTGGAGGGTATTATGCTGAGCGAAATAAGTCAATCAGAGAAAGACATGTATCATATGACCTCACTGATATGAGGAATTCTTAATCTCAGGAAACAAACTGAGGGTTGCTGGAGTGAGGGGTGGGGTGGGAGGGATGGGGTGGCTGGGTGATAGACACTGGGGAGGGTATGTGCTATGGTGAGTGCTGTGAATTGTGTAAGACTGTTGAATCATAGATCTGTACCTCTGAAACAGATAATACATTATATGTTAAAAAAAAAAAAAAAAGAAGATAGCAGGAGGGGAAGAATGAAGGGGCTAGAAATCGGAGGGGGAGATGAACCATGAGAGACGATGGACTCTGAAAAACAAACTGACGGTTCTAGAGGGGAAGGGGGTGGGAGGATGGGTTAGTCTGGTGATGGGTATTAAAGAGGGCACGTTCTGCATGGAGCAGTGGGTGATATATGCAAACAATGAATCATGGAACACTACATCAAAAACTAATATTGTGATGTATGGTGATTAACATAATAATAAAAAAATAATAATTAAAATATTGTACTTCACACTGGTTCTTCATAGGAGAACAACATTTTTCACTCCTAGTCTTAATATAACATTATGTTAGCATATTACCTGTAAAACATGTCAATATATTACCTTTTCAAAAAACTGTTGAAAAGTTACCACTTCCAGAAAATGGATTCCTCACTGGCTACGCTTCTGTCCTTTTCCTCCTCGGCTTTCCTCACAGCATCAGGCAAGCACCTGACTGGTCCACCAGAGGCTGGAGCCAGGGAGAGGATCTGCTATTGGTCAGCTGAGGACTCACAGGTTCATCTGGACTAAAGTCAGAGACAGCTTCAAACATCTGGGGAAACCAGTTCTGGGGATGCTAGTCTCAGAAGAGGCTAGCTTAGAATCAGTCTGAACAAGGGGGCACTGTCATGGATTGAGTTGAATTGTGTTCCTTAAGATAGGTCTTAGCCTCTGAATCTAGGAATATGACCTTATTTAATAACAGGGTCTTTGCAGATGTAATCAAGTTAAGATGAGGTCATATTGGATTAAAGCGGGCCTTAATCCAACAATTGGTATTCTGATAAAAGAGGGAGATGTGAACACTGGCACATAGGGGAGAAGGCCGTGTGAAGATGGAGTTAGCGACTGGAGTGATGCATGTACAAGCCAAAGAGTGCCAACAACCATGAGAAACTGGGAAGAGGCAAGGAAGGATCCTCTCCAGAGCCTTCAGCCAGACCACAGCCCTGCTACCAACTGATTTCTGACTTCTAGGCTTTACCAAACAATAGCAATGGTTGGTAAACAAGGATACCATCTTGGATAACAAGATGGACAAGTTTTCAGACTTGATGGTCCTGGCTCCACTCTCCTTGGTCTCTCCTAGACCCCTCCTCTGAGGGCGAGAGCCTGGCTCTGTCAGCCATTCTTGAGATAAAAATCATGGGAAGGGAGGAGGGAATGGAAACAACCAGGGGTGGGAGGGCCTGAGAGCCGGTGGAGAGCAGAAGCACCCGAGGCAGGTGAGAGCAATGGTGGGAGAAGGCAGAAGGGCAAGTGTGAGAAGCACTGAGGATCTTGAGCTGCCACTGGGAGAAATCAAAAGTATTGCTGAGGACTATGTGTTCACTTAGTGATGAGAAATGCAAGTGAAAGACGAGTTATTTTTAAATTACTTTTGGTTTCATAGTCTCTTGGCAGCCTGGGAGCTCCAGCACGAAACCGAGCCATGTGGACTGAGGCCCCATGAGTTTTACTGCTTCCTCATCGAATGCTTTCTTCCCACCAACCCTGCTCAGTGCTTGGCAGAAATACCTCCTCTCCTCCTCACAGTAACCCTATGAAGAGAGGCTGATGAGAGGTTGGTGAGCCTTAGTTAAATGGCCACGTTCAAAAAGAGAGTGCCTTCTGCCTAGCTCAGAACTAGAAGCAGGCAGGAGTCTCAGGGTTGGCACCCTTAGCACAGCCTTGCCTGGTAAGATTATGGCAGCTTTGTTTCCCTCAAGGAGAGTATATGAGCATGTGTTTCTGACATGAGGCCCAGCTAGGCAAGGGGGCACAGGTGGTGGCTACAGAATGGGCTCTGGGGCTTAATTGCCAGAGTTCCCCCCAGCTGTGCCTCTTTCCAGCTGTAAGAGTTGCTAACTAATCCCTGGGCCTTTGTTTCCTTAGCTGTAAAATGGGCATAATAGCTCCCACCTCAGAGAGTCGTGGTGAGGATTAAGTGAGTTAATGCAGTAACACGCTAGGAATAGCTCTAGCACAGAGCAAACACTCAATAAAAGCTAGCTCTTGTGATTATTAAAAATAGGATGCTCTCTCCAGATCTGACAAGACCTTAGCTACAAAAAATAAAAATCATCGAGAAGAAGACTCTAACGGTCGATTTCAGTCAGTGTAAGAATCAGTCTTGAGGCAGGGTCAAGAGGGTGGAGCAGGAGATCCTGGGCTCACCTCCTCCCGCAGACGTACCAGAAGTACAACTACACATAGAACAGCCGTCTCTGGGAACGAACTGAAGACTAGCAGAACAGATTTGCCAGAACAGAGGAGATAAAGAAAAAGCCACATGGCGTGGGATAGGAGGGGCAGAGACGTGGTCTAGTCAGGATCCACACCCCTGGTGCTGAGACCCACAAGCAGGAGGGATCACGACAGCAGTGTGCCTCCCTGAGTAATGATGTGTCAGAGCCCAGGGGACCTGCTCCAGGAAGATGAGCCCCCGCATAGTCTGGCTTTGAAAAACCACAGGGCTTATGTCTTGAAGAGCCAGAGTGCAGTGGGCAATTAAGACCGTTCTCAAGGGGCGCACACAACCTCACTCTCTGGGAGTGCCAGCATAAAGGTGGCAGATTGAAAAGCACCTGGGTTGTACATGAAGGAGATTTATTTACTAATTTTAGGGCATGTGCTGGAAAAGCAGGGATCTGTTGGCACATTCTCTGGGGACAGAAGTACTGGTAGGCACTATTTTTTTTTTCACTCCCTTTCTACCTAGCCAGGCCAGCACAGGCGGGAGCCAATTGCAACACCATCCATCTACCTTGCTAGCAGCACTCACCCTGCTCCAGTGCAGGGGAAGCTAGCCCTGCACCCTGGAGCACTGCAACAGTTGAGCCACCAGGCCCATCAGCCAGTTGCCTGGAAGGACTGCCCCACCCACCAGCACACTGGCGGCAGTCACAGCCAATCCTTGCAGACAGCCGAGCTGAGGGACAGCCCGTTGCACCGGCCAGTTGGCACCGTTCTTGGCCCAGCTACAACAGGAGGATGCATGTAGCCCACACAGGGGATACCCCGAGGGCACCCTGCTCCAGTGACATAGGGGGGTTTTCACTACTGGCTGCCACAGGACACCTTCTACATACAGCTAGTCCTTCAAGACCAGGGGACGTAACTGATCTACCTAATACATAGAACCAAACAGAATTAGGCAAAATATGGAGAGAGAGGAATATAGTCCAAACAAAAGAACAAGACAAAACCTCAGAAAAAGAACTAAATGAAATGGAGATAAGCAATCTACTAGATAAAGACTTCAAAGTAATGGACATAAAGATACTACTGAACTTGGGAGAAGGACAGATGAACACAGTGAGAACTTGAACAGAGATAGAAAATATAAGAAAGAACCAATCGGAGCTAAAACAAACAAACAAACAAAAAAACAAATGAGAAATAGAGGGAATCAACAGCACAATAGATGTTTCAGAGAAATGACAAAGATCAAAGATATAGTTCTCAGTATAAATCACAATATCAGAGGACCACAAGGGCCTCACCCATAAAATGGGGAAAATAGAGCCTACCTTACCAAGCTCTTGTGAGGATCACAGAAGGTAGTCCTTGGGAAAACATCTAGCCCCTGACATGCAGCACACTTCCATAAAAGCCAGTCGAATCTGAGATTCCTAACCCAGGTTGTTGCTCCTTGGTTTCCCTATCTGTAAAATGAAGATAATAGACTAGGACCACCTCCCAGTTTTAATGTGAGGAATCAGAGTTTTGATAGCTCTCTCATCACTAGATAAAAGGTCTCTCTCAAACTAATCTCAGAGACGATTCCTAAGTGGGAACTGCTCCCTGCTCTTTCTAAGTACCTGGCTAGGAAAGATCAGAAACTCTCCTATAGCCTCCCTACAGGTCAGTCTTAGAGGCCCTGCCTGGTTCCCTGTCAGTGCTCCAGACTTCTTGCCTCCTTCTCAGCAGGCAGCTGGCCTACCTACCCCTCAAGAAAACCTGCATATATACAGGACTCTGGTTCAAAACCTTTTTTATGGCTGCCCCATAGATAAACACACAGGCCTGTTTTTGTTTTATAGGTTTCACCGCTAATGATTATAGGAAACACAGAATGGTAAAAACAGCAACCCAGGGGAAGTTACGAAGCCCTGTCAGGCTGCTCCCTGACTTTCTGGGAATAGTTACTCCTGAAAACTGTAGTAACACCCAGGGCTTTTGCATTGAATATGGGACTCAGACACAAATAAGTGAGTCACCAATGAAGAGATTTCAGCCAGTGCCAGTGGCCTGTAAGGAAAGTCAGAAGGGAGACAGGTGGTTTCCTCTTTACACAGAGGACACCCAGTGAGTGAGTTTTACCACTGCAGAGATGTCCAAATCCCCTCAGGTCTCCACTGAAGACAGTCCAGGCAACTGGTGATTTCGGGCGGCCTGGCCTGTTTTCTGGGGAGGGTAGACCGGACGTGGAAGGAAGATTGGTCAGCCTGGTGCAGAGGAAACAGGGGAGGAGAAAACCGAGCCAAGAAGTATCTTCACCACAAGTGTTTTACCTGAAACACCCCCAAAAGTGAGTCATGAAAAGAAAGCAGAAAAACCAGTGAGATGTGTAACCAGGTTCTCTTTTTGGTTCCACAAAGTGGGGAGAAGTTGTGGCAAGCAGGGCCAGGGGAGGGAGCACGGTGCGCTTGAGCAATCTGCACTCCCCCGCCACTCTTGCTGCTGCTGGGGCGGAGAGGGCAAACTGAGACTGTGCACCAGTAGGAAAGCCCCTGCAGGAAGCCAGCCGTTGCTCCAGGTTGCCGGGGCAACCAGCAGAGGCTCCTCTCCCTTGAGAGAGGATGGAAGTCAGGATGTACCCTGCCCTGTGGGCCCAAATAAGAGAACTTTAGCTAGGACAGCATCCAATAACAGCCCTCCCTGCTGCGCATTTCCATCTCACTTAATCCACCTCTCAAGGGGGTCAGGGCCAGGGTGATTATACCCATGTGACAGGTGAAGAAACTGAGGCCTTGCACCATTAAGCAACTTGCCTAAATTTACATGGCTAAGAAGTAGCTCAGATCCGACCCGAGTCTTCACACTGTAAGTCCAGTGTATATTCCCCTACACGGCCTGTCTGTCAAGTCCTCGGCATGGGGTCTTTTCCAGGGCTCTCACTTCTGCGAGCGCAGGCACAACAACACATGGCACAGGAAAACTGGCAGTGTGGGGGCGTGTGGTGAGCCCAGCCACGCAGTGTGGTTAGCCAGCACTCTGATGGAGACTCGGACCCAGCACTTTCCCCATGACACCAGCTGGCTGCTTTCCCCTCACTGCATCTGGAAAAAGTGACTCAGGTGACAGTGGGCTACTCTGTCACCCTCACATACGGAAGAGGCCACGTCGTTTACGTCGTTTACACAGCACTTCAATGCGGGCCATTTGCCCTGGCTTTCCGCCAAGGCTTTATTAAGTAAAGGCCATGATGTTCGTTAAAATTTGAGTGCAGGGGTGCCTGGCTCACAGGAAAGGTCAAGGTAAGGTTGATTTCTGGAGGCCTCTCCACAGATAGGCATGAATCCCACCCACACCCACCCCTGGTTGGATAACCAGACCCAGGAGCTCCAGCTCGCCCCTTCCCGTCTGGCTTTTGTGAGCTCCGTGTCTGACTGGGCTGCCCCTTTTCTCACCTGCCTGAGGTTGATGCTGCAGAACATGCCAACCACTGAAGGAAGGCAGGAAGAGAGCGGTTCAGGCCCGAAGACGATTTCCAGTTTCCTCTGGAATGGCAATGTTTCTCTGGCTATAAAGAGAAGTTTCTGGTCCTAACTCCAAAGAGGACCCATAACTGTTCCTCATTCTCTCTGGCTCTTGAGTCCAGATTCAAGGCCCTGAGGGGGCCTGAAGCCCCTCGCCTGGTCAGTGTACTAAGATCTGGCTCAGGTATTTGGCTTCCTTCTCTGCCCAGAAGAAAGAAGTCAGCAACAGCCACAGTAGCCTCTCCAAGGCAGTGGTAGGAAACTAAGCCAACCCCTTCCTGGCCACCTCTGTCCCAACAGGTGATATTTATAGAGGTGGTGATGGGTCAGGTGGTAGGGAGCTAGGCTGAAACTTTAATTGGCCTTGAATCACCCATTGTTCCTGTCTTTCTTGAGTGGTTAAAATGTTCTGAGAGACCCCAGGTAGGTGAGAAAAGAGGCAGTCTTTGCCCTTCTCTGCTAGGAGACTGCCCCTAACAGAAAGGGGTATTCTCACTGTCATCCTGTGGCAGCAAAGAATGGAGGGAGGGAAGGATTTCCTCCTCTCTCTAGGGAGTAAGCAGGCCTGGGGATTGCCCTTGGTGGGGGCTGACGTGGCCCCTCCAGATGGAGGCCTGTGGGTACCAGTCACTTCTCCTCTGAGGCAGACGGAAATTACTCTCCTCAGCCTGCTTTCTCTCCTCCCCAGTCAGTGGAGCCTGTCCTCAGATGAGCTGAGGGGGGAAGGAGGGTCATGTCCTCTTCCTGAGGCATGGCAGTCACCAAGTCATTAGTCTCATGAGCTAATGATGGCAGTAGGATGAGAAGGCTGGAGTAGAAGAGACTTCTGGAATTTGTACCAGGCTGTGCCCCAGAAACTCTCAGAAATCCTGGGGAAGGAAACTCTATGTTTGGGTGTGGGAAGGAAGTTTAATTTCTTTTTAGAGATCAAGTTTCAACATAGGTTACCGGCACATTACAACAGACTCATTTCACAGATGAAGAAAATGAGAGTTGGAGGACCTGAGAGAAAAAGAAAGCGAGATGGACAGACAGAATGTGAGATCTGCTGCCTGAGGGGCACGTACCACCTTCTGACAGTAGCAATAACCCGGGAGACCCTGGGATCTTGTGAGCTGCCCCTGCTTAGACTTTGGGGAAAAGTGGTACAAGTGAGGCCGAGCACAACCTCCTTCTAGCCCACGCTCCTTAAAGTAATCAAGGATTTAAAAAAAAAAAGGCCAAAAGTTAGCCAGAGGCAACCAAATAGGGAAAATAGTACAACCACATAAGACTTAGAAAGTGTCAAGAGGAAAGAAACAGAGGATCCCAGAATGGAATGTTAGTTGTCTCTCCCCACCCCTACACATCTGGAGCTGAATGAGAGGAGAAGGTTAAAAAATAAGATCCCAAGAAGAGTCACCAATACCTCAGTTTGGCACAAGGAGGGCCGAGAAGCTACACAGGCAATTTGGGAAAAGTCATGGAGAAATCCTAGAGAGGAGTCGTCCCTGGGCCTATTGGGGGCCCGGTGATAGACTGTCCTTTTACCTCCTGGTACAGAGAGGGCACCTTTCACATGGGAGATTTATTTCCTGCTTTCTGGAAACAAAGGTGAGGGAAGACTGAGTGTTCTTCTTGCATTGGCTGTTTCTTAAGTAACTTTAATTCAAAATAATCAATATGCCAAAAGTGGCACATCTGGGGATGGCCGACCCTAGAGCCCCATCAAGGAAACCAGCAGGGTCTGGAAGAGCAGCTGGACTTGGCTGTGGGCCAAATGGCCAAAGAACCAAAGAACCAAAGGTTGTGTGGCCGAACACAAGCCATCTGCCCAGCACTGTATGGAAATAGAGTCAATAGTTTTGGTCCACTAGCCTAAGCCTTGGTCTGAAGGCAGTGCCGCACCCCATAGGACAACACCAAAACGTCCCTTAAGGAAGTCCTTCCTCCATAACCAGGAGCACAAGAAGGAGAAGTCCCAAGAAAGATGATGCCATGGTAGATAAGCCATGAACAAGAATTACGAAATCTATAAGAAAGACTAAGAACACTAAAGGTAGTTTTTAGACGCCCAAAGCAAGAAAAATTTACATTTTAGGAACTACAGACAATAGACAATCTTGAAGAGATTTTAAATAAAAATGTGTATAAAACTTCAGAGAACTAAATGAGAAAATAGCCACCATAAATAAGAACAGGTAATTATGGGGCCCCTGGGTGGCTCAGTCGGTTAAGCATCTGCCTTCGGCTCAGGTCATGATCCCAGAGTCCTGGGATCGAATCCCGCATCAAGTTCCCTGCTCAGCAGAGAGCCTGCTTCTCCATCTCCCTCTGCCTGCCTCTCTGCCTACTTGTGCTCTCTCTCTATCTCTCTGTCAAATAAATAAATAAAATCTTTAAAAAAAAAAAAAGAACAGGGGCGCCTGGGTGGCTCAGTCGTTAAGTGTCTGCCTTCGGCTCAGGTCATGATCACAGGGTCCTGGGATCGAGCCCCGCATCGGGTTCTCTGCTCTGCGGGAAGCCTGCTTCTCCCTCTTCCACTCCCCCTGCTTGTGTTCCCTCTCTCGCTGTGTCTCTCTCTGTCAAATAAATAAAATCTTTAAAAAAAAAAAAAAAGAACAGGCAATTATGAAATAAAAACAGGCAAATATTCTACAAAGTAGAAATAACAGAAACAAGTGATGTAGTTATTAACTGGACAAAACCTTATTTGTGTTTTCCAGGTGTATGAGTGTTTTTTTTATACGCAAGCATTCACATGGACATACACAGAAAAAGATGTGGAAGAATATGCATCAAGTTGTGAATAGCAGTTAACTCTGAGAATGGGCTGGGGGTATTTTCTTCTTTCTGCCTATCTGTGTCTCCTTTTTTTTTTTTACAGTGAATATGTAATGTTTCTATCAAAAGAAAAATCAATAAAAGACATATTTTAATTTAATTTTTTAACTTTTTAAAAAGACTTATTTATTTATTTGAGAGAGAGAGTGTGTGAGCAGGGAGAGGGGCAGAAGGAGAGGGAGAATCCCAAGCAGACACCCCCGCTGAGCTCGGAGCCTGATGTGGGGCTCAATCCCTCCACTCTGAGATCATGACCTGAGCCGAAATCAAGAGTCAGCCACTCAACTGACTGAATGATGGGGTGTTGGTAGGGCTTCTGGTTCAGCCTATGTCACTGAGTACAAAATAATCATGAATTAAACTGTGAGAAATTAATAAAATTTTATCACATGAAAATAGTTAAATAAATTTGGGGCAAATGTTGAGAATATATTTGGGATAGTCTGCCTTTATATAGACTAAATGTCATACCCAAGATAATTCACTTCAAAGATAGTATAATATTGTGATTTATAATAAGAAATATGTACAGTTGAGCAACGCGGGGGTTAGGGGCACCAACATCCACACAGTTGAAAATCCATGTGTACCTTTTGACTCCCCCAGTGTGGATCCCTGGTGATCTGGGAGATAGGATTTGGATCTTTCACCAAAAACTTTACTAATAGCCTACCGTTGACACGAAGCCTTACCAATAACATAAACAGTTGATTAATATGTATTTTGTATGTTATATGTATTATATAAATGTATTATGTACATGTATGTTCTTATAATAAAGTAAGCTAGAGAAAAGAAATGCCATTAAGAAGTCATAAGGAAGAGAAAATACATTTACAGCAACTGTACTGTATTTATTGAAAAAATCTGTAAGTGCAGTTCAAACCTGTGTTGTTCAAGGGTCAACTATAGTAGTTCTGATTATGAGTCCACATCAGAAGTCACAGAGGCAGGTGCCCAAAACTCCAACCACTGACTGGGGCTCAACCTGCCTCTCACATGGGTATCTTGTGGGTGAGGAGAAACAAAGGTTATTTATTTAATGATGACTAAAGAGCAACATCAGATAAGGCTGCTAGTAATAAATCAAAATGATTTAAAGAACATAACCTAAACAGATTTTTCCATTCCCACTGTAATGTGTTTTCCCAGGACACAGCATCCTAAGGGAATGAGTCACAACTACAGTGTGACAGAAGAATCTTCTACTCCAGGCCCCTGCCCACTGTTGCTTCCTTCCCCTGGCAGGACTCTGGTATTTCATCACTACCACCTCAGCAGATAAAGCCTTTCTGTACTTCTCTTTGGTGCCATCTCCTCTCCTCTTTGCTTCGGTGGGACCAGCAGAGGGCTTTGCTATGAGTGCCAACCCGGCCGTCACCCAGAGCAATGTTGTCAAATCCATACGTCACTGGGGCACTGGCCATGAGCAGCACAACTCCCAGGTTTTCGTAGCTGCCATCACTGCCCAGCGAGGACATCACCACATATTCTGACCATGGTCTCCATTACCCCATATTGTGCCCTGTGCCAATTAGACCAAAGGGTGCCCTTCCTCAAGACACTGGACTTCCTCTATCAGAAACCGTCATGATATTCTGATTTTGTTAGGATGCAACACTAGGCTGCCATTTCCTGTAAAGATTTGTCTGTAGTGTCTGTTACGGGAATGAGCTTCTTCGGACATGGCGGAGCACAGCCTACACAGCTCTCTGACCGCCCTTGGGGGAGCTGTCTCTCTTAAGCAGTATTCACAGCTTGTTTATATGGCTCAGAAAAGAACAGCCCTGTTCCTTCCACTTTCTTAAGGCTTCCTTGCTTCTTCCACCCAGGGCTAGGTCACAACTTATCAGCCGTCAACCACCATCAACCATCCAGGGGAACATTCAAAAGATTCCTTTCCACAATTTCAAACCACAGCCTTCTAATTTGAAGGGAACTTTTTGCCCACCGGGCATACTGTTAAGGAGTCAAAGTCACCTTTGCCTCCCCCCCACCCCAGAGATGTAAACCTGCTCCCCTAGGGGCCAGCAGTTAATCCTTAAAATTCTTTTCATTTCTTCTGGCAGTCCTAGCACATTCTTGTGCAAAGTGGATACCTGAAATCCCATTTGGGTATGCCAACACACATCCCTTCCCTTGCTTACGGCTGTGGTCCCAGAAGCCTCTGCCACATGATTGGGACTTTTCAGACATACCCTACCCTCAGGAGCCCAATCCTGACCTGCTCCGAAATGGTCCACTTCCAACCACGGGCCACGTTGTCTCCTATTCACAATGGATGCTATTTAACAACCAAAGCCCTACAATGAGGTGTTTACACCAAACCAAGAAGCCCTTTCCCTCTGCATTTGCACTAGTTTAGATTTGTTGGGAAAAGAGCATCTTAAGGAAGACATCAGTGTTCACTGAGCATCTTTATGAACAGCGCTCTAGGATAGACACAGAAGGGGACCTAAGGTGGATAGTCAAGGCCTATTCATGGGCCTTGCAGTGTGCCTCCATGAGGCAGAGGGCAGAAGAAGCTTTCCAGTTTAATCTGGAAGATGAGAAGAGTCACCATCCTGGGGTGCCTGGGTGGCTCAGCCGGTTGAGCATCCGACTCTTGATTTTGGCTCAGGTCAGGATCTCAGGGTCGTGACATTGAGCCCTGCCTTGGGCTCTGCACTCAGCCTGGAGTCCGCTGGAGATTCTCCCTCTCCGTCTGCCCCTCAACCACCCTGCTCTCACTCTCTCGCAAATAAATAAATAAATAAATCTTTAAGAAAAAAAAAGAAGAGTCACCATACTTCGCTGTTTGCTTGCCACCCTCCCAGTTTACACAGTGTCCCAGTGTAATTAGTATTTATATCGCTTTTCACTCAAAAATGTCACGGTTTGGGGGCTAAGAGTTATACAGTCACCCTAGACAAAAGACGTTTTCACATGAAAAAAAAGCTTAGAAATCCAGGGTGGAACACGCTATCAAGTGCTGGGTAAAGGGCTGTCACAGTGCTTCTTAGAGAGGAAGGGTTGAAGTAGCTTCCCGGACCATGAGGCCCACTGGGGATCGCTGGGGCCAGTACTATGGCTATTTCCTTACCAGCCCCTCCACACACCCTTCCCAGCAGGGAAAATGGGGCTTCTGGAGAATGGCGGGGGTCGGGGGAGACACATGGGGGTAAACACAATGCAGCCCAAGAAAGTCTGCTTCTGTAGCTTATAAAGACAAATAAAAGGTTTTTAAATATTTTTAAGGGGGCACTAGAGAGAGTGATGGATTTTAAAGCTATGAAGACTACTTGGCATTCACACATACCACAGACTTGGATGCTGAGTGAAAAGGTGCTTAGGGTCTTAGTGTATGTGAGAGAGAGACTGAGAGGGAGAAAGAGAGAGAGAGGATGTACATGTCGATCTGACTGCATTTTAGAGGCCCAGGTAAATTATTTAGTTTTGTCCGGGGACACCTACCCCCCTGTGCCCGCCTTGTCATTGCTATGCACTCGCTCACCCCCCAGGTTTGCCCCGCTCCTCCCAGGGGACGCGTTCCCGGTTCTTATAGTGCGAAGGCAACAGGTAAAGGCTCTGTTATCCCCAGCGTCTGCCTTTGTCTGAAATAAGAGCTAATGGGACATCTGGCTTGGGTGCCTATATTCAGTTCAGGTATTTATCCTTCGGGTGGTTAACCCCACTCACATCTTGACATGTCCCCCAAGCACCCTGCTGATAAGGGGCTTTCCTCTGTGCTCTCGTGTCTAATTCTAGCGGCTCCTGGAAGCCTTGAACGGGAGAGCAGGCAGTGGGGGCGGCAGGGCAGAGCCAAATTCTGAGACCCCCCCAAGACTTTCCCTGGGACAGGGACAGAGAGAATCCCCACAGGAAGGAAGACAGGCAGGCCAGCAACACCCTAGTCACTGACATCCTTCTGCAAATTGTCAAAGGAGAATTTTCAAAAAGTCAAAAACATGGCACAACATGGATGAACATTGAGGACATGATGCTAAAGGAAATAAGCCAGTCACAAAAGGACAACTCCTGTATGATTCCACTTAACATAATGTATCTAAAATAGTCAAATTCACAGAAGCAAGGAGTACGACAGCGGTTGCCAGGGGCTGGGGGTCGGGGAAGGGAGTTGTTTAATGGGTGTGAAAGTTTCTGTTCTGCAAGATGATAAAGTTCTGTTTTAACAACAATATAAATATTCTTAAAATTACTGAACTATACACTTAAAAGTGCTTAAGATGGTACATTTTATGATGTATGAGGTTTTTGTGTTTGTTTTTCTTTTTACCACATACATACTCACAAACATGATCCTGCAGGGACGGCACAGGGGAGTTTTTCGGCGAGATGAAGCTGCTCTATCCTGGTGGTGACTGCACACCTTCCCGACGGCTCAGAGTCACAGAGTGGTACGTGAAGAGTCCCTGTTGCTATATGTTAATTTTTTTAATGAAAAATTTTAAAACAGAGGGTGCCTGGGTGGCTCAATCGGTTAAGCATCCGCTTTCAGCTCAGGTCATGATCCCAGGGTCCTGGGATCGAGCCCCAAGTCGGGCTCTCTGCTCAGCGAGGAGCCCGCTTCCCCCTCTGCCTGTCACTCCCCCTGCTTGTGTTCTCTCTCCCCTCTCTTTCTCTGTCAAATAAATAAATACAATCTTAAAAAAAAAAAGAAAAATTTTAAAACATAGTCATACAAACGTAGACTGAACATGTATCAAAAGTGAATTTAGGGCGCCTGGGTGGCTCAGATGGTTAAGCGTCTGCCTTCGGCTCAGGTCATGATCTCAGGGTCCTGGGATCGAGTCCTGCATCGGGCTCCCTGCTCCTTGGGAGCCTGCTTCTCCCTCTGCCTCTCTCTCTCTCTGTCTCTCATGAATAAAAAAAAAAAAAATCTTTAAAAAAAAAGTGAATTTAATTAACTAATGAGAGAATCAGCAGGATGGAAATGCTGGTTCAAAAAAGTACAGAAGACACTTAAGTCTTTGTAATAATAACTGAAAGAAAGAGTATTGAAATAAGTTTGTTGAACTGAATCACAGAAAATAAAACCTTAGCCTTTTGACTAATATTTTTATTTGCATCACTATACAATAAGCCTGTGTTGCTATCGGTTTTCTACGCCTTCCTTATAAAGTTGTGAAATACCTTAACTGATAGTTAATAGGCACATCAGAAAAAGGTCCACACCCCTAGGAAGCCAAATCACTACCCCCTCCTCTGCCCCATCCCCATCCCCCCCCACCCCACAGGAGTGTGGACAATGCCCAAGCCCAGCATGACTCAAGGGCTTGCAGGAATCCCTTTGTCCCATTTCCAAATCCTGGACAATTTCTCCTAACTGTCCAGATGAGGGGAAGCAGGGGAATGTGAGGCCCAGAGCTGTGCCAGGGAGGGAACAGTGCGTGGTGCTATCAAAGAAGCGATGGGCCTAGGGATGCTCTGTAGTCCTGAGGAAGCCAGCTGGTTCTTGTCCTATTAAGGGATCAGCAGTTTCCAGGAACACAGGCATTTAGAGAATCCACTGTAGAAACAAAAACCGAGAAGTGTCTGGCTCCACAAACCACCCAGATCATTCTCAGGCCCACCAGGCTCACCCTTGCCCCAGGATTCTAGACTCATGGCAGAGGGGCACCAGCATGGGGCCTGGCATCTGTCCTTCCAGGTGTCACAGACACCATTCCGACCTCCGTGACTTCAGGGGGATCCCTCTGCCTTTCTCTTCCAGGCACTGGAAATGGAATGCCTATGGGGCTTTATTAACCCTATCTGCTCGGAGGGGAGCCCCAGAGAAAGCCTGGAGCAGATGTGGAAGTGGATTTGGCCTCCTCTGGAGATCTCCGGCAGAACAGGATGGGGGTCTTGCCAGCCAGCCTTAGGCTGACATCTAAGTGCAGGTTGATCCCTGTGACTGGCCCCACAAAATCCAAGGCTCTGGAAACCATGGCCCCTGGGCAGCTGCAGGGTCTTCCTCTGGGGAAGGGAAGGAGCAAAGCTGCTTTGCAGGAAGGGGAATGCAGAAAATGTGTGTTGGGGGCGCCGCTCAGAGCAGGCAGAGAGGGGCTGCTGGAGCACCTGAACAAAAGGCCCTGATAACTTCAGGGTAGGGACAGGGACAGCCTAGGCCAGGGTCCCTCCAAGGGCAGCCAGATGCCCTGTTTACACCCTGGTCCCACTGGGGCAGCCGGAACTAGAAGCTGAATTCTTCACCTCCCGGGCAACGGTGAAGAGAACACGAGAGAGGGGATCACTTGCCCCTTGGCATGCATGCCAGCCAGCCTCCTTCCCAGGCCTTAATAATTCAGATCTGTCAGCCTAGTGGGCCCCAGGCCTGCAGCGGAGCTGTGAGCTGAGGCCTGTGGTTTCTGTTTCCCTCGCTGCCTCCCGCATGAGCTCCCCACGTCTGCCTCCCCACACTGAACTTATGGCAGTTGTGGGGGGAGGTCTCAGGTTAAGGTTGTCACTGACAAGACCCTCCTCGGGCACACCCGCCAGCCTAGGTAGCCCTGACTGACCTTCAGCCACGGTCTCAGCCTGCTTTCCCGGCCCGCCCCTGGGGTGGTGTCCCACAGCTCTGGTTACTGTTCTCTCTGTCACTCGCCCCCCCCACCCCCGCCCCCAGCCCCCAGGGATGCTGGAGTCACACCTCACTGGATGCAGTTCAAGGAAGGGAAGTTCTCATGACTCACCCCTCTCCCACTCTCCTCCTCAGGCTCCCCTCCACCTCACCCCCCTGCCCCAGCCTCCTCCATTCCCAGGGCTGAGCTCACTGCTACACAGGGGGACCCACGAGGCAGAGGGCAGGCCTCCAGTCCCTCCTCTCACTTGAGACCCCAGACTCTGTTCTGCAACTGTCAGGAAAGCCCTAGACTCCTGATGTGGTGGTGGGGATGGGGGGGGGCAATGGTCCTGTGGCCTGAGAGTGTGGGCTGAGCTGAGAAGGATCCCGTGGGACCTCATTCCCTCTAGGGAGGGCAAAAGAAGGGGCAGGTTCCTGGCATTCCTGTTAAGGGCTGAGCCAGGAGGAGTAGCCATTGAAAATGTCTCCACCCCAGACACAGGCTGGGGCAGAGGGTCAGTTGCCGCCCTGGGTTCTGGGCCCCCCACCATGCACCATACTGGGGACAAGCAGGGGGCTGAACAGAGCAGAAGGAGAGGACTCCAGGTGGTGGCACTTTTCACCGGGAGCCAGAACAAAGCTGTTGCTGTAGCAACAACAAAAACAAACAGCTCACGTGGAACAGGTAAGAAGCCCTCTGCCTCGGCATGCACGGTTGCCAGCAGAGGCCTGGCAGGCTGCAACTCAGGACTGCAGAGGACTCAGGAGAGGCCTGGGCGACAGTCAGGAGAAGTCTGGAAATGCAGAGGGGACAGGGGTCCCTGGAGGGTCTCCTCTCTCGTGGGCAGCAGGACCCATCTCAAGGGGACTGGAAATTTCTATGCCTCTTCTATGAGAAAGAGCCTAGAGCCAAGCTTTGCTGACGTTGGCACCCCGACAGAACCTCCTGGGTGGGAGGCAGGGAAAATACCTCTTACCTAACTTAGTTTATGGTTTAGCTTTTTGAAAGCCACAGCATGCCACTGATTCATAAGATTACTTTATCTGGGGCTGCTCCACAGTCAGTCTTCTTATCACTAGGCCTCCTCCTCACTAGCGAGATGCCCCTCTGCTCAGCAGCTGGGGGCCAGGCCTGGGCTGGACCTTCACATCCTCACCCCAGCCTTGGGAGGGGGGACTCGGCAGCCTGAGGCAATGGAGGCCCCAAGGTTAAGCAGTGACTTTTAAATTACCTCCCTCCACCTTGGGTTTCTGCTAACCATGTTTTGGACCCCAAGGTAGGTTGTCGTGTTTCCCTGGGAGAGGTAATTTTGAAGCCTATCACAAAAGGCCACATATAATGTGATTCCATTGCTATGGAATATCCAGAATAGGCAGATCTATATAGACAGAAAGTGGATGGTGGTTGCCTAGGGCTGGAGGAGGGTTGGGGGAGTTGAGGGCCTAAAGGGTACAGGGTTTCCTTTTTGGATGAAAAATATTCAAAAATTGATTGGGAAGATGGTTGTGCAACTCTGAATATACTAAAAACCATTGAATTGTATACTTTATTTTTTTAAGTTTTTATTTACTTATTTAAGTAATCTCTACAACCAACATGGGGCTCAAATTCATGACCCCAAGATCAAGAGTCACATGCTCTTCCAACTGAGCCAGTCAGGCACCCCTCTATTGCATACTTTAGATGGGCGAATTTAGATATATGTGAATTATATTTCAATAAAGTTGTTAGAAGATAAATAATTTTGACAGATTGTGACTCACAAGATGGTTTGCCATTTGGGGTATGGGCTCTGCATCCACTGTCAGGCCAGCTGTCACTCTGACCAGCATGTCCTCCTCCTTGGATGCATTTTATTCTATTTTTTTAAAGATTTATTTATTTATTTGAGAGAGAGAGGGAGAGAGCATGCGCGCAAGCACATGTAAGGGGGGGAGGGGCAGAGGGAGCGAATCTCCAGACCCCCCACATGAGATCATGACCTGAGCCAAAATCACCAGTTGGATGCTTAACCGACTCAGCCGCCCAGGTGCCCCTCCTTGGATGCATTTTAAAAGCCCCTGGTGTGAAGGTTTGCTGTCATCCACCCTCACCCTCATTCCTTGCCCTTACTCCTGGCAGGCACACTGGCCTCAGGGGCAGCAGGGCCCCACAGAGCTCCCTCTGATGCTCCTGTGTCCACTCACGTGGAAAAGAGCACAAGGGCCCAAGCAGCACCTCCCCCGCCTGCTCTGTGAGGGTAGAGAGGAATGAGCTTGCCTGGATTGTTAAGAATGTGACCGGAAAGCAGCAGAGGTTCCAGGGGGAGGGAGGCTGAAACTGTGGAAGACTGCCTTGCGCCCTACCCCAGACTTGGCCACCCAGAGCTATGGACTTGCACTGGGCTAGTGGTAAAATGAGGCCTTCATTCCCAAAGAGAAGTCAACAGAAGATCTCTCAAAACTGCATGTCCTCCGACCTCAGCGTGGGTGCGAAGGCCTTTGGATGGTTTCCCTAAGACGTTGATTCCCTTTGCTCTGTGGGGCCTGGAATGACCACAGCTCTTGGGCTGGTAACCTCAGACTGTTTGCAACCTGGTCCGAGTTTCCAAATTTCCTCCAGTTTACCCAAGTAATCCATGTTGTGCTAAGAGGAAAAACAGTTGGGTAAGGGATGCCTGGGTGGCATCTGACTCTTGGTTTTGGCTCAGGTCATGATCTCATGAGTCAAGAGATCAAGTCCCGAGGGGGGCTCCCTACTCAGCGGGGAGTCTGCTTAAAGATTCTCTCTCCCTCTGCCCCTCCTCCCTTCCCCCTCTAAGAAATAAATAAATCTTAAAAAAAAAATAATTGGGTGAAATGATTGCCTAGACCAGTGGTTCTCAAAGGGTGGTCCCAGGACCAGCAGTATCAGAATCACATGGGAACTTGTTAGAAATGCAAATTATTGGGTTACCCCAGATCTACTGAATTGGAAACTCCAGGGATGGGGCCCAGCAATCTGTGTTTTAAGCCATCTAGGGGAGTCTGAAGCACATCAAAGTTTGAGAACCATGGCATAGATCCTAAGGTCCCTGTGGTATAGGGACATTGCCTTGTTCCAATGTGTATGCTCAGCCTTTAGCTCTGTCTGCTTGGTATATGGTAAGAAATCATGAAAATTTTATTGAATGAATGAATGAATGAACGAACAAATGAATGGTCTAGCTCCATTTGCCATTGATTGCTTCTCTCCAGCCAGTGGCCAACCAGGACATTTGCAAACTGGTAAAAAGGCAAGAGTGTGGGTCTAGCCGATTGATCACTTCAGCTTCCAGTTGGCTCAGTTTGGTGTCTGAATTATTAAGCAGGACTTACAGCACATTTACGTTTTCTTTTTAGAGATGAGGACTTGGCTCTGACAATTCTTTCCTAATCTCCAGAAACAGAAGCACTTTCTGTTTGATTTCTGAACCAAGCTCTCCCCCTACACTCTTCTGGCCCTGGAAGGAAAAGGAGGAAGCAGCTGGAAGGATGTTTTTGCATTTTCAGGGTAAAATGTACCCAAATTACTATACGTCTGGCTCCCAGGAGAACCAAGAAATACAGGCCAAGCATTTCTTAGAAATCCTGGGGGTGAGCACGTTACACACAAGGAATACACCTGCTTCCCTTTCCCACCCAGTTGGTGCCTTCCCTCAGCCGACTCTGAATTACGGGCCACCTTCCTGATTCGCTGCTACCACCACCTCCCTCGAATGCCCCCAAGCTGGGATTCCTTTGGGCTCAACCTCCCCAAGCCATCTACAATGTCACCCAGCCCTGTTGCCTTTCTCCTGTACCCACACACGTGTGAGGCAGCAGGATGCTGGCCTCGCGCCGGGCACAGCGCCAGGACACTGAGGTGGCGTCGGCTTCTGGGGCTCAGGCTGCCCACCAGCGGCCCCACCCTCACAAGGGCACCCCCTCCACTGACATGCACTGACCACGCTCTGGGGCCCTCCAGCCCTCCGGACATCCAGCACCTTCTCTCTCTCTCTCCTTTTTGTTTTAGAACAAGGCCTGCACCGCAGGATGATAGAAAAACCAGGCTGAGAACCTCACCCATCCCTTGTTTTCTGGGCTATAGGCTCGTCATAAGAAATAAAGTATCCCCCCTCCTCCTAATGGATCACCAGGGCTTACTCCTGTGGGTTTAGGTCACCCAGACTCAGAGAGGCGAGGCTTTATTATTTTTATCAAGGAGATAAAGGGTTGGGGGGAGGGCTCAGAAGCAGCCAGGGAGGGGAGCTGCCCCAGGTGCAGAAAAAGAAGAGGGCTTCACAGGTCCCATGACACAAAGGGATCTGCATCCCAGGAGTAGAGGTGCCTTGAGGGTGAGAGACAGAGGCACCAGGCTGGTGGCCTGAGTAGCCCCACAAAGCTGTGTCCTAGCTCAGTTTGAAAGAGGAGGAGTCACACAGCCTGGGAGAGATCACCAGGCTGGGGACAAAGGGCACTGGGAGACCAGCCTGTGCTGCACTAGAAATGTCTCTTCCCAAGCCTGTGCAGCCTGGGGTCCTGTGCACCCACAGGCTGTGGGGGGTTGGGGGGGTGAGGAGAGTTGCGGGGTGATGTAGGAGAGGAAGGACAGAACCCTAACAAACCACAGAGACCTTTCCAGTCCCAATGGGCAGGACCAGATGAGATTTGCTTTGCCATTCCTCACACTTTGGGAGATCTTGAGGAAAATGTCACTTCTCCAATGGACTGTAAGCTCCATAGACGGGGGACTCCTACTTTCAAAGTCCTGCCCCAGCGCTTAACAGTGACAGACACAAGGTAGATGATGGCTTGACTGGGAATATCATTTTTTTTTTTTAAGATTTTATTTATTTGCGAGAGAGAGAATGAGGGAGAGAGAGCATGAGAGGGAGGAGGGCCAGAGGGAGAAGCAGACTCCGAGCTGAGCAGGGAGCCCGATGTGGGACTCCATCCTGGGACTCCAGGATCATGACCTGAGCCGAAGGCAGTCGCTTAACCAACTGAGCCACCCAGGCGCCCCAGGAATATCATTTCTGTGTGTTAATTTTCTTCCTCCTGTTCCTCCTCCTCCTCACCCTGCCCCTCCTCCTCTTTCTCCTCCTCTTCCCTCCTTCTCCTTTTCCTTCTCCTTCCTAGTCCTCTTCCATTTCTTCTAAAAAGTAACCTTTTCACGTGTAATTTACACACAATGAAATGCACCTTTTTCAGTGTACAGCTCTGTTAGTTCTTATTGAGTCATGTGTCCCCCATCACAATCAAGTTACAGAATAGTCATGTCATCCCCAAAAGTTCCCTTGTCCCCCTTTGCAGTCAATGCCTTTACCCGGCCCTCAGCCCCAGGCAGTTTCATATCAGTGGAATTACACAGCATGCTCTCTTTTTGTATCTAGCTTCACTGGCTTAGCCTGATGTTCTGGAGAAGTATCCATGTTCTTCATGTATGGTTCATTCTTATTGCTGAGTAGTAACCCCTTTTATGACTACATCACAATTTGTTTCTTCATTCACCTATTGTTAGAAATTTGGGTTGTTTTCAGCTTGGGGCCATAATATATAAAGTTTAAACATTCATGTATAAGTCTTTTTGTGGGCATGGTTTCATTTTGCTTGGGTAAATATCTAGAAGTAGAATTAAAGAATTAAAAGGTCCTATGATAAATATGTATTTAACTTTTTAAGAAACTGCCAAACTATTTTCCAAAGTGGTTTTATCATTTTATATTTCTACCTCCAATGTGTGAGAGGTGTAATTGCTCCAGTCCTTGCCAACACTTGGTCTTGTCAATCTTTTTGTTTGTTTAAATAGTTTTATTTAGGGGCTCCTGGGTGGCTCAGTCGTTAAGCGTCTGCCTTCGGCTCAGGTCATGATCCCAGGGTCCTGGGATTGAGCCCTACATGGGGCTCCCTGCTCCACGGGAAGCCTGCTTCTCCCTCTCCCACTCCCCCTGCTTGTGTTCCCTCTCTCGCTGGTTCCCTCGGATTTTATTTATTTATTTATTTAATTGACACAGAGAGAGAGACAGGGAGAGAGGGAACACAAGCAGGCGGAGTGGGAGAGGGAGAAGCAGGCTTCCCGTGGAGCAGGGAGCCCCACGTAGGGCTCAATCCCAGGACGCTGGGATCATGACCTGAGCCGAAGGCAGACGCTTAACGACTGAGCCACCCAGGAGCCCCTTGTCAATCTTTTTAATATTAGTCACTCTAGAGGGTATGTTGTAGTGTGATTTTAATGTACATCTTTCTGATGACTAATGATGTTGAGCATCTTTTCACATACTTATTGGGCATTCATATATCTTCTTTTGTAAAGTGTCTGGCCAAATCTTTTGGTCATATTTTTAAAATAAACTTTATTTTGGAATAACTTCAGATATACAGGAAAGTTGTAAAGCTAATACTAAAAAGCTCCAATATATCTTTTACCCTTTTGGTCACTTTATAAATTGGGTTGTTTTCCTTATTATATTATTGAATTGTAAGAATCTGTTACATATTCTGAATACAAGTCAGATATATGCATTGCAAATATTTTTTTCCAGTCTCCAGTGTATTTTTCAATTTTCTAAATGTGTTTTCCAAAGAGCAGATGATTTTTTGGACATTTTCTATTTTAGTGAATTTCAATTTGTCAATTTTCTTTTATGGCAGTACTTTTTTGCGTGTCCTGACAAGTGAAGTTTTGCCTATCACAAGTTTGTGAATTTATCCTGTTTGCTTCTACACATTTTTGTTACTTACTTTTAACTTGAACATACCTCAAAGGTGACTCGTTAATACTTGAAACACCCTAATTATGAATAACAGTCCAGAGGCGATTATTTAGCTGTTTAAAAATGCTATAAAAATCTATACCAGAGTGTTTGTCAATTGGACTGAGGCATTAGAAATGCATTTTCAGGAGATGCCCCATATCATAGTCACATCAAGTCACACCGTAGTCGGTCAAGATACTACAGTTGGCTAATAAGTAGCACAGGCTGCAAGAGGAGTTACAGGGTCTATCAGGCTGGCCTCTATTGTCTACCTTCACTGAGCATTTGAGGCATGGGCCCTGGTGCTCCTGAGTCCCGCCACTTCACCGAGGGGTCTGTTATCCGCCTCAACCACAAGGCTAGCTGACCCTGGAGCCTAGAGACTGTGACATTATCTCAGAGAAGACCTTGCAATAAAGGGGTCTGGTGGGTTCTCAGGGCAGAAAACAGGACTTCCCAACAGGTTGTATCAACTGTTTGGCTGGCTATTTGCTGGAAAGCATGTATGTATTTGGTAGACTTTGGTGTCAGGCTTGCTTTCAGTGGAGCAAACATCCCAGTAGGAGGTTGGTGTGACCTTTGAAGGATTCCAGACTAACCAAAAGAACCTGAGGACTGCTAAGTGACCAAATTAGCCTAGGTCAGTTCACATCATAAGGAAGAGGAGGGGAACTGTTCTAGGCAAAATAAATAGTTATTGCAGGAGTGCCTTCAAAATGAGAATTCTAACAGAAGGAAGGATGTCTTCTCTGTTTTGGAGAGTACGGCTCACATCTGGCCCACATCTGGCCCACGTTAGGTGGGAGTTCGCACAGCTGCCTCAGAGGAACCTCTCTTCCGTGGCTATACCCAGCCCCGCTGCCGAGACATGCCCAGCCCTGACCCTGCTCCACCTGCCCCCAGGGCCCTCGGTCAGACCCTGAATTTTCTCTCTGTAATCAGGACCCACCTCTGATTATGGTCTTTTCCTCCTGATAACATGCCCCTTAGCCAGGGCCAGAGGGGCCCCTGCTCCTCCAGGAGAGTCACCCCGTCTAAGTGAGATGAATCCTGTCAGGGTGCCTGGGCCCAAACTAGTGGCTCTGCCTTCAAGGGGCTCAGAAAAGGCCACTGTGCAGCCACACCAGACTTTCTCCTGATTCTTTCATTCATTATTACACAATCAAGTCGTCACTGCCTATAAATCAGAAATGTGGAAAAACAGAAAGAAAAAAAACCCCAAATCGCACCAACTGGCAAAAGATTTGAATAGACGTTTCTCTGAAGAAGATACATAAAAGACCAAAAAGCACATGCAAAGACGCTCAACATCACGGTTCATTAGGGAAATGCAATTCGAAGCCACAGTGAGATACAACTTCACATCCATAAGAATGGTTATTAAAAAAAAAAAAAAAAAGCCAGAAAACAAAATAAAACAAAAAAACAAGTGTTGGCGAGGATGTGGAGAAATTGGAAACCTCATATATTCCTGATGGGAATGTGAAGTGGTGTGACTGCCGTGGAAAACAATTTGGTCATTACTTAAAGAGTTAAAAACAGAATTACCATATGATGCAGCAGTTGCACTCCTAAGCATATCCCCCAAAAGAACTGAAAACTTATGTTCACACAAAAATTGTATTCGAATGTTCATAGCCGCATTCTTCATAATAGCCACAAAGGGGAATCAACCCCATGTCCAGGAACTGATAAACAGATAAATAAGGTGTGGCATATGTCATATTACCATGTAATATTCAGCAGTGAAAAGCAGTAAGGCACTGACAGGTGCTACAAGGGTGACTCTTGAAGACATTACGCTAAGTGAGGCCAGACACTAAAGGCCACATACTGTAGGGTTCCATTTATACGAAATGGCCAGAATACACAAATTGACAGAGACAGAAAAGATTAGCGGTTGCCAAGGACTGGGGAGAAGAGTGCCCACTAATGGATGTGGGTGATGAAATGTTCAGGTGAGGAAAATGTTGTGGAAGTAAGACGGTGAAGATTATGCACGACTCTGAATATATTAAAAACTCCTGAACTGTACACTTTAAAATGGTGAAGTTTATGGTATGTGAATTATATTTCAGTCACATCCTATCAACCAACCAATCATAAACACTGAATATTTAGACAGATATTTTTCCAGGTCTGTGTTACATAAATACTATGCACTTTAAAAAGGGTGACTCCAAACTATGGAAAGAGCCCAGATGTCCATCGACAGATGAATGCATAAAGAAGATGTGGTATTTATATACAATGGAATACTACTCAGCCACCAAAAAGAACGGAATCTCACCATTTACAACGAGGTGGATGGAATGAGAGGGTATTAGGTTAAACAAAATGAGTCAATCAGAGAAAGACAATTATTATATGATTTCACTCATATGTAGAATTTAAGAAACAAAACAGAGGATCATAGGGGAAGGGAGGGAAAAATAAAATAAGATAAAATCAGAGAGGGGGACAAACCATAAGAGACACTGAACTCTAGGAAACAAACTGAGGTGGGAGGATAGGGTAACTGGGTGATGGACATTAAGGAGGGCATGTGATGTAATGAGCACTGGGTGTTATATGCAACTGATGAATCACCAAACTCTACATCTGAAACTAATAATATACTATGTTAATTAACTGAATTTAAATAAAACTAAATTTTTACAAGGGGGGAGACTATACTACTTATATTATTTGTTAACATGCATTTGTCACATAACAGTTTTTTAATATCTGTCCATGTCAATATACATAGACTTACAATGTCTACTCTTATGGCTACGTACGTGCTATGATAGGGTTGCAATAATTATTTAGCCATCTCTTATTACTCAATATTTAGGCTGTTGCCAGTTTTTACCAACAGCATGCTCGAATTTACCTCTTGATTTAAGTATCTCATTATTGCCCTAAGATAAATTTCAAGAGGACGGCTGCTGCATTTTTAAGATATGGACAAACTGTTAAATTGCCTCCCACAAGTTTGTGTAACTTCCCTGCCACCTGGAAAGGTGAGGGAATCTAAGCTCCCAAATGGGTTCTTTTACTCATTTTCCTCTTTGCTTATGTGCAGGTAGAAAAGTGGGAGCATATCCCTGCTTGAAGCGTAACACTTTCACCGCCTGCCCTTTCACTCGGTGCCCAGAGAACTTGCTGCAAAGTTGTCACGTGCCATTTTCTGAAGCCCCCCAACCCTCCTAAGCCAGCTTCTCCTTTGGGCTATTTATCAAATATCTGTTAATTTGTGGATATTTACTCACTGAATATGTATTTGCTATATTTTATCTTTCGAATATTTTGACATTCTTTTTCATATTGACTACATGTCTGTTTTGTCATACTACAGTTCACTCTTCACAACACCCTGGGAGGTAGGTATCGTACCCCTTTCACAGGTAAGATAACGGAGTCGCAGAGATCATTGACCCTGTAAGTGGCAGAGCCTGGATTCAAGCCCATGCTGTCTCATGCTAAAGTCTCCCCTCTTTCCACTCAGGCCATGGGATCATGCCCATCATTCCCCTGAACTTTCTTGAAATCTCCCTTCCTGAAGTCCAGGGCACACTGGCTACACGCACGCCACATGCTCTTCCCCAGATATCATACACGGGCTCACTGCTCCTTGTTGGCCAGAATTCACTTCCAACAACAGTTCCCTTGACATCCCCTACATCTGGGAGAACACTGAGACCCGCCCTCAGATGTCTAGGCCCCGAGGCGAGTCCATCTGGGCTCGTGGGGCCTTACACCCCGGGCCCCTTTGGATGATCATCATTGAAAACCAGCTTCAGCAAAGTGTGCAACTCAGAGCTAAAAGCCGCCACAGAAACGGACGGAGCCCCACAACATACCTAGAAAAACCATGAGGTTTCTTAAACAGTGAGGTTTCATCTAAATTGTGCCCCCAAATGTTGATTTTTCTGGGGCAGCTGGTAATTTTCCAGAGCAACTCAATTCAAGACCAATGTGTGTTTAACAAGATTTGGTTCCTAAGACCACAGAGCTCCTGTAAGGAAAACAGGAGCCGCTGTAGTTGGTTTGCAAAGCTGTTACAGAGCAGAGGACTGAGCAGGTGTATGAAGGATGGATTCCAGTGTGGGGAGCAAACATTGTGCCCTCGGTTCCACAGGCTCCTTGGGTCCTCCAACAACATGCTAAGCCAACCTGTGTGCATAGGTCATTTTAATCCTACTTTATAGGTTAAGAAATTGGGGCTCAGAGATAAAAGTGACTTGAGACATCACCCCTGGTAAATAGAGTCTGGGTAGCGGAAATCTTCACCCTCCAGGCCTGAGGCCTTTCTGGGACACCTGGAACTGGAGAAAAAATTGTTTATCTAGATTACTGATCCTTGCCCTTTTCATGGGTCTTGACTACAATCACTTGGGGCTGTTCTCTTCATTTACTTCCTTCCTGGCCCTGGGGCCTTTGGATTTGGAACCCTCCTCTACAGAGTCTTTCTTAGTACATTTCACTTTGTTCTGATAATCTACTGCTGCATAATAAACCACCCCAAACTTGGCAACAGAAAACAACCTTTTTATTAATGTTCTGGACTCTGTGGGTTGGGATTTGGACAAAGCACTGTTGAGGTGTCTTTGTTCTGTACCTAAAGACCTGAGGCCTCAACTAGAAAGACTCAAACAAGTAGGGGTGACTCCAAGGGCTGGGTACCAAAATCATTTACAACTACAGTGTCCAAACTGTAGCCACATGTGGCTATTTAAATGTACATTTAAAGTAATTAAAAGTAGGGGCGCCTGGGTGGTTCAGCCATTAAGCATCTGCCTTGGGCTCAGGTCAGGATCCCAGGGTCCTGAGATCGAGCCCCGCATCGGGCTCCCTGCTCAGCGGGAAGCCTGCTTCTCCCTCTCCCACTCCCCCTGCTTGTGTTCCCTCTCTCGCTGTGTCTCTCTCTGTCAAATAAATAAATAAAATCTTTTAAAAAATTAATTAAAATTAAATAAAATTTAAAATTTCGGGGTACCTGGGTGGCTCAGTCGGTTAAGCGTCGGCCTTCAGCTCAGGTCATAATCCCGGGGTCCTGGGATCGAGTCCCATCTCAGGCTCCTTGTTCAGCGGGGAGTCTGCTTCTCCCTCTGCCGCTGCTCCCCCTGCTTGTGCACGCTCTCTCTCTGACAAATAAATAAATAAAATCTTTTTTTTTAATTTAAATTTAGTTACTCAGTGGCACTGCCCACATTTTAAGCCCACATGTGGCTAGTAGCTACCGTATTGGACAATACTGATATAGAACATTTCCATCATCATAGAAAGTTCTGTTGGTAAGCCTGCTCTGGAGGCTTAAGACACCCATATGCCTGGCACCTAGGCTGGGATCTTTGAGTGGAGAATTTACATGAGGTTCAGGCTTCTCACAGCATGGTTTCCAAGAGGTTGTGTCCTGAGAGGCAGCATCAACTGAGCAAGGGTTCTAAGAGACAAAGACAGACGCTTCAAGGCTTCCTCTAACCTAGCCTTAGAAGTCACGTGCAACCCTTCTGTCACATTCTATTGGTTACATGCAAAGAGGGGTACTAGAAAAAATACAAACATTGCATGGGACATACTTACATTAAAAAAAAATCATTCAGGGGCACCTGGGTGGCTCAGTCGGTTAAGCGACTGCCTTCGGCTCAGGTCATGATCCTGGAGTCCCAGGATCGAGTCCCATATCAGGCTCCCTGCTCTGCAGGGAGTCTGCTTCTCCCTCTGACCCTCCCCTCTCTCATGCTCTCTCTCTCTCTCTCTCTCTCTCGTTCTCTCTAATAAATAAAATAAAATATTTTAAAAAATCATTCATTGTTTATATGAAATCAAAATTTAACTGGGCATCTTGTACTTTTATTTGCTAAACCTGGCAACCTTACATGGGAGTCAGATTCAAGGAGAGGTGACCCATTAGACCCATCTCTTGATGAGGGAGTAGCAAGGTCACATTGCAGAAGAGTATGTGGGATGGAAGATATTGTTGGGGCCATCTTTGGAAAATACAATCTGCCACCTGTGACCATGTGGTTCCTCACAAAGTTCAGTAGAGACTTTCATGGCTCTCTACCACCTCAAAAATAGCACTCAAGTTTTATGGCCTGGGTGGATAGAATTGAGAAAAATTATCTCTTTGCCATCTTTATATTTTTTCTTGTTCACGTTGGGCTTTGAGGCCAACTGTCCTCAAATAGTAGCTCTAAGCCCTATCAACAATAGGCATTCGTCTCTGCTGATACCATGACCAAAGTAAGCTACAAATAAGGATAACAGATACTCCATAGCCCCACTGTAGACACTGTTTTTTCTAAAGTAAGACCACCTGAGGTTAATAATGTTCTGTGGATATAGTGAGCAATCAGCGAACTTTCGTCAAGGACAAATGGCTCTTCATCTGGAGGTCCCAAAGATCCAGCTCAACAGGAGAGGTTCTCCCATATATGCCTCCCTATTGTCAACATAATGACCCCCAGGACAAAGGTATAAGCAATGCTCTATGGAGATAGAGATTATCCTTGTCACCAACACTAGGTGTATTTATTCCTTGCACAACAGTTGGTGCTATCACCCATTGGTTGTATGAAGATAGAGGTGTCCTGCTGAGACCTGCAAAGGTGAGGTCAGGATTCTCAAAGAGGGTGAGGTCACCCCCAGTGTCAAGCCTTAGTCAGACGGTTAAGAATAGAGTATATTTTCTCTCTCTCTCTGTCTCTGTCTCTTTCTTTCTCAACCTAGGAGTCCTGATGTCCTGGGAGTCTGAGAGGGAACTCTAGGATGGAGAGTGATAAGATGGTATGCCCCATGTGGAGACCAGTTAGGAGCTGGGAAGTCAGGACCTTTCCAAATCAGAAGTGAATTTTAGCTCATTAATCACTTCGTGGACACTCAGGATGTGCTTCTTTACCCTTCTTTTGGACATGTGTGGAGAAGGGCTGGGACCAAGAGGGAAAGAGAAACAACAAGTTTATCATAAAATGTTAAGTGCAAATAGAAACTAAACTTAATTATATACAATAGAGTCCTAATTTTGTGTAATCTATATATATCCATACATAAACACACATAGTGATTTTTTTCTTCCATGTATTTTATATTCTCCCCAGTGAGCAATCAGCATACATTACTTTTATAATAAGAAACACATAGACATTCCTTTTAAATGAGAAAAAGGAGGAACAGACTGTTGGCAGAATTCCAAATTAAAAAAGAACACCAACTAAAGAGCTAGAGCGGCAGTCATAGCTGGTTGTTACTCAGTTACCATTTCCTCTTCTTTCTTGTTAATAGAAAGCTGATTTGATTCAAGGTCAGTATGCCCAGCTGAAGAAGGTTAACTATAATTGGTCCAAAGCTCATCCTTTTTTCAGTAATTGGTGTAAGGGTAGAGGCACATGACCCCGTCTGGCCAATAAAATGTAAGTGGAAGCCTGCTAGTGGCTATTAAGGAAGATTTTACTTTTTGGTTAAAAATAAAAAGGAGGGGCGCCTGAGTGACTCACTCCATTAAGCGTATGACTGTTGATCTCAGTTCAGGTCTCAATCTCAGGGTTGTGAGCACAAGCCCTGTGTTGGGCTCCACACTGGACATGGAGCCTACTTAAAAAATAAGTAAGAGAGAGAATCAAAAAAGGAAAAGCCTCCCTATGGCCTCCTCCTTAACCTTCATGTTAGGACGCTGTCCTATGAAGACAATACTTGGTGCTACAGCAGCCATCTTTACCACGACAGGAGACATGGTCAACACGCTGAGATGGCAGAAGGAAAAGGTGAGAAGACTTCAGATCTTCAATGACATCACTGAGCCAACAAATTCACCCTGAAACTGCCCACTACCAGATTTGTTATATGAAATAATTGAGTCTGTGTTGTTGAAGCTATTTTAGTTGCTATTCTATTATCTGCTACCAAATACGTTGTAGATAATATTCACTATCGAGAGATAAGGTTAGAAACCAGGGGTGGAGGATGTATTCAGATGGTTGAAGCCACTAGAAAAGCTAGGAAAAGTCATGTTCAGTGGGACAAGTCAGAGATGATATTTTAAATATTTAACAACTGGCCCATCATGGACACAAAGAAACCCGAAAGGGCGCTGGCCCTGTAAGAATGGACATGAGCCATAAATAATTGATATGCCCTGCCAGTGTGGCCCAGCTGAATATCAGCCCCAGGATAGTTACAAAAGGCAAACTGGGAGACATAATTAAACCTATGTTTGGGGATGAATTGTCTTGGACCAGATTCCCTACAATGTGCCTCTTTGAAAGTCCTGGCTCTACCTTCTTGAAGGTGCCTTCTATCAGCTTGAAGTGGGTCAGTGGCTGGTTCAACTCAAAAGATGATGTCTGGAAGTTGTCAGTTTATACACTGAGCTGCTATTAATGTTGTGTTGTGGTGGTGGTGGTTTTTAAAAATTTTTATTTAAAAATAAAAATAAAAATAAATAAAAATAAATTAATTAATTAATTAAAAAAAATTTTAAATAAATAAATAAAAAATAAAAATTTTTATTTAAAAAGTAATGCATGGTGTTGGTATAAGAATGCAAACTTTACAAAGATAAAAAATGAATAATAATAAGTGAGTCTCCCTTCCATCCTAGCACCCCCAGAGGTACATTATTAACAATTTGTGGGGTGCCCGGGTGGCTCAGTTGGTTAAGAGTTAGACTCTTGGTTTTGGCTCAGGTCGTGATCTCATGTTGGTGGGATCGGGCCCTGCGTCCGGCTCTGTGCTCAGCATGGAATGTGCTTCAGATTCTCTCTCCCTCTCTCACTCACGCTCTCTCTCTCTCTCAAATAAATAAAATCTTTTAAAAAAATCTGTCACATAATTTTGCATAAATTTTCTCTCCTTACACAAACACACATATGTATATATATGCATGTATAGATCTCTCTATATTTTTTAACAGCAACAGAGAGGTGCAGTCCTAGGACTAAAAGAATCCCCAGGAGGGGAGGACTGAGCAGGCATTCCCTTGTTTTCTTGGAGTGGCCACCAGCTCTGGGCTCTTTTCCCCGGGTATGACCAACCCCATTGTGCTTGCTCCCAGACTCTGACACTTTAGGTCTCTGGCTGAAGTGAGAAGAGTTCTGGAGATGGACATTTTTTAACATATACTTGCATATATGTATGCACGTCATTATTCCCACTCACGACTACAACTTGTTCCATATCTGCATATGAATTTACTTCCTTCTTTTTTACAACTGTGTAGCATTCCATTGTATGGATGCACCATAATTTATTTAATGACTCCTCTATTGAGTAACAGGGTGTGTGCTATTACAAATGCAATAAACACCATTTCAACTGGAATGTTTTAGGGTGAAAGTAACAAAATACCCAACTAAAGGTAGTTTAAACCACAGGATTTATTATCTTATGTAACAAGAGATCTAGAGCTAGGTGGTCTCAGGGTAGATTAATTCAGAGGCATAACAATGTCATTAAGGGACAGATGCTTTCCCTTTTCTCTTGCCATCCTCAGTGATGGGGTTTGTTTGTATTTATTTATTTATTGCCCTGGGTTTGTAAGTAAGATGACTGCTCAGCTCCAGACATTCTACCATCATCCAACTCTGTTTAAAGAGAAGAAGTAAATGTCTCCTTACACATCTCCTTTTCTCCAGAAGGAAAACTCTTCCCAGAAGCCGTGCTGTAGACTTCCCATCACATATCATTGACTAGAATGTGCCATCCATAAACCAATCACTGGCAAAGGGGGATAATGATAGAACTATCATTATTGGCTTATTCCAGTCAAACCTGATCCCCCAGGGCTGGGGAAGGACATGCTTTTCCTGAGCATGGTGCTTCCTGATACATGAACCAAACTCAAGGTCCTACAGGCAATAAGAAAGGGTGAAATGTCTATTGGGTAGCAACCGAGAGGGTCCTCCAACTAACACTCTTACATCCAGCTGCATGTATATATGCAAGTATATTCATAGGACAAAGTCTCTGCAATAGACTTGCTGGGTCAAAAGAGTTTGTTCTTTCAAAATGTTGATAGACATAAATGGATGATTGGGTCAACAAAATATGGCACACACATAAAATAGAATATTATTCAGCATTAAAAAAGATGAAATTCCAGCACGTGCTACAACAGGGACAGACCATGAAGACATTATGCTCAGAGAAATAAGCCAGACCCAAAAGGACAAATATTATATAATTCCACTTATATGAGGTACCTAGAGTAGTCAAATTTATAGACACAGAAAGTAGAATGGGGGTTGCCAGGGTCTACAGGGATGAGGAATGGAGAGTTACTGTTAAAGTTTCAGCTGGGGAAAATGAAGAGTTCTGGAGATGGACGGTGGTGATGGTTGCGCAACAGTGTGAATGAACTTAATACCACTAAACTGTACACGTGAAAATGGTTAAATCGGTAAATTTTAGGTTATGTATATTTTATCACAATAAAAAAAATGTTGGTAGATATTGCTAAATTGTCCACAAAGAGGCTTTAGCATTTAACTCTCCCACCCCTTAGTGGATAGGGCAGTGCTAGGGTTCTCCATTTTTGAGCGTAGTGCTAGATCAAGGGTCCCCGAGTGGCAGTGAGGGTCTTGGTAGATTTAGGAGACCAGCAATATCTTTATAAGATCAGCAACAGAAAGGTGCAGTCCTAGGACTAAAAGAATCCCCAGGAGGGGAGGACTGAGCAGGCATTCCCTTGTTTTCTTGGAGTGGCCACCAGCTCTGAGCTCCTTTCCCCAGGTATGACCAACCCCACTGTGCTTGCTCCCAGACTCTGACACTTTAGTTCTCTGGCTGAAGTGAGAACAATAGTCTAGTCCCTCACTTCCCTTTGTTAAGAAAAATTATCCAAAAATCAGAAATTCAGCAAAAAGATTACTGGGCACTCTTTCAAAGCCACATGACTGTGAGTCTATGTAACAATCGGCCTACAAGTCATCTGATTTTTCTGAGGGAGGTAACCGTTTGACCTAATTAGGCTGAGCTCTGTAAAGTTACATCGAATGTGTAAAAGAGAGGCATGTTTTGCAAATGACCTTTTCCCTGGTAGAGATGCAAATGATTTCTGTCTTGTAGAAAAGATGCGCAGTTTGATTGCCCTGTGAGGGGATCCGCTTGTTCCGTATCTAACTCAGCCATCTTATCCTGGCATTCTCTTCATTGACCAGATATACTTCTGTTGATTCTCCTTGGAACTAGCTTTGTCATCATGCCGGTTCCCTCATTAACGAGCTAAATGTTAGCTCAAGGGCTCACTATATGTTTGTATGAGAACTATGTCTTTACCTTTTGGAAAATGATACTTTGACATTCTTAGCCCGCTGTCGCAGGCTTTCACAATGACTTTGCTAAATATGAAAGTAAGGGAATAACAGGAGGAACTTACGAAGCAGAAAAACAGTCTGGCTTCTGATCCTATCATAGTTAAGGTGTTACCTACTTCACACCTTGTCCCCAGAAATGACAAGTGGCTGCTGCAGAAGGCTGTGGTGACCCTCCTGCATTTCCTTCCTAACCCTACACCACCCGCAGAGACAGGGACATCTGACCAGCTGCCAACTCCAGGCCCTCTGGCACCTCCAAATCCAGGCTCTGAGAACATCAAAACCTACCACTCATGTTTGGACCCTGTTTTGCAATTTGGGACTTGACTTTCCCCCAGATGTGGAGCAGGACTGAAGAGGCTGGTCATGGCTGTGTCCTCCCTCCTCTGGACCCCTTCTCCCACCCTGGTCGGACGACTCCGACTCTTCCAGCACCCAACAATCTACTGCACCCTTACTATGCATGTCTCAGGGGTGGGCTGGGAAGTCCTCAGCCTCAAGGAGTCACCCTGTCCTTTAACCTTTCCATTCACATGGCTCAAGCTGTGCCTTCCCGGGGTTTTCCTTCTCATGGCCACTTCACTCCAACTTCCTGTTCCCATTGAACGCCTGTGTCATGCATGGTGGCTGTTTCCTTCTTTGGTCCCAGCCCAGGAACCCAGTGCCTTCTTGCTTTCCCATCACCTGCCTAAGCAGTGGTGTGCAGCAGACCCTCATACAGGTTTGGAGGTGATTACGTTACAACACTGTGCGGCCGCCATTTTCACATTTACTAGTAGAGCCCACAGGCCTTCCTGCCTTCTGAGTGTTTCCCTGGCTCTCGGTTCTCTGGCCTCACGCTGTGCTATCTGGATGGTAATCCTCCCTATCCCTCCCTTCTTTTCCCGACCCCTCAGGGCTCTTTCTGGGGAAAGTGTACCCCGAGCTTTCAACCTGGATCTGACCTAGCGTTCACCTTTAGCATGGAGGCCAGCAAGGTGGCTCTCGGTTCTCTGGCCTCACGCTGTGCTATCTGGATGGTAATCTCTCCCTATCCCTCCCTTCTCTTCCCGACCCCTCAGGGCTCTTTCTGGGGAAAGTGTACCCCGAGCTTTCAACCTGGATCTGACCTAGCGTTCACCTTTAGCATGGAGGCCAGCAAGGTGGTCGCCTGGGACAAAATAAGACATTTCTCTACAATGGGAAGGTGACAGCAGCTGGTTCTTGTTTTAAAAAGTAAAATTTTCTTCTTCCACCACACATGGGAGAGAATAATACAAATATATAGCAAAATGGAGGGAGGGAAAAGGGAATTTTTTTCTGTCACATGGCTCTCAGGGAAATTGTTCCTAAATTTGCCGTATTTATATTCTCTCTCTCTCAGAGCCCGAAAAAAGAGCTGGATTCAGAATTGCCCTTTAGGGAAGAATACAGTTTTCCAAAAGGCAGAGCAAATCTTTCGGGCACAGATTGTTTGTGTCCTCCCCCAGGCACATAGTCCAAGGGCTCTTTGCTGTACCGCAAAATGATGGGGGCCTCAGGCGATGCTCTCAGCAGCTATTAGGCTGTTCACTCCTGAAACAGCAGCATGAAACCTGTCAAAGACAGCAAAACACTCCTGTGCTGGGTATCGATTCATCATCTCCATACGTTAGCCAGCCAAGCAGTCCCCGCAGTTAAGTTGCATGTTGCAATTTCCAAAAATAAAACTTCCTAGTTTTGAGTTTCACCAAGGCTTAGGTTTGGTTTTGCAATATTATATATGTGTTCCTACTTCTCACATTGTCTCAACTTTCATACTGCTTTTAGGAAACTTCCCTTTGTGTGGAAAGATTGGCCTACAGAAAGCTTCCTGTTGACCTTCAATATGGGAGGATACCAGACTGTATTAGTCTCTTTGGGCCGCCATAACAGAACACCAGTGACTGGGTGGTCTAAACCACAGAAACTTATTTCCCAGCTCTAGAGTCTGGGAAGACCAAGATCGAGGTGCCAGCAAGGTAGGTTTCATTCTGAGGCTCCTTCTCTGGCCTTGTAGGAGGCTGCCTTCTCACTGCGAGCTGTCTTCCTTTTGTGCACACAGTGACAGAGAGAGCTCTCCGGTGTCTCTTCTTTGAGGGCACTCATCCCCTCACGAGGGCCCCACCCTCATGACTTCATCTAATCCTGAACACCTCCTGAAGACCCCACCTCCAAATACCATCCCATTGCCGGTTAGGGCTTTAACCTATGAATTTGGGTGGGTGTGGGGGGAAGACAACATTTAGTCTATAGTAGGGTCTCAGCCTTTGGGGCAGTCTCTCCAATTCCCAATCCTGTGATGCGAAGTGACAACCAAGGCCACAGGTTGCATCTTAAGCTCTGCAAAGTTTTCCTCTTATCTTCCATGACTATAAATAGGAAAGCGTATTTAAAATTATTACCCTCATTTTTAAGGTTTTTTTTTTTTTACAATCCTCTTCAAATACTCCATTAGAATAGTAGGTAGTAGCATTCCTCTGAATGTCAACAAGTTTCTACCAAATGTCCTTCTACTGGAGAAAAAGAAATTCATGCTAAATACAGGCAGATGACAGTAAGTTCCTCTCTGTGGTGATCTAAAAATAGCACAGAATGCTGCATGTTAAAATGCAATAAAAATGCACAATGACTTTCTTTTCATCCTTATATCTCCATTTATGGAGTGATTCATACATAAGAATGCTCTGTCACTGGAAAAGCACAAAAATCAAATTTCACCATGGCATATTTATAATTGCTACTAGGAAAATACGCAGTGTTAAGACAGTGGGTGATTCTTTCTCCTTTGGTCTTTTTTTTCTTTCCTGTGTTGTTACAATGTTAATTGTACATTTATTTCTAGAACAATAGTAAATAATGATAGCTAACATTGGTTGAATTCTTAGCATGTGCCAGCAATATGCCAAGTATTTACACTCCCTACCTCTTTTAAGCCTCACAAAAGCCCCACGAGGTAGATATTGTTGTTGTCTATGAAACCACACACAAAAAGTTAAATGTTAAGTATTTATAATTGCCTCCCTGCTCTTCACCTCCTAGGAAGGTAGTTTCCTTGGAGGATTCTTTATTTTCCTTGGTGGGTACTGTTGGGGACACGTAATGGAGAAGCCAGGAGAGAGGGGGCTAATGTGAAATAAAGAGATGGAGACTCTGAGGAGCTAGAGGGAGTGGGGCAGGCTAAGGGCTGAAAAGGAAGAGTGAAGAGAAAGTGAGGGTGGGTAGGAGAGATAGGAGGAGCCTGGCAAGGGCCAGCAGGCTACAAGAGAAGGCTAGAGAGAAAAAGAGCTACATGCCATGGTCACTACAGAGAGGAGAAGAATTTGGGGAAAGAGTGGGAGATTTGGAGAGGATTTTTCAAAGTTCAGGTACACAAAGTATAACTTACTCCTTCATGGCTCCAAGGAAGCCTCAATATAGACTCTGCCAAATATCATCTAATCTAAGACACCACTGCCTATAAGATACAATCAATGGCAGGGTACATCATTATTTTATGTGCCAGCAAAAAGGTAGGGAGGGAGGGAGAGAGTGAGGGAGGGAGGGAGGGAGAAATGACAAGTCCACACCATTTGAAAACATGTCCTGATTTCAAAGAAACACAATAGGTTATTCCGTAATCCTCTCAGTCAGATTTATGGGTTTTCTTCTTTTTTTAATGCAACATTATTTGGTGAG
Organism: Mirounga leonina; assembly: GCF_011800145.1. Lineage (NCBI taxonomy): Eukaryota > Metazoa > Chordata > Mammalia > Carnivora > Phocidae > Mirounga > Mirounga leonina. The sequence continues at coordinate 51,420,454 of NW_023270305.1, forward strand.
ATCGGATCTGAAGTGCCCAGGAAGGCTTGACTGTATTTTATTTTTTTTAATTTTTTAAAGATTTTATTTATTTATTTATTTGACAGAGAGAGACACAGCGAGAGAGGGAACACAAGCAGGGGGAGTGGGAGAAGGAGAAGCAGGCTTCCCACGGGAACAGGGAGCTGCATGCAGGACTCGATCCCAGGACCCCGGGATCATGACCTGAGGCAGATGCTTAACCGACTGAGCCACCAGGCATCCCTTGACTATATTTTAGTTACATGCATTTTATAGATAAAATTGAACCTCAGAGAAACTAAGTTACTTACCCCCAGGCTCATAGCTAATAAATGGAGAGCCAAGATTCCAACCCAAGTCAGCTTGATTCCCAAACCTGTGTTCTCTACTTTTTAATTAAGACACACAGTCAGTAGTCAGCCAGTATTTTATTAAACCTGTATTTAGTAACAAAAATAACGTTTGAATTAAAAAATAACAGCTTTAGGGGTGCATGGGTAGCTCAGTCTTTTGAGCATCTGACTCTTGATTTCGGTTCAGGTCATGGTGTCAGGGTCATGGGATTCAAGCCCTCTGTGGGGCTCATGCTCAACAGAGTCTGCTTGTCCCTCTCCTCTGCTTCCCCCCCTGCTCTCTCTCTCTAATAAGGAAATAAATAAAATCTTTAAAATAACAGCTTTATGGGGTGCCTGGGTGGCTCAGTCGTTAAGCCTCTGCCTTCAGCTCGGGTCATGATCCTGGGGTCCTGGGATTGAGCCCCGCATCAGGCTCCCTGCTCAGTGGAAGCCTGCTTCTCTCCCACTCCCCCTGCTTGTGTTCCCTCTCTCGCTGTGTCTCTCTCTGCTAAATAAATAAATAAAATATTTAAAAAATAATAATAAAATAACAGCTTTATATAACATCATTTACACATCATTGTGATTCAGAGCTACCTATCCTATCTGGAACAAATTGTGAGAAACCACGACTTGGGCTTTATGGCTCAAGAATTCCTTTCTCTTTTCAAATTATCTTTAATCAAATGAGGATAGGAGGTCAAATACCTGAATATTCATCAGGAGGGTCTAAAACCAAAGCAAACTCTGCACTTCTATTAAGCAAACATTTTCTTTTGGCGACAACAAAAGGGAAGCCTTTCAGTGATTCACAGAAATAGAGAAACATCAAGCTCTAGGACCAAGCTCTAAGGACAAGTTCTAGGACCTAGACCAAATATATAAAATGTAAATGGGTGAGCAGACCATGAAATTGGGAAAAAGTGTCCAGTTTCACTAATAATTACAAAAATCCCAGACTCTCTGATTCCACAACAGGTACCTGACAATATGGTTTTCCAACACTAACTGGCACTTTTAACATACTGGCCCTTCATCCAAGAATGCTCCCCCCACCCCCACTAATGAAAATCCTTCAAGGGGGAATCAAAAGCTTCCTTTTCTGTAAGTCCCTCCCAAATCCTCCAACAGGATTAATGGCTATTTCTGGATTCTCCTATCATGATTCTGATTTTCTTCCTCCTTGGTTTGCAGGTTGTTGATAAAAGACCTCTTAAGTAGATTATCAGCTCTCTGAAGACAGGCATCATTTGCTTATTTGTTGGCTTGTTTTTAATGAATTCATGCTTGTATAAAGGTTGAGCACAGTGACTGCTATGTAAAGGGGAGCTGACTGAGGCCCAGAACAAGGACCACTGTAAGAGACCAGAATATGCCACCCCAAATACCTCCTTGAGCTTGTGTTTTTTGATAAATAGCAGATACAGAAGAAGCTCTGAAAGCAGGGTAGAAGTTACCATTTTATAGGGGAAATTTACATTTATAAAGGAAATCTCCATTTGTAAGGGTGTACCAGAAAGAGAAGGAAGACTTTAGATCACAAGAGACTTACCAATAGAGAAGGCACTGCCTTAAATCTATATTAATAAACCTTACACTTGTGACTGTACTCTTCCTGGTCACTTTACCATAAATTGCCTCCCCACACTTCCTTTGTTTTAGCTAAAGATGGTATTTCAGCTCAAGTTCTCACCACCTCTTTGAGTTATTCTTCCCTGAGTTTCTCCCATATATATGAGATACACATGTTAATAAACCTGGGTTTGTTTTTCTTTTGTGCATCAGTCTTTCATAACAGAGGCCCCAGCCAAGAACCTAGAAGAGTAGAAGGAAAAGGTTTTCTTCCCTGCCCTACACCACCTAACGGTTAAACCGGATGGACCTGAGAATGTAACTGCACTTTTCCATAGAACACTAGCTCCTGCTGCTTCCCCTCCAGTAGCTATTCGTGATAGCAGTAACAGTAACAACAAATGATATATTAAAAACCAAAAAACTTAGTACATAAGGAATGAAAGAAAACTTTGAGGGGATAATGTTATATTCCCTTTTTCTTCAAATGTTATTATGGAAATTGTCAAAAAGTTGAATCAAAAAGTTGAAATAGATAGAATGAATTTCATCTATATACATTAGTTGTTAACATTTTTTGCCTTTTTTTTCTGAACAATTTGAAAATAAATTGTACATCCAGACACCACCACTGATTATTTCAGCATGCATCTCCTAAAAATAAGGACATACACCTACATAACCATAATAATATTATCAATAATAAAAATAATTTCCTAACATTATCCAACTCAAATGCAAATTTCCCCAACAACCCCCAAAAATGTCTTTTACAACTAGATTTTGTTTTGTTTTATTCAACTAAGATCTAATCAAGGTTTATACATTATATTTCATTATTTCTCTTCAGCTTCTTTCTTTTTTTTTATAAGAATTAGTTGTTTTTTATTTTATTTTATTTTATTTTATTTTTATTTGAGAGAGCGAGAATGAGAGAGAGTACATGAGAAGGAGGAGGGTCAGAGGGAGAAGCAGGCTCCTTGCTGAGCAGGGAGCCCGATGCGGGACTCGATCCCGGGACTCCAGGATCATGACCTGAGCCAAAGGCAGTCGCTTAACCAACTGAGCCACCCAGGCGCCCTCTCTTCAGCTTCTTTCAATATAGAACAATCCCTCAGTTATTTTAATTATTTATTATTTTTTAAAAAGTACAGGCCATATATATGTCTTACAGAATATTCCACTATCTGATTGTGTTTGTGTGTGTGTGTGTGTGTGCATGTGTAATGCAGTGTAATGTGTCCTTCTACCACCTGTGTTTCTTATTAAATACTGAGGTTGGGTGATTCAGGTTAAAACTTTTTGGTAAAATTGTTTCACAGGTGATGCTTTATATGTCATAGAGTATCTCATCAGAATGCACATATCAGGTGTCCCACTCTTAGTGACTAGGTTGAACTTCATGGTTAAAGTGCTGATCAGCAGACATCTCTCTTTGCAATGAGTAAAGACCTTGTGGAGTGACATCCTGTTCTACCTTCTGCATCTTTGCAGCTTTCAGTTCCTATCACAGGCCACACCCAGCAGGTGGATGAGTTCTACATTGGCCCTACCAACTAGAGTTGAGCATAAGCATCCAGATCTCACAAAGGTACTTCCTTTAGTGGATCATTCTGGAATAATGGAGATCCTGCAGCCCTAGGAGATGGCAGTAGGAATCTCCAGTGGAGGTGCTGAGGGGTATCAAAGTTTCTGCTGATGCCTCAGGCTGAGTTCCCAGGCCCAGACTAAGTGCTTGGGAGGAACTGCCTTCTTTCAGAGACTGCTGGAAGAGGCTGCCCAGAGCTTTGGAAAAGGCAGAAAACCAAAAAAAAAATTTTTAACCGTCATTTCAAAGCTGAGAATACTTTTCTGTTTTGCAGTAAGTGAAGACTTGGAATCTCCCTTAGTTCTTGGAAAACCACCTTCCTAGTTCATTAATGTTGTGTAAATTTTAAGCAGGAAATGTTTGAGCTAAATTGCTTATTATAATGTAAGAGGGTATCTACGCTTTTGCATAGTCCTATCTCTTCAGAGTTTGTTTCCTTTTTTTTGTTTGTTTGTTTTGGGATATGTGTGTGTGTGTGTTGCTTAACCATGGTTTAAAAATTCTCCTCACCTGAAAACTGTTCCTCATTCTGGTGGAGAGGGGTGGAAGGGGCACCCCAAGAAATAGTATGTATGTATTTATCATGTTATCATGAGGACACCATCCACAGAAGCTCCTTCAAACTGAGTGGAAGAATATGAACAGACTGGCTGCAAACAATCTGGGACCAAACCCTGGGCATTCCCAGAAATACCTGGGGCACATTGGCAGGGTAGCTTAAAATCATCTTATCTGGGTGTGAAAGTAAAACATGACCTCACTGTGATGTAGTTTGATACCATGCACAAAATGCTCTTACACCAATATGCACACATAAAACTTCTCTGAAAAAGCAGTGTGGGCAGGGCGCCTGGGTGGCTCAGTTGGTTAAGTGTCTGACTTTGGCTCGGGTCCTGATCCCGGAGTCCCAGGATTGAGCCCTGTGCAGGGCTCCCTGCTCAGCAGGGAGTCTGCTTCTCCCTCTGTCCCTCACCCTTCTCTTGTGCTCTTTCTCTCTCTCCCTCCCTCTCAAATAAATAAATAAAATCTTAAAAAAAAAAAAAAAAGGAAAAAAGAAAAAGCAGTGTGGGCATAGGAAGTAATGGACACAGAGGTAAGAGACACATAAGAGGCCCCCCCCGCCATCACTGGCAGCTTTGAGAGAGAACAAAAGGGCACATGTTCGCACCAAATCCTTTCACATTTTATTTATTTTTTTAAAAAAGATTTTATTTATTTATTTGACAGAGAGATAGAGAGCACAAGTAGGCAGAGGGAGAGGGAGAAGCAGGCTCTCCGCTGAGCAGGAAGCCGGACATGGGGCTCGATCCCAGGACCCCAGGATCATGACCTGAGCCGAAGGCAGCTGCTTAACCGACTGAGCCACCCAGGTGCCCCCCTTTCACATTTTAAACAGGCAAAGACTGTCTTCTTTGGCCAGGAGTGGAGGGTAGCTATTTATACAATGTCACTAAAAATGAATCAGTGCTAGGTAAATAGCAATTCTGTCATCTGCTGGCCTTGATATGTTATCAGTGGGTCAGAATGTGGCCACATTAGAGTGGATCTCTTCAGTGGGATGAACACATTATCCAAAAGTATCTTGATTCCTGGAATTCCAGTCTTCTTATTCCTAGAGTTCCTAAATACCTTAAACTTCTTGGCAATAAAGTTCGGGGAACAGTCCACCAATCTCCACTTATCTCAAACCAACCATAAGCCCCCTTCCAAGTCCCCAAAGACAGGCAATGCACTTTGAGGATCCACCCCGTGCAGGGGCTTGGGTGGCCCTGGGGCTGATTTTGGTCAGGCAGGTGTAGTAATAGCACAGGACCCAAGACCTCAAGGTCTTGTCTCCCTTTTGCCATCTTTCTTTGTTAATTAAATATTTTTGTCTTGAGAGATTATCTATTAAGATAATCATACTGTTCTTCTGTTTTAATTTGTTAATATGGTGACTTAACATTGATTCATTTATTAATGTTAACCAATTTTGCAATCCTGGAATAAACCCTATTTGGTTATACTTACCATTTTTAGGTACTGTTGGATCAATTTGTTAAAATTTTATTTAGAATGTTTGCACCTATTATCATGGTGAATACTGGTCTGTAGTTTTCTTATAATGTCTTTGCCCAGTTTTGATCTTAGAATAATGTTGATCTCATAAAATAAGTTGGGAAATGTGCCGTCCTCTTCAATTTTCTCAAAGAATTTGTGTGGAGTTGTATTTCTGCCTTAAATGTTTGGTAAAATTCACCAGTAAAGCCATCTGGGTCTGGATCTTTCTTTGTGGGAAGGTTTTAAACTACAAATTCAATTTATTTAATAGATATAGTGCTATTAGATAATCCATTTCTTCTTTGGTAGTTTGTGTCTTTTAAGAATTTTTTCCTTTTCATCTGAGTTGTCAAACTTGTTGACATAAAGTTGTTCATTCTTCCTTATGTTCTTGCTAATATCTGCAGAATCGGTAGTGATTTCACCTCTTTCATGCCTGATTGGTAATTGGTATCTTATTTCCTTTATGGTCTGGCAGGAGGTTTATCAATATTATTGATCTCTAATAACCAGCTTTTGATTTCAATGATTTTCTCTATTGTTTTCCATTTCATTTATTTATGCCTTGATCTTCATTATCTCCTTTCTTTTGCTTCCTTTAGTTTAATTTGTCTCATTTTTCTAGTTTCTTAAGGTGGATACTGAGGTCATCGATTTGAGACCTCTCTTTCATTCTACTATGGGCATTTAATGCTACAAATTTCCCCCTACTGCTCCTTTTGCAACATCCCACAAATTCTGTCATGTTTTCATTTTCACTCAGTTCAAAGAAGACTTTCTAATGTCCCTTTTAATTTCTCCTATTACCTATGGCTTATTTAGAAGTATGTTATTTAGTTTATAAGTATTTGAGAATTTTTCCAGAGGTCTGTAATTGATTTCCAATTTAATTCCATTATAACCAGAGAAGATACTTAGTATGACTTTAATCTTATAGAACTTATTAAGACTTGTTTTATGGCCCCAAATATGGCCTCCCTTGGTAAATTTTCCATGTGCACTTGAAAATGTATGTTTTGTTTTCTTACACCGTATACAAAAATAAACTCAAAATGGATTAAAGACCTAAATGTGAGATCTGAAACCATAAAATTCCTAGAAGAAAACATAGGCAGTAATCTCTTGGATACCTGCCATAGAAACATTTTTCTAGATATGTCTCCTTTGGTAAGGGAAACAAAAGCAAAATTAAACCATTGTGTCTATACCAAAATAGAAAGCTTTCACACAGAGAAGGAAATCATCAACAAAACAAAAAGGCAACCCACTGAATGGGAGAAAATATTTGCCAATGATATATCTGATAAGAAGTTAATATCCAAAATATATAAATAACTTATACAACTGAACACAAGACAAATAATCCAATTAAAAAATGAGCAGAAGACATGAACAGACATTTCTCCAAAGAAGACATACAGATGGCCAATAGACACAAGAAAAGATGCTCAACATCACTAATCATCAGGGAAATATAAATCAAAACCACAATGAGATATCACCTCACACTTGTCAGAATGGCTAGAATCAAAAAGACAAGAAATAAGTGTTGGCCAGGATATGAAGAAGAAGGAACCGTCGTGCACTATTGGTGGGAATGCAAGCTGGTGTAGCCACTGTGGAAAACAGCATGGAGGCTCCTCAAAAAATTAAAAATAGAATTACCATATGATCCAGTAATTCCACTACTGGGTATTTACCCAAAGAAAACAAAAACACTAATTCAAAAAGACATATGCACTCCTATGTTTACTGAAGCCTTATTTATAATAGTCAAGATATGGAAGCAGCCCAAGGTCCATCTATAGATGAATCGATAAAGAAGTGGTATATACATACAATGGAATATTACTCAGCTGTAAAAAAAGAATGAAATCTTGCCATTTGCAACAATAGGGATGGATCTAGAGCGTATAATGCTGTGAAATAAGTCAATCAGAGAAAGACAAACAGCATATGATTTCACTCATATGTGGAATTTAAGAAACAAAACAAACAATGATAAAAAGAAACAAACAAAAAAACAAACTCTTAAATATAGAGAACAAACTAGTGGTTACCAGAGGGGAGATAGGTGGAGGGATGAGTCAAATAGGTGAAAGGAATTAAAAATACACTTGTGATGAGCATGGAGTAATGTATAGAGGTGTTGAATCATTATATTGTACACCTAAAACTAATATAACACTGTATGTTAATTATACTTGAATAAAAAAAAAAAGGAAAATGTGTGTTTTGCTCTTGTTGGGTGGAATGTTTTAAGTCAAGTTCATTGATAATGTTATTCAAATCTTCTAAATCCTTTAGGATGTTCTATCTTCCTGTCCTATCAATTGTGGAAGGATGGGTAATGAGATCTTCAACCATACTTGTGAATTTGTTTATTCCTCCTTGCTTTAGTCTTTGCTTTATGTATTTTGAAGATCTGTTAGGCACAGGGTGCCTGGGTGGCTCAGTTGTTAAGCATCTGCCTTTGGCTCAGGTCATGATCCCAGGGTTCTGGGATTGAGCCCCGCATCGGGCTCCCTGCTCCGCGGGAAGCCTGCTTCTCCCCCTGCTTGTGTTCCCTCTCTCACTGTGTCTCTCTCTGTCAAATAAATAAATAAAATCTTCAAAAAAAAAAATGAAGATCTGTTAGGCACATAAACATTTATGATTTTTATATCTTCTTGATGAATTGACCACTTTGTCACTATAAAATGATTTTATCTCTATGAAATCAACTTTGTCTGATATTAATATAGCCACCCCAGCTTTCTTCTGACTAGAATATGCATGTATATATTTTTCCATTCTTTTACTTTTACCCTAAGTAATTTTATTTTCTTTTTTTTAAAGCCTTGAGTTTTTTTTTTTAAGATTTTATTTATTTATTTGAGAAACAGAGAGCACAAGCAGGGGGAGGGGCAGAGGCAGAGGGAGAAGCAGACTCCCTGCTGAGCAGGGAGTCCAAGGAGGGGCTGGATCCCAGGACCCTGAGACCATGACCTGAGCTGAAGGCAGATGCTTAACCAACTGAGCCACCCAGGTGCCCTGCTAAGTAACTTTATATTTAAGTGTGTTTCATGTAGGCAGCATATCGTTTGGTCTTATTTTGATAACTAATCTTTTTTTTTTTTTTTTTTTTTGAGAAACAGAGAGCATGCATGTGGTGGGATGGGGGGGCAGAGGGAGAGGGAGAGAGAGAGAATCCTAAGCAGCCTCCAAGCACAGCAGGGAGCCCTGCTGTAAGAGGCTTTCTCAGCCTGTGATCGGCAATCTGCATTGGGACTGAGAGTCAGAAAATGCCTGGGGCCCCCAGTCTTTCTCAAGAGCTTCCTATTAGTATTTCTCAGCCAGCATAAAAAGCATGAGAGCCAGCATAATGACAAAGATCAGATTAAGGATACCGCCTTCCTCTTAAACATATTGTTTCTTTTTTTAACATTTTATTTATTTATTTGGCAGAGAACACAAGCACGGGGAGCAGGAGAGGGAGAAGCAGGCTCCCCACTGAGCAGGAAGCCCAATGCGGGGCTCAATCCCAGGATCCTGGGATCATGACCTGAGCCAAAGGCGCCAAAGGCAGACGATTAACTGACTGAGCCACCCAGACGCCCCTTAAACCTACTGTTCCTGATGGCCTCAAGCAGCTGTCCTTATGTTAAGGAAGAAAGAACTGCCACATAGAGCAACCAGTAAATAACTGAAATTTCAGAATGCTGAACTCTTTAAATGAGATTTTATGCACTATGTGGCCATGGTTACCCGGTCATAGCTGTCAGGAGGCCAATAGCTGGAAAGCCTCCTAAGTGTCAGCAGGAACTTGTATTGTCAACAAGACCACACATCAGGCCTGCAAGCTGCTCTTGAACCACAGGATTCCCCATCTGGTTGCCCCAGAGTCTGACATTTGACTTTGCTCCTTTCAGCACAATACCCTCCTCCAGGCCAGCCTTCTGTTTTACCTGGAGCCTCAAATCTGTCATAGTGACCAAGTTAGACCAGTAGCCTTCTCCACATTTCCCACACCAGATTCCCCTCTGCTACTCCTTACAAGGTCTCCCTGACACTAATCAAGGGCCAGCAGTCTGCGTGTTGGACCAGACTTACGCTAGGGTCTGCCACCCAGTCTCCACCCTGCCCCACTGGCAAGTCCAATCTCCAGGTACCAGATCCTCCAGTCGGGCCTGAACTGTTGCCATCACCACCCAGGTGTTGAAAGAGAAGACTTCAGATGAAATCCACCTGCCTGCCCAGGCAGGGTCCTCAATATAGGGTCAGCTATTAGTGTTTCTCTCAATTAATTGAAGTGTCTCTGAATATGACTTCCACCCAAGGTTCTCAATTCACAAAGAACTTCCCTACTTTCCCCTCCATCCAACCACCCTTCAGACAAAAGACTTTTTTGATCATGTGTCCCTTTTGCCTTCTCTCCTCAAAACCACAACATTTTCAGTTGAATGAAACCTAGAAAAAATCATTGAGCCCTACTAAGGATATCTAAGATATAGCTGGACTCAGAGGTAGAAAAGTAGGAAGAAGGAATTCTGATCTCTGCATCAAGGAATTTTTTTCCTACTTGATGGGAAGTGGAGTAGATCCAGGCTCAATAGATCCTGAAGCTTATGCAATTTTGTGGGCCTCTAAGAGAAAGAATACAAAACTCCAAATACACACAAATTTTTTTCTTAAAATAAGGAAGTAAATCACAACAAATTAAAAACTATATAAACTTTAGAAATACAAGGATCATGAAACCCAGAAAAATTACATATTTTCTTAAACAGATATATCTCTTTAATACTTTTTCCCTACATTTTCTGGCCCACACACTCTCTGGTTGCTCCTTCATGTAACAATAAATTTGTGAAATAATTTTTTATAGAAAAAACAGAAGGATAATTTAGTCTTTCCTCTACCATGTTTGAACAAAACTTGCTTTTCATTGACAGTTGAGAAAAGTCTCTTTCAACTTTTCCAGCTCAGCTTCACAATTCATTAGTTGTAATATGTATATTGTTGGATTTTTCCCAAATTTGGGAAACACTGTCAAGTTCATTTCGTATAGGAGCTATATATAATTTCAGGGACTTTCAAGTTTTCTTGTTCAGTGACTCATCTTATTCTTCAAATTGACTACACTCACTATCCAGTTTGCCACCAATATTTTCATAGTGGCTTATTATGAGCTATATATCCTTTTATGTTATGCCAATGTTTTATATCAGGACAGCAAAAACTTAGTAAGAATGTATATAGATGTGCTTGGGAGATGCCATTTCAGGCTGGAGAGCAGTCTGAGCACAAGCAGGCCCAGAAAAGACAAGAATTCCATGGATGAAGCAAAGGGTACATGGATAGTGGTGATGGGTAATAAAGACTAGGGCGTTAGACCAGGCCGGAAAGTGGAAAATAGTGTCAAACAAAGCAAATATCTGAGGACAGACTCTCATGTCTTTAAGTGTAAGAATCAAAGCCTCTGATGAATCACTGAGAATAAGAAAGCCAACGTAGTCTGGTGTTAAGTCCATGAGATGAAACTTGGAATGAATCCTAACTCTGCCAAGTACCAGCCTGTGAAACTTTGCTAGCAACAACATGACTTTACACAGAAACGACTGTAAATCAGGTGAATGTATGTCCCTAAATTCCACTAATGGTACCTCCAAGTCAACTTTCCCTTAGCCAACTCCTCAAAATACCCCAGCCATTCCCACACCACCAGACTCAAGAGGAAGTATGAGGGAGGGGAAGCTAAAGTAGTAAGGGGCACCAGGCCCTAACTGACTGCAGTTAAAAAGTTTTCTGCAAATCTTACAAAAATGTATGACCACATGAACACATTGCTAGGGACTCTCCCAGGGCCATGCAAGGGGCTTATGCAAGGGAGGAGCCCAGAAACTTAAGTTTCTCTAGTTTCATAATACATTCATCTCTTGGGGGAGAGCATAAAACAAAAACCACATACACACTATATTAATTATCTCCTCTTGGGTAACAAATTATATCAAAACTTAGTGCTTTCAAACACATACATTCCTTATCTCAGTTTCTGAGGGTCAGGAATCCAGACACAGCTCAGTTGGGTCCTCTGCTTCACGGTCTCTCACAAGACTGCAGTCAAGGTGTTGGCCTAGGTTCTGCAGTCTCATCTGAAGACTCAACTGGGGTAAGAGTGGCTGCTAAGTCATTCATGTGGTTGTTGGCAGGATTCACTTCCCTGAGGACTCTTAGATGAGTAGCCTCACTTCCTAGTTGGTAGATGGCCAGAGACCACCCTCAGTTCCTTGCCACATAGCTCTTGGCAACATGGCAGCTTGCTTCATTAAAACTCGAAAAGAGAGAGTTTGCTAACATGACAGGAGTCACAATCATTTTGTGACATGGAAGTGACATCTCATTATCTTTGCTGTCCTCTATTGGTTACAAGCAAGTCACTAAGTTTAGACACTTGGAGACTCCATGAAGTGAGCTGGTCTCTAGAATAATTTTCAGTCTCCCTCCACTGGCAGGGACACCAGGCAGGACACAAGCTGCCTGGTTGGCCTACAGGGTGTGGCGGGAAGTAGGAGTGACTCTTATACGCTCTAGACACAGGAAGTGGTGGGGATGGAATGCCAGACTCCAGTCCAAATGGCTCACGCTGAGATTCAGATCTCAAAATGAGTCAGTAAATGCAAGACTGGGACAGATATCAAAGCCAAGAACAGAGGCACATGGGAGTTGGATGAGAAGAAATTCAGGTAGTCCTTTAGGTAAGTGGCCAGCACCTATGGCAGGGTGTTTACCTGTCCTCAGGTTATCTCTGCATAGACAGTTGGTCCAGTAAGAGGCTGAGATACGACAGACAGAAAGAACATAGTAAAGAGTTAGCACCTATGTGGAGCAAACACTTCCCTGCTTTTTCTTCCTCCTCTCTCTGGAGACCTTCAGAGCACCCCTCTAGCTTTCAATGAATATTACCATGTTCATCTATTCATTCAGCCAACAACTCTCTACTGAGCTCCTATTATGGAAAGGTATAGAGGTGAACACAACAGATACCTGCCCTTCAAGAACTTTTCATCCCAAGAAAACTGAGTGGAAAAAACAAAGATTAAATTCAAATTAAATCAGCCAATCTGGTTAGTACAAAACCTTAGGAAAAACACTTTGGAAATCTGAAACCACTGCCTATTCACTCACATACTTCTCCCTTAAATATTCTCTGCATTTATGCATTCATTCAACAACTACTTCTTAAGCTCCTATCATGGGTAAGGTACAGAGGTGAAAAGGGCAGTCACTCCTATGCCCTATTAGAACTATTACTTCAGTTGGTGGGAGACAATATGCAAGCAAAGAAACCAGTGCTTTGACGACAAAGGGAGTAACAAGACAGCAGGCACTAGGAGCTCCAGACGGATAAGACAGAACTGGCCTCTACCCTGACCACCTAGTCCAACAGGTGACAGATGGCAGGGCAGCAAACTGACCATGCCCAGTGAACTACAACCCTTTGCCCAGAATGTACCCCAATTCCACACAACTAGTTCACAGACAGGCAGGGGTCTCATGGCATCATGGGATCAGAATTATGGAATTTCAGCATCAGGAAAGCCCTTAGGCCTTTATTTTATCACCAGCACTGGGAAGGAGTATATGGACAATTCAGAGAAGGCCCCCGCGTGCAGGGGGAAAGCATTAAAAGGACACTCCTAGAGGGCAGTAAATCCAGTGTAGCCTAATGTGAAGGTCTTGTCTTTTACTGGTATTGGGGGGAGCTCAGAATTGATTGATTTGGTCTGTTTCTTTGCAAGCATTGGAACTGAGTCCCTGCCTTACCATTTTTTCCCCTTAGATTCAGTGAAATTTTATTTTTAGATAAGTTTCTTGAGATATAACTCAAACACCATACAATTCACCTATTTAAAGTGTACAAAGTCAATGGTTTTTAGCATATCCACAGAGTTGTGCAACAATTATCACAATGATTTTAGATCATGTTCATCATCCCCAAAAGAAATCCCACACTCCTTAGTAGACATGCCCCATTTCCCTCCAGCAGCACCTCCAAGCCCTAGGCAATCACTGTCCTGCTTTACCTTTCACAGCTTTTCTGAAATTAAAAGGCCACATGTTCTGTGGGTCTCAGTTTTCTCACCTAATAACACTTCTTCTCAGTGGCCACAAACCTTCCACAAACAGGCAAGTCTGTGAGTAGAACAACAGGCTTTGCATAGTGAGTCACCAGGGCGGGGTGTGGATCAGACTTTGGGATGACAAAGCCTGAGTGAAGCAGCTGATGGAGGCAAAAGTCCCTGGACAGCAGGGTCAAAGGACTGGCAGAAATACCACAGTACCAGAGGCGCTTTGGTGGGTCATGATAGCCTCCCAAATCATCTTCTGGAAGGCCCAGGCAGACAGTCCCGCAGTGGAATAAAGCTCTGGGGCTTTGGAGTCAGAGACCCCAAGTATAAATGCTGGCTGCCCACTTGCTAGTTGTGTGAATTTGGGCTGACATAAATTCTCAAGCCTCACTTTCCTCTTTGGCCAACTGGAGGAAGAAACCAGGACTGGGATAGGTGGATTGCAGTGTTCAGGCTCACAGAACATCCCCCTCTGCAGCTGAGTGCTTGACACACAGACGGACCACCAACCCTTTCCCCAGTGAGGCACGGAGGTCCCACCTCCCCATGTCTGCCAATACCAAGAGCATTTTTAAAAGAATGATCACTTGATTATGAAAGCATTGTCCTTTGGCTGTCCCAACCTTTGCAGCTGTGCTGCTGGGCCCCAGCTGGCTCAGGCCTGGGAGAGTCCTGGGCAGCTTGGAGCGCAGAACTTCCTAATGAGCATCCATCCGCCTTCCCCCTCACAGCTGCGCCCGGCTATTCACTACCCCACTATGGAGGAGCCAGGGTCTGGACCCAGGCACTCCTTGCCTTGACCATAGGACCCCACACAGGGGACCCACACCCCACACTCAGGTTGCATGGGCAGCTAAGCACCTCCCTCTGCCCAATCCTTTCCCACACCACCGGCATTTTCTCCCAAGGAACGGGATTTTACCCATGCAAACACACACAGACACACCCGTCTACCTTTTGTTGTTGTTGGCTCTTCATGTGTCATCAGAGCAAACACAAACAGAACCTTGTCAAACTGAACCTGAAAAAGAAGCTGTAAACTGTCTCGTCTGGGGATCTCCAGACCTACACTGAATATACCCTGGGAGAAAGGAAGGACGCCCCTGCTTCCTGAGTCTACCCAAATTCTTTGTCCTAAGACAAGTCTATCAACTCCCATCCCCAGCTGCCTACCAGTGTCTCGGGCTAGGAACCTGGAGACACTCGCGGCCGGCCTCAACCTAAAGCTCAGGGAAGGAGCCAGGCTTTCATCGTATCAGCCAGGACTAAGAAACCCAAGCCCAGCAAACCTGAGCAACAACGGGGGTGTCTTGGCTCACAAGGCTGGTGAGGCAGGGGTGGTGCTGGATCCAGGGCTCCACGCCCCCACGTGTCACCTTTGCTCTCTCTATTCCCCCCTTTCTGCTTCCACACATGTTCCTTTATTCTTTGGCCAATGGGAAGCTTTGTGCAGATAGTCAGGGAGCTGGCAGGGTAACTCTGTCAGCCCCATTTAGCAACCCTGAGAAAGAGCGGCTCCTCCCTTCTAGCCCTGGAGGGGTCCAACAGGCCCTGCTTGGTCACATGCCCAGCCCTCCAGTCCTGGGGCTTGGTCTGTCTCGAGGAGGAGACGCACAGGCGAAAGCATTCTGGGCAGGCAAAAATAGTAGCCACAACAGTCCCCTACCTGGCAGCTGTTTTCAAACATGAGAAACCTCTCCTCTTGGAGTAAAAATAGAGCCTAAATGCTCTAAAGTAGAGGAAGCGTCTGGAAGGCCCAGAAAGCTGCCAAGAACAGCCATTCTGTAAATAAAGCGCTGTGTGCTAGAGTAGGACAAGGAACCTCCTGAAAAGTCATCGGTAACAGGCTGTCCTTGAGCACCCTGGCATCTCCTGACCATTCTCATGTAGAGGCAACAAGGTTACTTTAACTTGGGTATCCTTGCCCAGTGTGGGAAGAAAGGGCAGACTTTGGTGCTCTTTCCACCCCTGACGTGACTCTCCTTCTCTGGTGGGGCCCCTAAAGTTGCCCAGTGCTGCAATCTACCCCCTCATTGGAGAAAACTCCACCACCTTCTACAGGAGGAGGTCCACCTCTGGCCCATTCCAGGCCCATTAGGAGAGTGACTGTGGGTCCTCAGGTTCTGGTCCAGACTCCCACCACAAGGGTATGGGACAGCTTTCCCCCCAACTATGATTACCTCAGAAGTAAACACATTTGGGGGTGCCTGGGTGGCACAGTCAGTTAAGCCGCTGACTCTGGGTTTTGGCTCAGGTCTTGATCTCAGCCTGTGGTAGGCTCTGTGCTCAGCACGGAGTCGGCTTGAAATACTCTCTCTCTCCCTCTGCCCCTCCTGCTCATGCTCTCTCTCTCAAATAAATAAATCTTAAAAAAAAGAAGAAGAAGACGAGGTAAACACATTCTTCGAAGACAGATGAACCCTTCCTCCTGTCAGCCCAGGGGCTTTGCCCTTACCCTGGAGTAATGGCAGGCTCTCGCTCCAACCTGATCCCCACGTGCTGAGGAGCATTCAGCCCTCTGTACCCTTCTTGAAGCCTCAGATACTTTTTTTTTTAAAGATTTTATTTATTTATTTGACAGAGAGAGACACAGCGAGAGAGGGAACACAAGCAGAGGGAGTGGGAGAGGGAGAAGCAGGCTCCCTGAGGAGCAGGGAGCCCGATGCGGGGCTCGATCCCAGGACCGTGGGATCATGACCCGAGCTGAAGGCAGATGCCTAACCATCTGAGCCACCTAGGTATCCCTCAGATACTTTCTTAAAAGATGTATTTATTTGTTTTAGAGAGAGAGCACAAGTGGGAGGGGCAGAGGGAGAGAGAGAATCAGACTCTGCACCGAGCGCAGAGCCTGAAGCCGGGCTTGATCTCATGGCCCTGAGATCACAATCTGAGCCAAAACCTAGAGTCAGATGCTTAAACCGGCTGAGCACCCAAGGCGTCCCAAAGCTTCAGATATTTTGAATGACAGTGCCAACCGCACGGTAGGAAGTGACCAACGAGAGGTGGATCAGCATGGGATGAAGAGGATAATGAGGGAACAGTAACAGTGGCCAACACCAGAGGAGGAAAACCAGAGAAAGAACAGGGACAGAGGGAGCAACGCTGATGATGAAATAAGCAACAGCCACAATTCACTGAGCACTTACTACATGCCAGGCTCTAAGCACTTCACATGCGTGAACTTAATTTAATTACTTGTACGTTTTAAATATACAAACTCTTAAATGTACAAATGTTCCCCAAGATATTTTTTAACTACAAAGAGAAAGATAGTAACTTACAGAGGAGAAACCCAGTCAACATGTGAAAAGTCACCAGGAATAGGACATTATTGGCACCATAAACCCCCACCGTGATGCATCGAGGACAATACATCACTTCTGTGGTATTCTTGCCCAAAATACACAACCTCATTCTAATCGTGAGGAAACATCAGACAAACCCAAAACGAAGGACATTCAACTCTTCAAAAGCACTCTTCAAAAGTATTAAAGTCATAAAAGGCTAGGAAATGTGAAGAAACCGCAACAGATTGGAGGAGTCCAAGCAAAAATAACTCCTTGCCATGTGGGACCTTGAACAGGATCCGGGAACAGAAAATAGTGTAGGCAATAGAATGTTGATTTCCTGTTGTTGGTTTGTCCAGTGCTGACTGTGACCACGGCAACACGGTCAGGGAAAGTTGGGTGGGGGGAGATGGGTACTCCCAGTACTACAACTTGGCAGTAAGTCAAAAATTAATTCAAAATTTAAAATTTTTAATTATTTTTGAATTTAAAGTTTTCTAAGCGCGAGATTTCTCCAAACAAATCAATCCCCCTCAGAAGAGTAACTTTAGAGAATTGGTCTACCAGCAGTGAAAAATGCCCAGACCTTGGATAAGGCAGAGAGATTTTTGTCTGTCGTATTGTTAAGAAATTCACCACAGCTGGGATTTTACTGCTCTAATAGCCCCTTTTTGTTATGCGGGTCCTCAGGTGCAGGGACTGTACCAGCACCCATTTCAATAAGCTTTTCTGCAGTTTCTGGAGGTGTGACCGCAAGATGGGCTGCCTCCGACCATGGAATGCTCCTCCCCAGCCTCGTGCACCAGCGGGCTCACAATGAAGTTGTTCTGCATCTTCTGTCTTATTCTTCAACCCAGCAGGACTCAGGGAGTGAGAAAGTTCTCAGCTTTCTTGACAGTGCATCACAGCCCCCCTTTTTCATTCCTTCCATGGTGACTCACTTTTGGAGGCTTTCACAATCAAATAAATAAAGGCATTTCCCACCAACTTCAAGCTCGACAACTTCATTCCTCAATGTCCACCACTCCTTTCTCATATCCCACAGAGGAAAAACCAGTGTGACACTTTTGCTGTCTAAGCGGTTGGGGTCTGCCTACGTTTGATTATCTTCTTTACCTTTCTTTGTGCTTCCCTGGGTTTCTCCCATCTCACCAACCAGGCTGGCAACAGCAGTTCGGAGGTTGCTGCTGAGAATCCTTAGCCCTGGCCTCTGGGCTGACTGCAGCTCCAGGAGCAGACACTTTGGTCCTCAAGTTTCCAGGGAGCAAAACAGGCGGGACTTGCACCTTGTCACTGTGCGTCCGGGACCTTGGCGCATGTCATCTGCCTGCTGGGCATCTGCCCAGTTAGGTCTCCTGCTAGGCCCCTGCAAGCCTGCCCCTTGGCTGTCTTTGTGCTGAGCCAGCACAGTTCTGTTTTCATTCCCTTCCGTCCACCCCACAGACTGGAAACAAATTATCCAATGATTAGTTAACACCTCATCCTTGTGCCACATTTTGCAAGGAGATGGGACACGTGGACAAAGGAATTCTGACCCCAGACAAAAGGAGGCAGAGCCCAGGGGGTTATTGATTCAAAGGAGGCGAGGGCTGGGCCTTCCTCTAGTGTCCAAGGACATTTTGGGTGGGGCCAAGTGAGGCTGGGAGCGCTTGATCACTTTGCACCCACTCAGGAATTTTTGGCAGCTGAAGGGGTGCAGCCTGGGTAGGGTCGGCTGTCTGCAAATGAAACCCAGAGCCCCCTTCCAAGGTCACCTCCCTGGCTACGGAGCTTTGCAGAGGGGGCTGCATGAAGCCTAAGGTAGAGGCAAACAGCTCTGCCCCCAGGCCCTTCCAGGCCAGTTTCAGCTGTCACCTCCAGCAGATTAACAAACAGGGAGGACAAGGGGCACCATGTCACAGCACAGAGGGGACTGTGTCGAGGGGAGGAGGTCAATGTGGTGAAATGCTACAGAGGTCAGGAATGATGAGAATGACGAGGGCTGGGGCCTCCTGGCCCAGTTCAGGAGAGCGGGCAGTCGTAAGTGCTGGCCTCCACCTCCTACTAAAATCACCTTGAAATGACAATAAAGGGATATAAAAATGAAGAAACCCAGGCAGCACTGGCAACAAGGATGTTACCATCAACAGAAGGATAGGAAATATACGCAACTGTATTATTGGACAACCTGGATAAGGGGAGGACAGCCCAGAACATGAACGAGGGAACACTGCAGGGATACGGGGTTGGCCTTCCCAGGGGAGCCCCACAAAGGCTCCCAGCTTGGAGAAGACGATGGGGATGACTTACTGGGGGCCTGGCTGCACAACAGCTGGACCAACCCCTCCAAACGCACACACACACACACACACAGTTGGGTGATCATGGGCTCAGATGCTTACATGCCAAGAGATGTTCCCTAAACTGAGCAGAGATAGTGTTCAGGGTAGGAGGGGAAGCTGAGTAGAACACCCTGAAACAGACCCAAAGCAAAAAGGAGAAAAGGCAGCTCCAGCATCTGGGGTCCAGTCTACCTGCTCAATCCCTGAAAGGATAAACAGGACACTACTTACACAGACCCGCACTCAGCCTTCCAATGCAGAGAAGTAGTCTTTGGGGCAAACAGCCTTGAAAAGAAACCCTTCCCAGGAACTTATACGAATCAGTTCAGTACATTCATTCACAGAAGTGGCCAAGGATCATTTAGTTTTCTCTTCCATGAAAATTAAGGTGAAAAACAGGCGCTGGGTGGCTCAGTTGGTTAAGCATCTGCCTTCGGCTGAGGTCATGATGTCGGGGTCCTGGGACTGAGCCCAAGGTCAGGCTGCCTGCTCAGCGGGGAGTCTGCTCCTTCTGCCCCTCCACCCGCTCATGCTCTCTCTCTCTTTCATATAAATAAAATCTTTAAGGTGAAAAACAGCATAATTAAGGCCTGAGATACTTCAGTAAGAATTATCAAAATAAAACAGAGCTAACTCATCTAAGTCACTGCATCCACAAAGAACAGGCTGCTATGGAAAGAGGAGTAATAAAAGAACAAGATATTGTTTGGGAAATTAAAAAAGAAAAAATATGGCCAAAAAAAAAAAAAAAAAACTATAGAGGGCTAAGCAAAAGAATGGTTAAGACTGGAAACGAATTTTTCTTTCTTTTTGCTGCAAAAAAGCTTTATTGTTTCCATTTGGTCCAGGCTTGGGAGAGGGCTCCAGGGTGGCTAAAAAGCTGCCTCGTGGCTTCAGGGAGAGGCTGGTACCAGCCCTGGCACCTGGGTGGGAGGGACGCCAGAGGGGCCTCTCAAAGGCTGCTGGGCCCCTCATTGTGTTCGAGGGTGAGCCTCTCCAAGAGATCCTCGCCCAGCCCAGCCTTGGGGCCAGCCGGCCTGTGGAGGTGAGTTAGGTGGCGGCACATCTTCTTGATTACTTTCTCATTGTGGTTCTCCAGCAAGTCACAGAGATGGGGGCCTGTGTGTGCAGAACCCAGGGCGTGCAGATCCAGACCTGCCTGGTTCGGGTTCCTCTCCAGAACCAGGGTGGCGTCTGTGGTGTCCAGGGTTTTCCAACACTCCTCTTGGGACCGCTTCTGCACATCCTGGGAGAAAGCACAGCCTCCTCGCTGATTTTGCATCTTCAAGAGATGCTCATCCCCCTTGTGCTTCTCCTCAGCCAACATGCAGAAGAAGTGGCCCGCGCCCTCCAGAGCCACATCGTCGAGGTCAACATAGAAACCTGGAGAGAAGCAGGTGTAGGAGACCTGCAGATGCATGCTGACCACGCGGGTGACGGCGGCCTCCACCTCAGTGGAATAATTCTGAGGAATCTAGGAGCTCGCGGTTGATCGGTAATGAGGAGCTAAACTCAAAATAGCGTGTTGGCTCGTCCCAGAGGCAGAGGATGGCCGAGAAGATGGCTCTGAAGGTTGTCATTGGAAAAGAGGTTGGAAGGGGGTCGGAGGCTGGTAGAAGGGGAGTCCCTGGGTCTGTTCCGTCCAAACATCATTGAAGCAAGAGACAGATCGGCAGGACCTCACGGCGCATTGCCGGAAACCGAATTATTTTTGTATTGGATTGCAGTGCAAGTTACAGCACACTCTAATTGACTAAAAAAATCATTGTATACTCAGAATGGGTCACTATCTTGGTGGGAAAATTATACCTCAATAAAGCGATTATAAACAATAGCCCAGCCCCCTCAGCCTTAAGAGGGATCATTCTGGGGCATGTTTTCCACACTGCTGTTTCCCAGAGATGTCCCGTGGGCTGAGCTCCAGCTCCATGGTAGCAGTTGGCTTAACACACACTCCTTGTTGGTTGCCGTCCTTCCCAACATCACCTCCTCCCCAAACTGTGTACCCAAAAAACTACTCGTGGTAGAATCCTTCTCTTAAGGTCTGTTTCTGGAAGAACCCAAACCAAGGGCAGAATATTTTTTCATTTTGCTCCAAGTTAAGAAGTGGTCAAGTTGGGGGGCGCCTGGGTGGCTCAGTCGTTAAGCGTCTGCCTTCGGCTCAGGTCATGATCTCAGGGTCCTGGGATCGAGCCCCGCATCGGGCTCCCTGCTCGGCAAGAGGCCTGCTTCTCCCTCTCCACTCCCCCTGCTTGTGTTCCCTCTCTCGCTGTATCTCTCTGTCAAATAAATAAAAATCTTTAAAAAAAAAGAAGTGGTCAAGTTGGTGCAAGGATCAGGGTTACTGATGACATTTCAATAGAATGGTCAGGGAAGCCAATCTGGGGAGGAGCTTGGTGATGAACAGAAAGGGGATGTTAGTTGAAGACAGGCCAAGAAAAGGCATGTCACAGATGGTAGGTTACCAGGGCAATGAGAAGCCCTTGCTAACACTCAAGATGCAATTTCTTCATGTGGCTTATGCTTGAGTATGACAAGGAGGACAGCATTTCCCTGATGCAGGGCAGCTGTCGGGAAGCCGCAAGCACCTTTGTTCAACCACCAGGCCTCTGACTTAGAAATAAGCCCTTGGATTACAATCAAATTAGAAACTTTATTTTTGCCGCTTTGAAGAAACCTCCCCTTTCACAATGCACACTAGGCAGGAAGAAAGCAACTGCCAAAGCTCAAAAGCCACCATGGTTTCTTGGGTGGAAATTGCTAAATGGGGAATGTCACACAAAAAAGTGAGAGAAGCAGAAAATATTCCTCAAAAGGCCTCCATTTTTTCAATTTAAGTGTTGCATATATATTATGTATATATATATGCATGCTATGTAACACACAGTAATGCTGTATTTCAATTATTCTAAGATGTAATATTTCACATTTTAATATCTCTGCAATTGAGGCATATCATACAATATAAATCATATTGAACTGACCTTTAATGGTAAATAAAATATTACATCTTAAAATAATTGTTATCCAATGTCACAAGATTTTTTGGCTCCTTAAATATAAAAAAATGCCTCATTCTTGGCCTCTCCTTTCCAAAGCATTACTTTAAGAACTGAATGAATCAGGACAAATACTTCAATTTTTTAGATTTACTGTTAACTCTAACAAGGTGAAGTTCTGCTTCAAGATTACTTGGCAGATGTTCCTAGCATTTAAAAAATATAACCAATATACAATTAACATTAAGGAAAAACTGAATTTATCCAATAGTCACAGCCCAGAGCATGAAAAATGTTTTCAACTGTTCTGAACAAGAATTTTTACTTCATCTGACATTTTTCTTAAGAAGGCAAATCATATTGAATTAACATTTGGCCCAAGTAAAGGTTTCATTCATTTCACTTTTCTTGGAAGTGAGAATAAGTCATCCTTTGCCTTAATAAATGCATTTTCCCCTTTCTGCATCTGAGGGAACCAAGACAACCCAGAACACCAAATATTCTAGACCACTCTCATCAGGGTCAGAGGTAGTAGGAGATGGTCACACTTGGGGAGGACTTTAAATTTGGATTCTACTTCCAAGGGATGCAAAGTATTCCTTCAACCTCTTGCCCTTCTTTTCCATTCTCCCTTGACCAAATCAAGAAAGGAAACCAGGGTCAAGGATGTCTCCTTCATCCTTTTCCTCTTAACACCTGCCTGGGTTCATGAAAATTTAAAACCAGGCAATGCTCATTCGGTCTTGACCTTCAAACATAAAATCAACATGATTTGGGAGTAGCCAAGAAAAAGGTCCAAACGTGTTTCTGCTGAAGACTCAATTGAGCAGTTCTCAGTGAACTAGACTGTGATGCTTACATCCATGAGGTGGAGGCTCAAGGGAGAATCCATCTTGTAAGCACCAAGAGAGGGCTTCATGTCCTTAAAGATCAGTTGGTAATCATAATGGAGCCCAATGCATATGTAAAGCTCTAAATATCCCATTGCTAAAAAGGACACAAACCCCAACATGGACATGGATTAGGATAATACAGTCTTTTAAGATGCCCCTTTAGAGGCAAGAATATACAATGGGGAAAAGACAGTCTCTTCAACAAATGGCGCTGGAAAAACTGGACAGCTACATGCAACAGAATGAAACTGAACCACTTTCTCACACCATATACAAAAATAAACTCGAAATGGATTAAGGACCTAAATGTGAGACCTGAAACCATAAAAATCCCGGAAGAAAACATTGGCAGTAATTTCTTTGACATCCGTAGCAACATTTTTCTAATAGGTCTCCTGAGGCAAGGGAAAGAAAAGCAAAAACAAACTATAGGGACTACACCAAAATAAAAAGCTTTTGCACAGCAAGGAAATCATCAACAAGACAAAAAAGGCAACCTACTGAATAGGAGAAAATATTTGCATGATATATCCAATAAGTGGTTAGTATCCAAAATATATAAAGAACTTCTACAACATCCCCCCAAAAAAATCCCATTAAAAAATGGGCACAAGACATAAATAGACATTTTTCCAAAGAACACCTACATATGGCCAACAGACATATGAAAAGATGCTTAACATCACTAATCATCAGGGAAATGCAAATCAAAACTACAATAAGAGAGCACCTCACACCTACCAGAATGGCTAGAATCAAAATGACAAGAAATAACCAGTGTTGGCAAGGATGCAGAGAAAAAGGAACCTCCATGCACCACTGATGGGAATGCAAACTGGTGCAGCCACTGTGGAAAAAGTGTAGAGGTTCCTCAAAAAATTACAAATGCCATACGATCCAGTAATTCCACTACTGGTATTTACCCACAGAAAACAAAAACACTAATTCGAAAAGATCTATGTACTTCTATGTTTACTGCAGTACTGTTTACAGTAGCCAAGATATGGATACCAAGGTATGACACTCAAGTGTCAGTACGTAGATGAATGGGTAAAGATGTGGTAATATACACACAATGGAATATCACCCAACCATAACACAGAATGAGATCTTGCTATCTGTGACAACATGGATGGACCTAGACAGTATTATGCTAAGTGAAATAAGTCACGTACCATATGATTTCACTTAAAGGTACAATCTAAAAAACAAATGAATAAACAAAACATAGAAACAGGCCCATAAACACAGAGAATAACTGATGGTTGTCAGAGGGAAGAAGGTGGGAGGATGGGCAAGATGGGGGGAGGGGAGAGGGAGATACAGGTTTCCAATTATGGAATGAATAAAATTCACAAAGATAAAAGGTATAGCACAGGGAATATAGTCAATGATAAAACAATAGTGTTGTACGGTTGACAGACGGAAGCTACACTTGTGATGAGCACAGCATAATGTATGAAGAAGTTTAATCACTATGTTGTACACCTAAAACTTACTAACATGGTATGTCAACTACACTCAAAAAAATTTAAAAAGGTGCTGCTTTATTTCCAATTACATTTTCTACTCACCACAAATGGAAGCATAAATAAATATTTATATTCCTCTTTCAAGACTCTAGATGGGAAAGCACTTCTAAGAATTTTAAATGCAAAGACAGAGAACCCACTGAGACAGAGAAAAAGTTATATTCTACTATATAAAAAAAGTTATTATATTACAGTAATAGTTTCTGGGGGGAAATGGTCTCTTTTGGGAAAATGTAATCAAACACAGGAAACAAAAAGAGATCACAGATTATTACACATTACACAGGACAATTAAAAATACAGTGACTTTATTTCCATCTTCTTACAGTCCCCAGTATCACATGTGGTAAGGAGCATCATCTCTATAAACACAAACATTTTTCAAGAAAGCATGTTACAAGATAGGATATGTAAGCAACAGTTCGGCAGAATTTTATCAACTCTAGTAGTTCAGAGCCCCCCTCCCCCACAAAAAAGCCAAGTTTTAAAATGCAAAAATAACAGTTAGCTTTATTTAACATATGTTACACCTTAACACTTAAAATACCATGCTCTAGTTAAATATTTCATCAACAACACTGTATACAAATAAAATATTACACAAAATATATTTAAGAAAATGTTTTGGTCTTTGATCTGAACAATAAATAAAAACACAGGCACTTCTACACTGAGACAGGGAAGCAGTCACTACTCAGAATAATTTTGTATAAGCGGCATGTGAAAATATGGCAAGAATAGAATCCTGGAGTTTTAAACTGACAATCCACTCATGAGAAGGTCTGCAGTTTCCATCTTTTCACTTAAAGTTCAGAAATGACATATGCTTTCCTGGGTCAATTCAATTTTCAGCTGACCATTACAGAATCATACTCATTACCGTCAAATACTAAAATTTGAGAACTATCATGATACCCCCCAGCAACCCAAATACAAGAACAGTTAAACTTTCTCCTTAATACAGCCCCCTAAGACCATAACAAGGTAAACCGGATAAATGTTACACACTGATTCTCATTTTGCAAAATTAACTGACCTGATTAACACAAGAAAATACTGTTGGGGTGGCAGGAAATTATGACAGAAGTTAATTTTTCTAGACAATTTAAAAAATTCATCCAAACTCCATGAAAATAAATGGAATTCCATTCAACAAAAACCACTGGATCGTATAAAACAAAGTCTTTGTAGCCAGTAAGTTTATAAACACCTAAACTGCAGGTAATTCACTCATTATAATGTAAAGTAGGAATATGAGGATATGGGGGCAAACATAAATAATCTAAAACAGTCAAATTCCACAAACTTATGATTTCAGATAAGAAGGGAGGCAAATTAGAAAATATGGCCATTAGCCACAGGAAGGATCAGAACCAATCATCCCCACCACATCCTCGATAAAAAAATTATAATCTGCTTTCCCTCTTCAGAAGGTACCACACTAGAGGGTTTAGAGGTCCTCAAATGGATACTACTAATAAAGGCAATTTTGATGGTTTAACATAGAAGTTACCCCTAATGTGAAAGAACACAACATGGGAACTATTCAAGATAGGTCTTTCTATGCAGAACTTAGTTTGTATGTATTTCAGCAATTTAAATGAGCATCTTGCAACCGAGACCAAATATCAATCATCTCTTGAGGTTTTCTACTATGTACTAACATCAAATCTACATAGGAACAAATGTTATTCTTGTTTTTCTCCTCTATATCAAATGTCTTGAAGCCTTTATGTTTCTCCGGAACGAGGCCGAGCTTCTGAAGGCACATTCCAGTATACACATCATCAATGGGGTATAGAAGGACCTGGTCAGTGATGTTATACAGCCTCAGGGCCAGGTGGCCAGAGTAGAGGAACCCACCTCCCCCCGCATAAGGCGGATAGACGCCAGTGTAAACAACTTCTGGGATGTAGTACTTCAGTTTCTTATCCCGGTGGGGTCCAGCATTGTGGATCACATCACCTATAAACAAATCTTTGGCTTTGTTTTGGGGTAAGCTATTCAAGTAATTCAGGATGTGATGGGTATTCACAAAAACATCGTCATCGCCCTTGAAAACGAACTCGGCATTTGGGCAAGAAGTGCTCACCCACCTGAGAAAGAGCACTTCTTTCAGGGACAAGTTGAAGAAAGTGTCTCTGTAGTTCCACATAAGAATGTCTTGGTGCTTCTCACTCTCAAATTTCAGCATGTCTGACAGGTCTGGGTGGTTGTCCTCAGGCGGGGTCTGACCCAGTAAGAAGACTCTCACCACCGTCTGGTTCCCCACATGGGTTTCTCTGCCCCAAGATTCCCGAATTGCTTGCCTTCTAGCAAAATGTGGGATGAGGGACTTTATCGCCAGTATTAGGAAGGGTTTCTTTGCACATTTATCCGGTTGATCTATAAGTAGTGAATAATTTCGACATCTCAAATACAGCAGAAAGTCTTTAAATCTGTCTGGCAAATTGCTGAAACCTGAAACCACTGACATGACCCTCAGGTCAGGTTCACAAAAGTTTAGATGGCTTATGTTGGAAAACCCATATACGTCCCCTGTGTGGTTGGCCAACGCGTTCAAGATGGGATTGTACTGCCTGTTCAGCTTTTCTTGTTCTCTGTTCCAGTAAGCCACAGGGGGGTCCGAGATCTTCCAGAACTTTTCCTTGGGTATTATTACTTCCCCCTTTCCATTTTTTTCTTGGCTGCTACTTTTGGAGACTTCCACGATCAAATAAATGAAGACATTAACCATCATCAGGATACCCAACAATTTTATTCTTCGACGTCCAACACTCATTTCTCATATCTGGAATAAAAAGGAGGAGCACTGTATTAATTAGATAATTACTAATTTGCATTTGCGGACATATGTCACTTGTCTCTTTATCTTCTCTGGAATAGTGGTTTAGAACACAGATTCTAGACTTGTACCGCCTAGGTTCAAATCAGGGCACTACCATTCTAGCTCTGTGACTGTGGGCAAATCGTATAACTGACGTCTCAGTTTCTCCATCTCTAAGATGGGGACAATAACCCACTTCATAGGATGGTTGCGAGGGCTCTACGATTTTATATGTAAAGCTTTGGAAACAGTGGCTGGTCCATAGCAAGCAGTACATAAATGACTGTAAACAGTGTGGCTGTCTTAGACACCTGAGGGCAAAGAGATGCATTTACTAAATAACCTCACAGGTGTCCAACTTCCTTGCTTATAAGGACACACATACAAATCAGTGTGTTGCAAACTGATTTGCTCACAATTCATAGCAAATACGTTTTATATCGTGACCTAGTAAACACACGTAACTGTATTTATATGTGTGTTACAACTGTGAGTTGCCATGTAATTCACAAAAATTTTCCATTTTGTTCTATTTCATTTTTTAGAATATGGCGGTCCCAACCCTGAATTGTTCCTCAACCCACCATTTAACAAATGAAGAAAACAAGGCAAGAGAGACAGATTAAGATGCTTGCCCAGGGTTGCAGGGCTAGGAGGTGGAGGAGACACTAACCACAACGAATATTCAGAAAATGGAAAGCCTCACACCGGCTTTAACTGACTGGCCCAAAACTGAGAACGACCCAAATACCATCAACAGAAGAATGGATTATCAAACTGTGGTATATTCATACACTGGAATAACCCTCAGCAATAAAAAAGGAAATGACTTCTACTCGCAGCAACACTACAACACTGTGCATGAAAGACAGACCTCAGGGGTGCCTGGCTGGCTCAGTCAGAGGAGCACGTGACTCTTGATCTTGGGGTCCTACGTTTGATTCCCAAGTTGGGTGTAGGAATTACTTCAAACAAAGAAACAAAGAACTGTTTATAAAAAAAAAAAGAAGAAGAAGATGACAACCTTGGGGCACCTGGGCGGCTCAGTCGTTAAGCATCTGCCTTCGACTCAGGTCATGATCCCAGGGTCCTGGGATCGAGCCCCACATTGGGCTCCCTGCTCAGCGGGGCATCTGCTTCTCCCTCTACCACTCTTCCTCTGCCCCCTCATGATCATGCTCTCTTTCTCTCTCAAATAAATTTTTTTAAAAAGAGAGAAGAAGAAGACCTGAAATTCCATTTATGTCAGGTTCAAGAAGGCAAGATTAATCTAGGACCTAGAAAACTGAAAACAGATAGGGATCGACATTTCCATTGACTGGAAAAGGGCAGGAGGGAACTTTCTAGGGCATAGAAATGTACTATGTATGTCTTGGCCTGGACGAGGGTTTCATGGATGTATACATTTGTCAAAACTCAAACTGCATACTTAAGAGCTCTGCTGTTTATAGTAAAATGAAAAAGGGAAATGAAAATGACATTTTCGTGAAATATCAAAGGCCAAGAATAGATTTCAGGCTGTGGGCAACAGCAGAAAAGAAGAAAGAGTAATAAAATAGTTTGCTGGATATAACTCCAGAGTTCTAGCACTACTGAGATAGATAACCGACCGTAAGAACAACCATTTAGATAAGCTCGACATTAAAAGACAAGCCATAAAATAATAAATAAATAGATAGATAGATAGATAGATAGATAGATAGATAGATAGATAGATAAATAAAAGACAAGCCATTAGGCAATACACTGTAAGGAATTTTCTTATCAGGCTAATTCTACAACTGAGCATCTATACTTAGAATTCCTAAGAACTCTTGCATTCCAGGCACGGTGTAGTATCCTCCTTGATATGGTGAATCTATGAAGTAGGTGTTGTTACTTTTATTCCCATTTTATACCTGAGGAAACAGTTTTAAAGAAGTCGCTGTTAAGGGCAGAGATGGGTTCCAAGGCCACCAAGTCAATGAGGTTCCAAGGCCACCAAGTCAAATGGTAGCCACTCTCCTCCGACCTCTAGAAACAAAGCTGGGTGTCCATTTTAATCAAGGGTAGTGTTTATTATTATTTTTTTAATATAAGAGGATTTTTAGGTTTACTGGGTTCTAACAAATAGTCCCAAGGTAGAAATGTCCATCATGCTGCAAATGTTGCTAAGTTATCACACGCCGGACAGCCCAGATTAGATGGGTTGGAATTCACAAGTTCTTTTGTGTCTCTTAAAATCTGTCTAGTAGATCCCTATCTAGTTGCTTGTGTTTACCACTGCTAAATAGCTTTGGTTATAGACACAGCAG
The DNA here is from genome assembly GCF_011800145.1 of Mirounga leonina. Taxonomy (NCBI): domain Eukaryota; kingdom Metazoa; phylum Chordata; class Mammalia; order Carnivora; family Phocidae; genus Mirounga; species Mirounga leonina. The sequence continues at coordinate 51,450,253 of NW_023270305.1, forward strand.
TAAAAGATGTTTAAAAAAAAAAAACAACAACAACAACAACCGGGGCGTCCAGGTGGCTCGGTCGTTAAGTGTCTGCCTTCAGCTCAGGTCATGATCCCAGCGTCCTGGGATCGAGCCCCATGTCGGGCTCCCTGCTCAGCAGGAAGCCTGCTCCTCCCTCCCCCACTCCCCCTGCTTGGGTTCCCTCTCTCGCTGTGTCTCTGTCAAATAAATAAATAAAATCTTAAAAAAAAAAGAAAAATCCCCTATCCCATACCCCTACACCCCTAAAGCTTTTGCATATCTAGAAAACAAGGCAGATGACAAAGTTATGTGGGAGCCCCCTCAGCTCACCCAGTAAGCAGCTCCCCCATCACCACCCCCATTTCTCCCCTCACTTCTCAACCACTACCCACCTCCACCCCTCAAGAATCCCACCACTTAGCCACCAAGAAAGGGCCATTTTAAAAAATATTTTATTTATTTATTTAGAGAGTGAGCAAGCAGGGGCGGGGGGGAGGGGTGGTAGAGGGAGAGAATCCCAAGCAGACTCCCAAGGCAGGGCTCAATCTCATGCCCCCGAGATCATGACCTGAGCCGAAATCAAGAGTCGGACACTTAGGGGCGCATGGGTAGCTCAGGATTAAGCGTCTGCCTTTGGCTTGGGTCATGATCCCAAGGTCCGGGGATCGTGCCCCGCACTGGGCTCCTGCTCAGCAGGAAGCCTGCTTCTTCCTCTCCCACTCCCCCTGCTTGTGTTCCCTCTCTCACTGTCTCTCTGTCAAATAAATAAATAAATAATCTTAAAAAAAAAAAAAGAGTCGGCCGCTTAACTGACTAAGCCACCCAGGCACCCCAAGAAAGGGCCTTCTTAAACTTCCTCCAGAGAAGGCAGTTTAAAAAAACCACAATACATTTCTTACTCCTTAATTCCAGTTTGAAAGGGCCCCAAGGCACATACAACCTGAATAATTCAAACACCCACACCCAAGTCTAGGGTCCATATCCTCCTTAGGTCAGCTCCTTTCAAATGAGCTTTTGGGCAAATCTAAGGAGCAAACTGAAGGTCTCAGTCCAAGACACCTTTGGCAACTTAAACCTCTTTGCTCTGGGCCTTACTTATAAGGAGAAGAGAACTCAAATGGACACTCAGAATGTACTTGCATGGGGTACCTCATGCAGGTAAAGAAATCGCCATCTTTTAAGAAAATAAATCATAATTTTAAGGGTTGTTCTTTTTTTTTTGGTTTCTAGATGAGACAAAATGGTTTTCAAAAACAAGTGATTCTCTCTAAATTGGAATAACTCTCCTAAAGCTACAGTAGCACTTGGCCCCGTATCTCTGATGCCTACGTCTTGGGTGCTTCATGTAAACAGCTTGAAGGAAGGGCAATAAGGAAAAGAGTGAGGGTGAATGGAGAAAGCCTACAATGAGGAAAAAGATTTGGAAGGTACTCAGGAAAAAACAGCACACACTGTGAACAGCTAGCTACTGAAATTTTCAACTCAGAAAAGGAATATGGGTATCAGGAGACTACTTCTGAAAGTTCTAGAGTAAGAGAGATCAGCTTAAGGAAGAAAAAAGGAAAGCACAGAACTCTACATAGCAGGTTGTGAACCTGTGAGTTAATTTTCCTAGGTAAAGATTCCAGGAGAATAGTATGTGAGATGACTGCAGATGAATGAGCTGGTTGTACATCCAGGTTATGGGGCAGGGTTATGGCTATTTGGAACCCAGCCATAACTGTCTGAATGACGGTCTGAAGTTTCTGTCATGGAAAGCACCGTTCCTTCTTTTGGGAATACTCTGAGGAAAACATTAGGCTTGCCAACCTTGGCCAAGATTTCCAACTTCATCCATTGCAATTCAAGCTTTTATTTCCATGATCAAGACCCAGCTAGGACTTCCATCACCTTGGCCAAGACAGGGCTCTGTGGCTCTCAAAGGGACACCATCCCCACCTTCTATCTGCTCAAGGATTCCAGACCGCAGAGCGTTTTCCTGCGCAATTCTCATTTGCACCCCTAAGGGAAGCTGAAAGGAGAGCCCCTTAACAGTGAGAAAAATGGGGGCCCACAGACGGTTAACTGAGCTGCCTAAACGTTACACAGGAGTTAAGTGACAAGAGTGACATGATGCAGCTTTCTGGTTACCAACCCAGGGCTCTTTGGATCTCCTTTTTCTACAAGGCACGGCCACATTCTTGTAACCTGACCCAGGTAGGTCAACGGTAAAGTCTCAAGGGCTGGCTCAAGACTAAAAAAAAAAAAACCCAAAGCACAGGAAAACTCTATTTGTTAGCTCAAATGTACCCCAGGTACATCTGATCATTACCAAGACTCTCCAAAGAATGGGAAATGGGAGTGCCTAGAAGCTCCCAGCCCCCCTTCTGAGAATGGGCCAGCCTTCCCGGGTCCAAATTCCCAAACATGCATCTCAGGCTAACTCTACTTGCTAAAGGGCATTTCTTCCAACCTGAGAGGGAAGGATGGGAAAACCAAGATTCTCAATTATACATTTCCATCAAGTTGAAATGCCCTCTTTCATTTGTGACCTGGGCACGGTTCCTCGCATGAGAACTCTTCAAAGTTCATGGAAAGGAGGATAAAACAGTGACCCCCATAAAAATATCTGTGGGAAAAAGCTCTCTGAATATCTGACTAAATATTCCCATTACAGACATAAAACCAATACGTGTCCTTTTCTGAGCAGGAAGTTACATTGCTTAAAAAGAATTTGAGTAAGAAAACTTACCCCAAAGCTGGGGAAGATGTTATACAACCCTTACTGTGAAACACAGAAGTTTTATGGTGAGTAACAGAAATAAGAGAAAATCTAATATGCATACAAAGAATAACCTTAGCTTTTCACCTTGTGCCTGGGAGGAAAGCCTCCCCCCGATAAGGTCTGAACAGTTTTGAAATTTCTAAAACACTTCAGTTGGTTCTGTTTAATGGAAAAGAACTTCCTTCTTTATTTTGCAGTTAAAATATTTAGAAAAGCAAGGTAGAAACAGGAAAAATACACTTATTAGTTGAAAATGGATTACAAAACAGCACAGATACTATGCTTAAGCTACGTGAAAATTCAGATAAAATAACCACACAAAACCAACACTGGTTTAATTGGGGTGGTAGGATTGTAGGTTATCTGAACATTCTTCAATGCTGCCACACCATGTCCATCCCTGAACAGCCTCTACCGTACGCATCTAGCCCTGGGGGGGGGGGGGGGGGGAGTATAGCACACACACAATTCCTGATGCTGAGTCCCCATTTTTATGAAGCTAGCTGAGTTATGGCCTCAGTCCCACAGTCACTCCATCATGTACTGGGCCCCGCAGGGGTCAGCAGAGGCTCTGTGACAATGTCCATCCCCAGCCCATCTGACAGGTTTCCTTGGGCCTGTGCTCTTTATCTGAAGCCAGCTATTAGGAAGGACTACGAATACATGTGCCCTATTTTAATAAATACTTAGGTACCTGCCAGGCACCAGCAATCCCGTGATGTAGGTACTCTCAGAGAGGTGATTTAACTTGCCCAAGGTCACACAGCTGGTAAATGGCAGAGCCAGGATTCAAACCCAAGCAGTTTTAAACCCTGATACAAGTGAACGCTGCCACATAGGGTTATGACTAATGGGGCATGAGTCTTATTGTCCATGGCTAATCTCCTTAAAAATTATTAAATATTTTAAAGCTTTACATTTATACATTTGAACTTACAAAACTACCATGAGTCAAAGCCAGATAGGGGGGCAGGGTGGTAAATAAGTAAACTTGATTAATGATTACTGTATAAGCCAAATTCTGGGCAAAACCTTCACATACCTCATTTCATTTCCCAGTATGCAGTCCATGCAATCCCAGTATTTCATTCAGGGACACTAGAGAGGGAACCATGGAAGGGGATGATCCTAAAAGGTTTCCTCCAGTTCTGAAAGCCCTAGAAACACTCAAACAAAGTGCTGGCCAGAAAACATTTTAATGTGGCCATCAACAGCCAGAAGAACGCATTCTCAAAATTCCAACTCGGGGATATTCTCTCTCTCTCTCTCTCTCTCACACACACACACACGCACACACACACAGAGCCAAGGTTAAAAAGAAAGGCAAGACCTTCTGGTAACCAATACGTAAAATGAGCAGCCAACTCTGTCCAGCCAGGCTGAGGCAAGGAGGCTTGAAATCCAAGCTCTTGACTCAACCACAGTATGGGTTAGCAGCCTTCATGTCCAGTAGCCCCTGCTTCCTGCTCACTCTCCCGCACAAAGCAGACACACAAACCCTCAAGGGGCAGAGAGCCCAAGTCCACTGCCATATCACAAGGACAGAGGAAACACGTACGTACACGCTTTGGAGAACTGGCACATCATTCTGCCGGTCCGCTGTTCTCCCCCACCCTCCAGGAGCCTGGCGAGAGGGGCTCTTCTAAAGCCTTACCTCCCAGGCTGTTCCCATCTGTTGCCTGGTCCCTGCCAGCCCTTTCCAGGCTCTGCTCCGATAAAGAGAGACAGGGACAGTTTGCAGCTAAGTGGTTCTGGGGGAGAGAACTTGTGCAGACAGTGGGGTGATCAGGGTGTGAGGGAAGCAGCTCAGTGGGACCAGAAGAGCTGGGCCATACCTAGAACCTGTTCCTTAATAGGAACAAGAAGCCCGGTCTGGGTTCTTGCCAGGGCTGGGGCAGGGAGGCCCAAGACTTCCCCCATAACCTCACCTAGAAGCTGGCGCAGAGAGAACATGCATGTGTCTCTGACGTTGCTTTTTCATCTCTAAGTCACGGAACTACCATCTACATGCAAGGGATCTGGTTCATAGTCATTAGTATGAGTATTAGTACTTCATGTTTGAAATTAAAAGGGAAAAGAACATATAATGAATCTGCTTACCCATACATCCTCCCAGGCAACATTATACATGAAAGTGTCTAGTAGGACATGTTCTCGTCCCCAACTGATATACAGTTCTCCAAAGCCCAGCACGGCTGATGTCCTCAAGTGGTATTTATCATTTAAGATAAAATTATCACTAAGTTCATTCTTCAAATAAACATGTACAGAACTTTCAGAAAAGGGGAAAGAAGAAAATTTAGCAAATGATGACAGGGAATTAATCCTTGCAGAGGCCATCTTGACCCTGCCTTTAGTAAAACTGACAACAGTTTTAGATGTTCACTATAAAACAAGGCTGGTAGATGTTCGAGGATAGAAATGTCCCAGATCCATTTTCACTTTGAAGGTCAGCCTGGCATCTGGAGTCAGCCCAGAATTAAATTCTGGTTACGCTACCTACTAGCTGTATGACCTTGGGCAAGTTACTTGACTTCTCTGAGTCTGTTTCCTCATTTGTAAAATGGGAAAGATATAACCTACCATTCCAGTCTGTTTTCTACCACTCAATGGGCATTCAATAGTGCTCCTTCAAGGGTTCGGATTCCTCCAACACTAAGCACATTTCTCAAGTTTTGTTGTTCATTGCCCCTTTTCTAAATTCTCCCTCTCTAGAAACCCATCTATCCACTACCTTAAACATCACCTCCAAAAGGAAGACCACAGGTCGACCCAGTTAACTCCAGGTATTAGCTTCTAAATGCTTTGTAGGGTCCCTCTTCCCAGGTCCCCTATTTGTAATGGGTCGATTTCACAGGCACCTGGAGGTACACCCCAGAATTCCTTTGAATTGTTGCTTCTTCATGCTCCCCCGTCCAACCAGGAGCCGAGTCCCGTGTTCCCACAACATGACTTGCACCTCCTCGTCACCTCTCCTCTATTCTATTCAGGCTCTACCACTGGCTACCACGACAGCCTACTGCCTTACTGTCCAACACGCTCCCAGATACGCCCTCCCCCTCAACTACTCAGTCTTTAGTCCCCTGTACACGCACCCTCTCCCCGCTCATGCTGTTCCCCGGTTTGGTCAAACAACCACCAGCAGGCTGCAGCTCCCTCAAAGAGTTAACTACCTGTGTTGTCTTCTAAAAGTCCTCTCCTCTCCATCCCCAGGGCTAGAGCTCAGGGCCTCATGGCCTCTTCCCCTCTTCTACAAGATCTCCTGCGAAATGATATGCCCCGGCCCAAACACCAGCCTCAGTCCTCTCACTCACATGCCCTTCTGGTCCCAGCCAGGGCACTTCCCAGTGATTCCTGCTTCCCTCCACCGTCTCCAGCCAACATCCCCCATCTGCACACAATCCACACTTGAACATTCAAACACAGCAAACACATTTCTCTTCCAGAAAAATCTCAGCTTCGCTCTGCCATCTGCAGAGTGCCCTCCTTTTGCTAAGGCCTTCCTGAAGAGCTTCTCTTCCTTCCAAATAAATTAGTTCCAGTGTCACCTCCTGGCTGGAGCACCCACCTCCCAGGAGTTAGGGCATCCTCTCCTGCTCGTGTTGGCCTGGGCATATTCCGTATCGAGGTCTTCACATGACACCACCATTACCCCAGCCCCAGGACGTGCACCTGAGAGTCATTCCACATTTGCTAAATGCACAGATATTTTGGTCATCTGGTCAAGTTCACTGAATATAGTGAGACAGTCAGTAGAAACTAGATTAAACATATACACCTTTTCTCCAAAGAGATAACACTGGAAAATCACTTACTTAGTGCTCGTAAATGACACACACATGCATTTATATAAATCTCTTTTCAAAGAACTGAAGTACAATAGAAAAAATTTTAAAGGATTTTTTCTAGAGTTAAGAGAGAGATGAATTTCAGGAGTAGTGAGTCTGTATTAAATCTAGGAGTTCGGGGACAAGATCGGAAGAGGTAAATGGGGATGGACACTATGGCCCAGCCCCTCATTTCCCACAGTCAGCCCCAGGCCCACCAATGCACGAGGAATGCACCTGTGCGGGGTGGGGGGAGTGCATGTGCGTGGGATTCAGGTGAGGGCTCCATCCCTGCCCCTGCAGCGGACCCCTTCTCCGTCCTATCCCCAAACACGGGAGCCTCCACACCTCCTTCCTGGCGAGGGGAGGACCTTGCACAATTGTTACTCCCATCAAGGCTGTGACAGTAGAGGCCCAGGGCGAACATGCCTCAAGGAAGGCAGGCCCTTGGTACAGACTTAAACTTTGAGGGGCACCCACTTCCCTAGGTGGGAAATCATCTTAGAAAAGAAATGCTGAAAGGCAGGCAGTTGCTTCCTGTGGAATTTTTTTTTGAGAGAGAGACAGAAAAAAAGAAAGAGAAAATCTTAAGCAGGCTCTTCGCCCAGCACAGAGCCCTATGCGGAGCTCAATCTCATGACCCTGAGGTCGTGACCCGAGCCAAAATCAAGAGCTGGACGTTTAACTGACCGAGCCACCCAGGCGCCCCATCCCTGTGGAGCTTAACGTGTGCTGGAAGCCCTTGTTAGGAGCTGTACATGGCTATGCCTTGGTAAGTTTCCACTCCAAGCTCCAGGACCTATCTACAAACAGTGCAGTCTGGCAGGCTCTCAACAGGCCCTCAGAGAAATCCCCAGATTTCTCTCTGATCCATCCTTCTGTTTGCTTAGTTGGGTTACATGGGATGCATTTCAGTCTGGGTCTGACCAGGAGGCAGAAACCACACAAGTTTAAGCACAAGTTTCAGAATCTGGTAACTGAGTAAGTATCAAGATGGAATAGAATTCTAAAGAGTAGGCTTTGGCAGGTGAAAATTACCAGAAAAAGGACAAACGTGGAACAGAGGTTCAGAGCTTATTTGAGAAGATATGGATGGCAGAAAAGTTCCCGGGTTCCCATGCCAAAGATGGTCCAGTGCCCAGGAAAGCAGGAACAACCATCCGGGATGCAGGAACAAAGCCTGCAACACACAGGGTCACCATCAGGAGAATGAGAGAAAACAAGCCTTAGAGACTGCTGGGTGGGGCATGCAGAGAGAACAAGGGTGCAGAGGGCGTCACCACGCACAGGGAATCAAGAGTGCTGCAGGAACCAGGCAGTAGGGAGACCCCTTTCTACGGCAGGTTAGCATGTCAACATATGGCTTAGACGAGAGCAGCTCGTGGCCACAGCCTAGGACAAAGACCAGGCGGCCAGGATCATGGAACTCTAGTATGAACACACGTGGGGCTAATGAGGGGGGAGGGGCAGGCAGGGAAGCAGTGACCTGGGGTGAGCCCAGGCTCCCCCATCCTACCACTGTTGCCAGAGCTGGAAAAACCCATGCCCTGTAGGCCCCTAGGCGTGCAGGCAAAACAGCAGGTTCTACAGGACCCTGGTTCTAGACCCTGGGAACCAGGAAGGAAAATCCCATGCTTCTGCAACATCCTCTTCAGAGCCTCAACTTACAGAAGGCAAAGGTGAAGTATCTGAAGGCCCTGATCCATTTTCACATATCAGCAACACAGGGTGAATTCGGAGCTGGCACAAGTTCTCTGTCTCTAAATCACCGACCCAAATTCGTCTCCAAGCATACTTCTATCTAAGTCTGAAATTAGGAGGAAAGGTTTATCATAAAACATGGGTCTGATACAGTAAATCGGTAGACAGGCAACACATAGGTGACCATCCATGAGTGGACAGCAGAGGTCAAGGCAGGACCTGAGTGAGGCACAGGGCGTCTTCAGGCAGAGGTAACACAGCAGGTCTGTGGGCTCAGAGACCACACTGGGAAGAGGAGGTAAGTGCTGGTGGGCCCAGGGCCTCCCCACAGAAAAAGAGGACCCATAGCTGCACCTCACTTACAAGTGCAGCCACTGGCGAGGTTGCCGGAATGTGTTCTCTTTCTTTCACAGGCCCTCTATTTAAAAAAATAAAGAAAAGAAAATGCACTAAATCACACAGGAATATGAAATAAGGGAAAATAAAGAACTCCAAATTGATGTCCACGTTGAGAAACAAAATACAGTTGGTTTCTGCATTCACTGAGATTTTTAGTTTTAGTGGGAGGGGGAGGGGACAGAGGGAGAGAGAGAATCTTCAGCAGGCTCTACGCCCAGCACAGAGCCTGATGCGGGGCTCGATCTCAAACTCTTGAGATCGTGACCTGAGCCGAAAGCTGAAATCGAGTCGGATGCTTAACGAACTGAGCCACCCAGGTGCCCCAATGAGATTCAACTTCCGTACAGCAGATGCAGTTCACAGAGGAAAGAGCATGATCTGAGAAGTCTGTCCCCTATCAGCAGAGCTCTCGTGCATCTCTACTGGAACACAGGAATCTGTTCTGGCTTACCAATCACGACCAGTGAGTTGTTTGTGATTTTCTGCATAATCAAAAAAAATTGATGAACTACCTCATAAATGCATCTTTTTTGTCTTATTATCTCCTTTGGAAAAACTACAGAGAGAAAGTAAACAATCAAATTATTCTCCTCTCCTCCCCTTCCATCCCCCCACCAAAATGAAAGGCCAGACTGGTTTATCTTCACCGCACACCCAAGAACACGGAGCTATCCATGTGTTGACCGTGGACACTGCCTTTTTAATCTTTACAAAGAAAGGATGTCTCCCTGTTTTAATTTACACTGTTCTTTTCACATGCTTCCTTCCTGATTTTCCTACTCCTCATGCCCTTTCCCATTTTTCTATGTCGGTGGTTCTCTTCTCATTTAATCTTCGCAAGCTCAAAAATGTGAAGCAATTTGTCTGAGGTTATGGAGCTAATCCCGGTGGAGCCAGCATTTGGACCCTGGACCCTGACCCCAAGACAAAGCTCTCACTCTTTTTACCACACAATGTTGGTGCTCAAGAAGATTTCAAGAATCCCCAAATAAAGTTGGACTTAAAAAAAAACAGTAATTTAGTAATGAAAATCTTAATCAGCATGAGACAGAAATCCTATAGATGGCCTGTCAGGAACTCTTCACTGGTTGAAGGTGCCAGAGGTCCTGATCCCGTAAGGCAGGCACCTTCCCAACCAGGGCTGGAGTCCCTGCAGATGTGTGTCAGGTATTTATCCACACTAAAGAAGAGGGGCCGGCAGGGGCTTAAACTGTCCCAATCACAAACTCATCCAGGCAAACCCTTTTGTGAGAGCTGTTTACACAAGAGAAAATGCTGCCTTCTCATCCCCCTCGCCTCCAGCAGCAGGGCCTAAAGCGAGGGATCCCAGCACGGCCCTGTACCCGGCTACAGGTTAGTGCAGAGCTGGCCCAGAAGTCAGGAGAGGAAAGGATCCCGGCCCATGTCAGAAGAGATGATCAAAGAGTGAGTGCTGGCCACAAACTGTACCATCTCACCCTCTCACTGGTTTTCTCCATCACAAGCACACCCATTCCACACGCACAGATCACAGACCAAGTTTGTTACCACAAAGAAGCCGTAAGAATTTCCTCTCCAGGGCCTGAGAGCTCATCTACTCCAATCACCTCATTTTCAGAAGAGGAAACCAAGGTACCAGGAGGCCCAGAGTCTTAGCTGATGCCCCCGCCCCGGGGAGAATCAGGTGGGTGAGTCCAGCAGTGAGAATTACCGTTAGTGACAAGTCTTTTCCTCACAGTCCGCAGCTTCAATTCTAGGCCTTCAACAGAAGTAAGAAAAAGGCAAAGAGGCCCACTGCCCCAGCACTGCTCAGTGGGCACCACCCCCCAGACTCCTCTCCCGGGTGTGTTTGTATTACTTCCCCCTTTGCTGTTGGAACGCCTAACACACACGTTTATCTGACTTATCCACGCTTGTTGATAACAAGTCTGACACACCCACAGGATGTGGGGGGCCTCGAGGACAGGGGCGGGGCCATATCCAGTATATTGATACTTAGTCAATGAATCTGAGATTGAGGAGGACATAAAAGCGGAGGAGCAGTAAAGAAACAAGGACTAACTAAATTTTTACCTTTTTGATCAAGAGTCAACATTACTCTAAACAAGTCATTGTTGAATAATTTCACACACAGGCCCTCCATCTCCAGCCCCCCAGAGTCCCGTACCTGGCCCCTGGCTATTTTTGAGTCCAGGCCACTCCTCTTCCCAAGGGCCCTAAGCCTTCTCCAATTCCAGGGCTTTCCCCCTCAAGGCTTCAACCCTCAGCCATCATGGAAGCATTAAAAGGTGTCATATCTCAATGCAGCACATAACCTAAAAACATCTCTGGAAACAGTCTAATATGATCAAATAAATCTATAAACAAACATAGGCCCAAGGGTTGGAAGGCAATTACAAATTAATAAAACTGCACAAGCATAAATTACAGTACTGGACTAGAAAAGAACCCCATTATATAAACTAAGTTACCAAACTGACCTTGTATAAATGCTTCTGGAAATAAGTAGGCCATCAGCATGGCTTGGCAATCTTGGTGTAAAGAGATAGGGAGGGGAGGAGGTAATCTGGTGCCTGCTATGTGGGCTCCTTTTGTCTACAGACACTTATAAAAAGAAAAGCTGATGAAATCAAGCTCAGAGAGAATATTTTCGTAGAAGTATCGGAAAAGAGATTACTGTCATTTTTACATAGTAAAAATATATGAAAATTTCATCTAATGACTAACTTGTTAACAAAATTAAAAGTTGACTCTCATCAAAGTTTTAAAATTAACTTTCAAAATTACGTCATTGCCCCACCACTTAATTCCGTGGGTTGTGATAACTGACCACAAAAAGCAGCAGAACTTTATTTTAAAACAATCACCTTAATGTTAAGCACCTGGACAGCCAAATCCAATCTTCCATTTTCTCTGGCATAGAGATTTATCTAAGTCACTTCCCACAAGCTCTCCAGGCAAACTTTCAAATCAACCACTGCCCTTCCCACTTTTATTAAATTATACTTGGCAATTCTTGACCCTACGAAATGTAGAATGAGAGCATGTCCATCCATTTCCTGCAAAATAAAAGTTTCCATTTGTCTTCCTTCTAATATAAAAATATAACCTCCCCAAATCAAGAAAACATTGTTTGAACATGCTGCAAACTGAGATTGCAAATAACTTTATCAGACTTGTTTTGTAACTTTAATATTAAATCAACACCAATGACATTCATTGTGTTTATGTTAAGTAATTTAATAAATGGCCCTGGGAAGTCTCCATTTCTTGGCTGTTAGGATGAAGGTTCCCAGGGACACACTTTCGTAAAGAGCACCTGCCCTCAGTTACAATGAAAGTGACACCAAGGGGCATGAGTATCACGCCCCTGCTTCCAGGACTCCAGTCGCACCCATTCAGAGTCCCTTAGAGGAGCAGCCCTGAGTTGACTGCCTGACTCACTCTTCTAAAAAAAATGAATGACAATCGTAGAAAGTTGTGCAGAATTGGCTTGTGCAGAGATTTAAATCATGTCGTATTAAAATCGAAGGACCCAACAGACCTAATACCTTGCGGGGAGAGGGGAGACAAGAAACGAAGGAATGGGATAGAGGTACCAGGGACACTCCTTACAACAAGACTAACAAGTGCATACCAGCCCCTACTCATTCACAGAGGGCTTGTCCACATGCCAGGAAGCATGTCAAGGACCCAACTGGGTACTTAGTCCCGTGAAATGGTTCCCGAGGTATCCTCATTTTACAGACAAGTCAATTGCTTCCAAAACTGGCCCGAGGTTCCCAAGATGGAGAGTGAACGGAAGGAGAGTGGCAGGAACTGGGAAGCCGGATGGGTTCACATCCCTGTTGCTGCCAAACTTGAGGACAGACATGGAGTTGCATGGATGGCGTGGTTAGGGTACAGGGGAGGTAGGCACCCCCATCCTCATTAAGCACTCTCACAAAGACCTGATCCTAGATTCAAGTATGCTACCCTCACAATCGCCTCTCAGAGAACTCTTAGGGCACCTGCACCCCTTAAGAACAACTCCTGTCCTCCCCTCCCACACCTTTGCTCATGCTAGCTGCCTCCTCCACAAGGACACCCTCATTCCCTCAGTGCCCTGTACTTAATCTTCCCTCCCAGCACTCGGGATTCCCCCAAAACTGGAACCTCCCAAAAGGAATACCAAGAGCTAGTTACCCAGAACCCACCCCTCACCCCAGCAATGCTTCTCAGCCCAAACGGTCCCAGGTGAGCCAAGATCCTACTCTCCTCAACCCCAGGGGGAGGCGGGACCAAGGCAACCCCCCCCAACATGTGGTGTAATTGCGAGGTGAAAGCACCCCAACCACAGAGTGCCAGCCACCGCTCCTTACACAGAGTATCCAATTAAACGGGGATCCCCCTGGGATGTCACCTCTCCTCCAGAGTCAGGGACCATCCTCATCCCAGAAGACAACCTTTCTAGTGACAAGTGACCCTAGGGTGGCAACTTCAGAATGGGGTACCAAACAAGCAAACTGCCCCCCCCGTTCCCTTCTCCTAGACTCCTCTCCCTTTCCTGCCTCTTTTCCCTTCCTCACATGTCAAATTTCAAGAAGTTACTAAAAGAAGCTTAAGGATTGTTTTTTAAAGTTGCTTTTTCAAATATCAAAATAAATCGTATAGATTGAAAATACACATCCTCAAAACGGACATTTTGGCCTTTTATCCAAATGTTCTATTAAAAGGGGGCTGTTCAAGACTTATGTCCACATATTTAAAGAGATGAAATGGTAACACTTCTTTCTTTGGCCACCTGCCAAGAAAAATTTATGTTGCCAAAATAAAAGAGATTATGTTTGCTCAATATATGAGCACAGGACAGAGCAGCTTAGAAACGGGGACTCTTTTACCAAGCAGCTTAAATCATCTAATTTTAAGTATGTCTGTGAATGTCACCTTCACATGTCATAGGCTATCACCTACTTGGAAATATCAGGGACTGTAGCAATCGTGTTTCACCCAGGGTCCACTCTCTGCTCACCTCTCCCTCCCCGTGGGGGGTCCAAACACTCCCATGGTTTCTACTTCTCCAACTGGTGACCTGGAGGTCCAGCAGGACGTGTCTTCCCACTCTGGGTGGTGCCCACACAGCCTCCTACTCATGCGTGGGGTACGGACAAAAACAGAGGCCATCATGCTGAAACCAGTGACAGCCACCTGAGGCTTCATTCTATCATTCTCTGTATCTACACTGGTTGGAAAATTTCCATTATAAAGGGGATTTTTTTTTAAAGGATCCATCAGAAACTTAAGGAAAAAAAATTCAAAAGAGAGAAACATTCAGTTAAAAATAGGAGTATTCATGAGAGATATTTTAAGTTCATTTGAAGAAAATAATTCCTTATGTGGCAAAGAGAAGAAAAATAAAATGGCTGCATCTCATTTACTTTAAGAATAAAAGCTACGTAAGTTCCTTATAAACAAACATCAAATTCAGCCATAAAATAATAAATGTAAAATATATTTCATTAGTTCCAAATGTTAAATATTTAGAAAAGATGGTATTTGTAACAAACCCAATTAGACCCTTGCAATGCTAAACAAATATATTTGATTCTGAAAACATCACTAGGCTTCCCAATGAATAATCTAGAGCTAGACTTGAAGGTTTTATTTTGTTTTGGTTTGGTTTTTTAACACAATTGTTACTCTCTGATCGGGACTCAAAAAAGAAGCACTTCAGAGAAGCATTTGTATGTTAAGTGCTTTTCAAAGAAAATAAAAAACAACATAATTCCGAAGCACAAATTAAAAACCTTAGCAAGTTTATGGTCCATAGAAAATAACCTTACTGGAGTGTTAACGCTTTCATATTCATGACTGCATTGGATTTAAACAATCAACATGTGAGGTCAGCTGTGTAGGTTTTTTCCTATTTTGTGGGGGTGGGGGAGGTAAAAGAAGCTAAGTAGGTTGCCATGGTTACAAAGGTTTTGTTTTTTTGTTTTTAAGTCAGCGCTACAACCAAAATCTACTTCAAGTTCTCCACGTGGGCCACTGTCCCCATGGGCCACTACAGTAAGCCACTCCCCAGCCCTCGTAAGATTACCGTGCCCTGTGACAGTGCTTGATGTACCCCTGGGGTCCCGTATGGAGGGTGGATCTCCATTCTCCTTCACCTTCAAAGCTCTCCCTCCCAGTAGCTCCAGGCACAAGCCCCTCTTTCCCTTCTCTGTCAATATCCTGAAAAGGTTCTGCGCCTTGTCATGCCCTGACCCTCCCAATTCCCTTCATCTTCTAGAATCATCATAGTCCTTGGCCTCTCCTGACTTCCCAGGGCACCTAACACCCCAATATTCACCCCAAATTCAAGACCACCGAACCCAGATTCTCTTCCTTGTTCTCCTGCATCTTCGCAGCTTTGCTCCTGGCCTCATGCCCCCAAATGGATGCTCTCCACAGTTCTGGGCTCAAGCTTACTGCTGGGTCTTCCCTCGCTCCTATCCCCTAGACCCTCAGAGACACCACTACAGCCTCCAATGTCCTAAATGTTAAAAAGATCCCCAATGTACCTCTATCTGTAGATCACCCCTTTCATACTTTCCTGCACTGGTTTCCAAATCCCGTCCCACCAACATGAGTTGGTCTCAACTCTCTTTCAAATATCTCAATATCTCTTTCAAATAAATCACATATATACACTTTAATCCTGTACCATCCCTGGGCCTGGTTTGGGCACTCACTTTTCCTCCAGAAAGATTAATGAAGTGACCGAATTCATCAAGTATCAAGCACCTACTCTAACTGAGCAGTGTTTAAAACAGACAACCAAGAATAAAGTTACGTGGCCAATTATCGGAAGGTTGATAAGAACTCAGACAAAATACAAAGGACAGTACAGATGATAAGGGAAACCTCTCTTCTCAAAAAGAAGGTGCAGAAGTGGGGCAGGAAGAGGGAACAGCCAGAGGCAGGAGAGCGCAGAGACCAGTGTGGCTAGAGTCAACAGAACCAAGAGCCTGGGAGGTGACAGAAGAACCCTGGCTTTAGTCTGACAAGAGCAGGAGCCACTGGAGGTGTCTGAGTAGAGAAGTGTATAAAGTAATTTCAGTTTTTAAATATTCCTCCACCTTCTTTCAGAGAACAGACCGTTGAGGGGCAAATGGGAAACCATTCCCCATCAGGAGGCTGTAAAATGACGGCCCATGATCACACGTCCCTTGCATCGACCTGTCAGGCTCAAGCTCATCTTCCTAAATGCAAGCCTGACCCTGACCTGTCACCACATTCTCTCTGCAGGAACTTTCCATGGCTCCCATGACCTCCAGAACTATCCAGTGCCACTTCATTGCATGGTCACTAGGGTTGCACCGTGTCCTATTACCCCTTCCTAAACACCCTGACCTCCACACCCACAGGATCACCTGCTATTTCCCTGACACACTGCCATAAGCCTGCAATACCTGCCTCTGCCCTCCAAAAAGTTATTAATTCATCCATTAAGGCTAAGCCCAAACACCACTTCCTCAGGAAGCCTTTCTTGGCTGCCCCGCAAACTGCATATTGCTTGCACCTCTACAAGAACACTCTTTCATCAGTTCTGGGTTAGAGTTTCCACAGACTGCTAACTCAAGGGCAGAACTGTGTCTGACCTATCTAGGAATACACATGGGGCCAAGCACAGTGCTAGACATACAGTAAGTGTTCAATTAATGCATGCTGGCTAAGTGAACAAAATGCTCATCTGATTATACATCATCTTGAGGTCTCAGGGGGAGGGGGGTGCCAAGGACAGGTTTTCTCTCTCAGCTACTGTAATCTGGAAGACAGGGGTCTTGATGGGAGTGTTGCGGGACTGCATGCCCAGGACCCCTGACAACGGTAGAGCCACAAGTAGGGGCCAGAGTGGGGATGGATTTGAACCTAAGCCTTCAAAGCCTCACACCCCCTCAGCCAGATGTATCTCTAGGCAGGCCATACAACCCGTTTTAAATTTGCCCAAAGCATCAGCAATGTGTTTTTCCTAAGCCCATTTTAGAAGTGTACAGATGCAGAGAAAAGAACATAGAAGGATCCAAACCAAGTTAAGAGTAGTTACTGTGTTAAGAGATGGTGAAATTTTCTTTTCCTTTACCTTACCTTGTTTTTTCCCCCTAAACAAACATCATAAGAAAAAAAGCCTTTTAGAAAGAATGCCACAGTACCACCCGAGTTGTATTTAAAGAATGACTCCAAAAATACAAAGTATCCAAAAAGCCCACCAGAACACTGGGAACCTGAGAAACACTGAATACGTAATCCTACTTGCAGAGGAAGACTATAGAAGCTGCGAATGTTTTAAAAGGTTTGTCTGAGCATGCAACGGTCTGAGCCTAACAACTGGCCCTGTGCTTTCACTTCTGAAATAATTATTTCACAAAACATAAAGCAGTAAACATTGTTCTGGATATCCCAGGCACTTCTGTTCCCTCTTATCTAAACTCTTCCATAGATTTCATAATCAAGTGTAAACTGTCACCACTGCACCCTAGCTTATACCATGCAAGTGACAGCAAGTGACTGATCGGCTCTAAATAGGACATTTCAATGACTGTCATTTCATGACTTACAGAGAAAATGTCAATTAAAAATAACAGGAGGGGCGCCTGTGTGCTCAGTCCATTAAGTGTCTGACTCTTGATTTCAGCTCAGGTCTTGGGGAGCCTGCTTGAGATTCTCTCTCTTCCCCTCTGTCCCTCCCCCACTGCTCGCTCGCTCTCTCTTTCCAAAATAAATAATTTTTTAAAAAAATAATAGGTGGCTCAGTCGTTAAGCGTCTGCCTTCGGCTCAGGTCATGATCCCAGGGTCTTGGGATCGAGCCCTGCATCGGGCTCCCTGCTCCGCAGGAAGCCTGCTTCTCCCTCTCCCATTCCCCCTGCTTGTATTCCCTCTCTCGCTGTGTCTCTCTCTGTCAAATAAATAAATAAAATCTTTAAAAATAATAATAATAATAGGTGATCAGTTATCAAGACATAATATGTCTTATTTAAGCTGAAAGCTACATCAACATAGTGTCGAATCAACAAAGACTTGGCTTCTAACTTTCAGCAAAAGACCAACATAACTTTTATAGTGAAATAGCATTATTAAAACAAGGAAGATATAATTGCTTTAGTTACCACTTTTTTTTTTAAAGATTTATTTATTTATTCTGAGAGAGAGAGAGACCACACACGCATGAGTTGGAGAAGGGGGCAGAGGGAGAGAATCTCAAGCAGATTCCCTGCTGAGTGTGGCTCAATCCCACGGCCCATGAGATCACGACCTGAGCTGAAATCAAGAGCTGGACGCTAAACTAACTGAGCCACCCAGGCGCCCCTTTAGTTATCACCTTTTTAAAGAAATAAAAGGGGGACAAGGAAACCTCATGTCAAGCACAGTGCTAGATATTTTAGGTGCATGATCATATTAATCTTCCTAGTAAATCTGAGATCGTTTCATCTCCCCCATTTCACAAATGAAGAAACTGAGGCTCAGAGAGGTTAAGGAACTTAGTCACAGTAACCACAGTCACACAGCGGCAAAAACCAACTCAAAACCAAGTCTGTTTCACAAAAGACTATACACAGTATGATTCTGTAATTCCACTTCTATTAGGTTCAAGAACAGGCAAAACCGATCTATATGAAAGGAGTCACATCTAAGATGATATGAAAGTTCCCTCTAGAGGGCGGATACTGACTAGAAAGGGCGCAGGCACCTTTTGGGGTACTAAAAATGTTTGCTTCTTGAGCGGGGTGGTGGATATACATTCAGGAGGTACATACAATATCAGAGCACTTCACACTTTACCGTATGCTATTACCTCAAGTTAAAGAAAAAAAAATTCTTCATCTGACTGACTCCAAATTCATACTCTTAACCACTAAACCACCACTCCGACAGAACCTGGCCACACTCTAGAATTGATTCCCTCGGATTATCATTTTTTAAAAGTATTCTGGTAAGCAACGTACATCCTAATCACATCAGAGTGAAAACACTGGAACAATAAACCTGTTTTTAAATGCCACAGAATGAAAAGTAGAAAGTATCAATTTCCTGGCTACTGGGAATTTCCCCTCTGTAGCCACATCAGAATACAATTTTAAACCCTGCTCTAAGTGAATGTTCACAGATGCACAGAAAATCATTTGTAGCAAAGTCATCTATGGAAACACCTAAAGCTAAAATTACACAAAATATTTCAAAACATGTTATAACCTTATCAACAATGCTAACTCTCAAAAGAAATTTGAATTTGGGGGGCACCTGGCTGGCTTAGTCAGTAGAGCATGAGACTCTTGATCTCAGGATTCTGAGTTCAAGCCCCACGCTGGGCATGGAGCCTACTTAAAAAAAAAAAGGAAATTTGAATTTTGTTACAAAAATTAAGACAGGCAAGCAGACAAAGCTGATGGGCAAAGAACATCAAGTTCACAGTAGTGGCAACACAAGTAAGTGCAAAATCTCAGCTCAGAGTTCTAACATATAGAAAACTGGTACAATGAACTTTTTCCAGCAGGAAAGCAATTGTGCCACAAATGCCCTAATAACAAATTCTCCATCAAGTACAAGTGCTTCCCACCGAAGTTCTGTTCAGACTAGCAAAGCCTCATCACCAGGTGATGATGAAATCATTGCATCAATTCTCTTAAAGTCTTATACCACACACATATACCTCTTATTTGAGCGGTAATTGCCTCTCCAGAGAGAGGAATTTATTCATCCTACAATTTGGAGAAATCTCTGGCAAGCACCTAGTTAACAGTTATCCCCCGTGGGGGTGAGTGTGGGGGAGGAGACAGCTGTATCTACACACCTGTTGGCTACGGGTGCCGGGGTCCTTCCTGGGTGCTTTTGATTAGGTCAGCCGGGAAACCCAACCTTCAAACTGTCAGAGCCTGGTTTAACTCATGTTTTAACATTCTGTATACACTAAAATTACCACGCAATTGATTGAAATGATTTTAGTTCCCTCTGAGCATCTGCGTATAAGACCAAAAGGCCTTTATAGAATTTTCCAGTATTTGTAAGTCAGTTATACATCACAATTGGGCATGTTGCAATAGATTATATAACCAAATATTATCCCAGGTGCAAGAATCTTAATGTTTATAAAAGTAACCATTGGCATTTATTAATTGTTAAAGTCTTTAACAAACTGTCCAATAAAACTGTCAAAAAAACTAAGTAAAGTCAAATATTGTGGCTATTAAGCAAGTTAGAAAGAATTAAAAGCACTGACCCAGTATGTTAAGAACAGAGGACATTGAGGCACATTCACAGCCTCGGGTCAGGATCCCTAAATTATGGTTCCAAAAGAAACAAAACAAAAAAACAGGCATTACCAGAAAACATTAAAACTTAAAGTTTCAAAGTTTCTTTAAGAAACAATGGATTCATCTTTTCTCTTACCCTGCATCAGCTGAAAAAGCCTCATGCATTTCTATCCAGAACATCTTAGCTTTGTACCAACAACACATCACGTAAGGCAGAATGATCCATTTTTTTTAGATTCCTCATTTCCTAATATAACTCCTTTCTCTCTAAAAAAGGCACACATTTAGGGGCGCCTGGGTGGCTCAGTCAGTTAAGCGTCTGCCTTAGGCTCAAGTCATGATCCCAGGGTCCTGGGATGCAGTCCCTCCTCCGACCGACCGCCCAGTCTGTCAGTCCATCGGTTCACAAACTGGCAGGCTTCCGGCTCAGCTCTCCCTCTCCCTCCCCCTGCTTGTGCTTTCTCTCTCATTCTCTCTCTCTCTCTCACCAATAAATACATAAAATTTTAAAAATAATAAAAAATTATAGACACATATTTGAACAACTTGTATAGTGAAAAATCAACCATGAATTATCAGTTCCACTTTCCTGTTTTAGCAAAACTGTAGTGTCTTAGTATTGGAGAAATCTAAATTGTTTTTTAAACACAGAACTCTTCAAAACTACAAGCCATTACTCAGCTATCCATCAGAAACCCAGGAAAAAAAATCGTAATTTTTACAAGCATATTATGTTTCTTTTCATCAAAAGATTACTTCATTTCTTGGATTTTAAAAACTTTATCTGCATCTGCCAAATCTGGCTGATTTCAGTGTCAGTCAGACCAATCTAACTGGTTCCCAGTTACTGTTTTTGGTAAGGGGAAGTTGATGCCTAGAGGAACGTCTATACTGATTACACAATGACCACCACCCATTAAGTGCTTCTTAATTCCCATGATGCAGAGCCCGGAGTTGGACAGACATTATCCTATCTGTCCTCAAAAACAATCTTGTTGATCAGGGGCTGCCATCCCCAAGACCCGTTATGGAAAATAAGACTGGGATGGTCAACAACCTGCCAGAGGTCACAGAACGGTATGTGGCAGATTCGAGACCAGTGAACAGTGAGGGTGGGAACTTGAACTTTTATGGAGAATTAGGCCTTTCATCAACACACATGAAATGAAGAGCAGTGAGCCCCTGCTGTTGGGAGATGACCGAGGGGAAAAGCAGTATTTCAAACTGAAAAAGTAATTTCAAACATTAGATCCAAAGATACAGACATTCGCAAAGCTGGGCAGGGGGGAAAGGTTTTCTCATGTAGAGAATTCTATAGGGTTCTGCAATTCCCTGGTCTTAAAATCTAATCTGATTTAAGAGCACAAGACTGTGTCTGTAACAGTCTCCCAAATTCCACCAGGCTTAATAACCTCTATTGAAAAGAAAGAGAAGTGAGAACTAGCACAGTGGGAAGAAGTGACCACCCAAGCCTGTCCTCTCACCGGGGTAAGCTGTCAGTTCCACATGGGCACGACCAGGAGACAGCTCGGCTCCAGAGCCCTCAGACTGGGTTAGGCTCCGATCCCCCCGCTTTCCTGGTCCCGATCCTGACCCTGTTGACCACCTCCCGAGGCAAAATACACCGGAAAAATGTTATAACAAGTAGACGCCCATATTCACCAACTGGTTTAGAAATCTGCAATCTACAGCAAGGCTCCAACAAGGGAGGGGCCTCCCTTGGTATAATTGTTCTAAACTATCTTTCCACGAAATTGGGAAGGTTCACGAGGCCATGGGGGATAGGGGAGCAAAGACAAACATACCATCCCTGAGTTTTTAAGCAGGAGAGGGAGCCTCCTCGCCAACCCAGGCTTACAATGTGTTAATTTCAGAGATAAGCTTTCATGCCCTGACATTTGTAGGGAGATAATGGGTCCTGGGGCTCCCCCGTCCTAAGTGCAAAATACCGCGGCCGGGATATTAAGGTGACTTGATTTTACTACCTCCATAAGGGTCCGCCTGACGTTCCCGGGCAGCCTCCAGGATCTCCGCCCACAGGGTCCCACCGAGCGCCCCCACGCCCACCCTTCCAGCAAGGTGTTTTGCCAAGGCCTGCCTTACACGCTCCGGGCAGCTCCCACCCATCCCCCTCCCCAGGTCTCAGACTAGTAGCCTGGTTAATCATTCAACGCCGGCGGCGTGGAACAATTTTTTAGAGGTCAAAGCGAAAGGTTCTCCCTAAGTTTCCCAGAAACCAGCCTTTGGGGACCCGGAGGTGGCAGCGGCAGGCAGATGGGGGTGGGGAGTGGCGGCTGGCGGCTCTTTGGCTCGCAAAACACCTGATCTCCCCATGCGGCAACCGAGACCAGCGCAGTGCGAGGGTGGGGTGAGGGGGTGCGAGCGAGAAAATACGCACGGCCCCCTACCCAAAACGCGGTGGAAGCCAAGTGAGGACGCCGGCCCCAGACGCCCCTTCCCAATGCCTGCCATCACCCCGCGCGGGCTCCCCCGGAAGTTGGGGTGCAGCGAGCAGGGGGGATGTCCCAGGGCCCCGTGGGGGTGGGGGTGGGATAGGCAAGAGACTAAAAAGACAGTCCGCTGCTGGTTTCTTTCTCCTCTTCCTCTAGGGTAAGGAAGCCGGAGGGACGGGGACGCCTAAATGCGGCGGGAGCCACCCGGGAACGGTTTCCTCCTGCGGCGCGCCGGCACGAAGCCGGAACTGGCGAGGAAGGGGACTGAGAGGGAGAGGAGTCAGTGCGGAGCAGCGGGCAGCGGGCAGCAGAGATGGAAAGGCGGTGAGAGGGCTGGGGAGGCGGGGGGAGGGGGAGACGGGGGGAGGGGACCCTACCTTGTCCGGGAGCCGCTCCTGCTCAGCGGGGCGGGGGCGGGAGATCCCGGCCGCATCCACGTCCCGGCCGCTCGGCGCGGCTCAGCCCGGCGACTGCCGCCGCTCCCGCTCCATACGTTGCTCCGCGAGGGGCGGCCCGGTGGTGTCGGCGGCGGGCAAGTCACCCGCACGGCTCGTCTCCGGCACTTGTTGCCGCCACCGCCACTGCGCCTCTCACTCCCGGCTCCAGCTCCCCGCGCCGCCGCCGCCTCCGGGCGCCCGGCTCGGGCCCCGCCTTCGCCCCCGCCCGGCGCGCCAATCAAGCCCGGCACCACCCCTCACGTCACCGCCCAGCGGGGCCCGCAGCCGGCGCCCCAAGTTTGGGGAAGGCCGAGCTCCCGCCTGTCTGCCAGCTGGCGCCCAAGATTCGCCCAGGCTGGTGCTCCTCCTAGCTTCCAGAGACCCTCCGGGGCCCAGGTCCACACGTGGAAAGTAAAGGGCTAAACTGGGGGGAAGGGGCCCCCAGGAAGTAGACCCCCTCGGAAGCACAGGACAGTTCGACCATATTCCAACCCGGGTCTAACCTAAATCTCTCCAACAGCAGGTCGCCCCTCTTGCGGGGCGCCTAATGTTGGGGGACTAAGCACATAGCCTGGGTAGGACTCCAGCGACCTTTTCTGGCCAGAACCAGTTTGTGACTGGGCCTAGACCGGACCACGGCCGACGTTCCCGTGTTTGGGTGCGTGCGCCCCTGCAAAACCCGGAGTTCCACTGGGGAAGGGGGAACCAGGGCCACCGTGGGACTTGACCGTTGCTCTCTGCCCACCCATTACTTGTCGCCACCTCTTAGATCCCCAAATACCGCCCTAGAGCCCAAGGCCTAAATGATGCCCTACTTGGCACTGCCCCCCGATCTCCAAATTTATGGAGCCGCCCAGGAACTGGTGAGGGAGAAGTTTTAGCTCTCCTCCTTGCGGTGTCTTGCAGAGAATTTCCTGGAGGTTCCACGCGCGTCTTGGAAGCCATAAAGGCAAGGTGTCCCGACGCTGCGCCTCCAACCCGCGCCGCCGCCCAAAGGGGCAGGGTGGACACCTAGGAGCAGCCTAAATGGCTGAACTCTGACACACCTTCGGCTCCCCACTGTTGGGTGAGGACACCCCCCGGCCGAAACACCTGGAACCACAGACGCACCCTCAGCCCAGCGCCCCCTCTGGCTCGCCAGAGCACTGCCTTCTAAGGTGAGTCCCAGCCCAACTTTGGGGGCCCCAGGTAAGCCTAGCGCAACCGGATGGGGAGGTTGCGCAGGTCTGAAAGGCCCGGAGCGGCCAGCTTGTCACGCGCGTGCTCCGTGGGGAGGCAAGCCTGGCCCGAGGCCCATCAGAAAGCACCTCCCTCGCTTGGTCCTCACCTCTTAAGGAAAAAAGAGATCCCCTTTACACAACCAGAGCGAGCAATTAAGAACACTCCACCCTCAAATATTTGCATTTTTCAGAAGGCTTTCTGAGGCGGAATTAGCCGAAGGGGAAGGAAATGCAAATGGAGGAATTTCAGGCACCTAGGAGCTCAGCCCTATCGAGTGTGGGCCCCTTACTCTTATCCAAGCTCCGAGCAAAAGACCACTTTGCTGCTGGACGCACTGAGCCACGTGGGTGCACGCTAGAAACAGGAATTCAGAGTCAGATCTGGGAAAGTTTTGATTTTCAGCCTTCCGACCTTTTTGCTTTTATGTTGATCACGTGATTCTCCTAAGACTGAAACATAAAAGTCAAAGAAACAAGTTGGATTTGGTCTATTCCTAGAAAAACACAAAGGATGCACACCGACTGCTAACCATGGTTATCCCAAGTGTGGGACTGGAGTGTGGGAAGGAGGGAGATGAATTTTATACCCTTATACTGACTCTGCATTTTGTATTTTTCCAGTTATATTAACTGTCAATTTAGAAAGCTAATAAAACATTTTTAAAGAAATACAGAAATTAGAAATTCTTCAAGAACTCTAGAGAAAGTATAAATTAATAAACAAAGCCTATGCTTTCATTCTGCATCAAAATAATTATTCCTGAGTCCATGTTCCTTGGTTTAAATAAAGGTATCTCTAGGCTGCTGTTCTGATTAAATGCTGTGGTGGGACAAGACTGACTTCTGAAGATTTTTCTGTGCCGTCAGACTGACATACTGTTTTCTATGCGCGTGTGTCTTCCCTTTAAATGGGCACCCAGTAGCCACAGACATACTTTTAGGGACTGCCTGCCAAGGAGTTTTTAGTAAAGGAACTGCTACAGTGTAAGTTGGGATCCAACAAGGAAATTAAGCTTGTGTCCTTTGTAGCTGCCCAGGCCCTGAAATTTAAAAATAAGGGCATTCTCTCCATCCTGCCATTAATTAATGCAGCTGGGAGTGTATCTATAACAGTTAACACTGTACCTTTGGGGGAATTACTCAACGCTAAGTTCTGCACCCACTTGGCTGTAGTCTTTACTCTTGCGTTGGGGCCTGGGTCCATCATCAGTAGGTAAAGATGTATTATTTATTTATTTAACAAATATGTGGTGACACTGGAGTGGTGAACATGACAGACAAACTCTTCCCTCTTGGAGCTCACAGTTTCACTGGGAGAGACAGCTTCACAATTCAATGCACTGTCAATTATATAATGACAATTGCGGAAGTACAAGGTGGTGGGACCATTTGGGGGAGTCCAAGAGGATGTGACATTTGAGTTGAGCTCTGAAGGGTGAGCAGGATTTACTCAGGCAAAAAGGAAAGTGGAACGGAGTTCCTGGCTGGTTTATACTACAAGGCGATGTGGTTGAGGGAGAAGTTGGAGAGGTAGGCAGGGGCTATGTTTTGTAGGACCTAGAATACCATTTTCAGTAAGATCACTCTGACCAAATGTGAAGAATAGGGAAGAGGGAGAAAGGGGGTTGAGGGATAGTTAGGAGGCTGTTGCCAAAATATAAATGAAAGGGTTGGGGTGCCCAGCTGGCTCAGTCGTTAAGCATCTGCCTTCGGCTTAGGTCATGATCCCAGGGTCCTGGGATTGAGCCCTGCATTGGGCTCCTTGCTCAGCGGGGAGCCTGCTTCTCCCTCCCCCACTCCCCTTATTTGTATTCCCTCTCTTGCTGTCTCTCTCTCTTTCAAATAAATAAATAAAATCTTAAAAAAATAGGGCTTTTTATCTAAGTGGTAAAGCAAACAGAGAGAAGAATACCAACAGGACTTGGTGATTGCTTAACTAGGGAGGAATTAAGGAAAACTCCCAGTTCCCTGCTTCTTCAACCAGATGGACAGTGGTGCCATTTTATCAGTTGGGGGACCCTCAGGGAAGAGAACTGAGAAAATCTTCCCAAGGTTCACATTTGGTCAAGGTGGGTCTGAGGTGCCTGTGAGGTGCCCAAGTGGAAATGTTGAGTAGGTCATTGGTCGTATGGTCCAGGTCTCTGAAGAGGGGCTGAAACTGAAGTAGTAAGTAGAGGTGGTAATAAAGCCAGGAGAATAAGGTGGTCCCCTCGGAGAGTATAGAGCTCGACTGGAAGAGGGCCTAGGACTTACCTAAAGGCTGAACAGAGGCAGACTATCTGCAGATGAAGCAGAGGAGCTGCCAGAGGGGCAGGAAGAAAACTAGGAGCTTGGGGAGGGAGGGATTTCCCAGGGAAAGAACATGTTATAAGGAGGCAGTAGTCAACAGCACTCAAAATGGCTGAGAGACCCTAGGGAGATGAGCACTAAATAACATCCCCTGAATTGACTGACCTTAGTGTCATTGGGAGTTTCACAGAGCAGTGACTGGTATAGTGAAGGGCAAAGAGATAGACTGGAGTGGATTGAGGAGTGAGTGAGCGGTGAAGAAATGAAGAACGGTACTTCATGCAGACAGAAAGGTTTGAAGGGTCAGAGAGAGAAACAGCTGGAGAGGAATGTTCTATCAGCATTGGGTTTAGGATAGAGTAACTTGAGTGTGTTTAAATGCAGATGGGGAGGATCCTATAGAGAAGAGGAAGATGAAGGTATAGCAGTGAGAGGACAATGGACAATAAAGGTTCCTGTGACCATGGGAGAGGACCAGAACCAGAGTATGGGTGGAAAGTCTAACCTCATGCAGGAGGCTACCTCCTCTATTATAACAGGAGTGAGGAAGTTGGAGGAGGACTGAATCAGGCAGGTTTGGTGTGGGACATTGAATCCTTCCACAGGATGATTTTCTCTTGCTCTGTGACATACAGGAGGCTGGGGGTGGGGCAGGGAGAGCTGACAGATTTGAAGAGAGTGGAGAAGGTGTGACAGAGTCCTTGCAGAAAGTGGGAAGGTTGAGGGGTGCCTGGGTGGCTCGGTCGTTAAGCGTCTGCCTTCAGCTCAAGTCATGATCCCAGGGTCCTGGGATTGAGCCCCACATCAGGCTCCCTGCTCAGCAAGAAGCCTGCTTCTCCCTCTCCCACTCCCCCTGCTTGTGTTCCCTCTCTCGCTGTGTCTCTCTCTGTCAAATAAATAAAATCTTTAAAAAAAAAAAAAAGGAAATGGGAAGGTTGAAATGGCAGTATGGCAACCCACTTGAGTTTGGTGGTGTGAACTTATAAGGTACCCTTTGGCCCTCCTATGTGATTTCCTCCAGGAGGGCTCAGGTGTCTGCTCTGGTGCAGACTCAGGTGAGGGAATTCCTAGGGTAGAGGAGCAAATTCCTTTTGCTAAGGAATTGAGAACCTTGGCAAAAGTGAGGTTGACATGATGAATGATAAGAGAGAAAGGAATCAATGCGCTGGAGGTATCAAGTGTTTAGTCATTTTGGAAGAAGAGGGGGTTGCTGACTTGGGTCAGCAATCTGGATGCTTAGGTTAGTGGTTCAGGAGGTGGAGAGATTTAATGACAAAGCCAGGATATGATAGGGGAGAGTAGAAGAGAAAGTCACTGGAGAATATGAGGCCAAGGGAATGAGAGGCAGGGTATTGGATAGGTCACCTGTGTGGGCAGTGAAGCCACCCAGGAAGATATGGGCAGGAATTGAAGTCAAGGTCATGGTATGAAGGTCACGGAGCTGGGAGCTGAAGTCTTAAGAAAGTGAGGAAGAGGGAATGACAAGGAGGTCAGAAGATGGGAACCACCAGAAAGGAAGAGGGATATGGCTAGGCAGAGGTCTCCTCAAGAGTGGAAGAACAAGAGTGTTTGTAAGAGGTGGAGGAGAAATGATGAGAGAGAGAGTACTAACCCCACCTCTGGGCCCTGGGAGACACAGAGATGAAAAAATGAGCACCTTCATCTCCTAGAGCTTCAGGGAAGCAAAGAAGGTGGGGATTTCATTCTGAGTAGAGCTTAAGGATAGATGGATGGATGGATGGATGGATGGATGGATGGATGGATGGATGGATGGATGGAGCAACCTTCAATTCAGTTTGCTTGTTGAAGTCTGCAGTCCCAGAGGATTACATAAAAAGATTTGGAGGGTGGGAGTGAGTAGGGGTGGGAGTGAGTAGATGTGGGAGGTCAGATGCTGAGAAAAGCAGAGGATTGTGCCTGATGGTGGATAGAGGATCCATGATCCATGAGAATGATCATGGAAAGAGAAATGAGTGGTCTCAGTGAAGCCTGACCTGGTAGCTCTGTAAAGCAGGGCCACATCCCCCTCACTTGTTTCACCCCAAGATTTCCATCAGGGAAAGGCATGTGAGTCACACCTCCCTTCTCCTTACCCCTCTTCTACACTAGGGACTTCGCTGTCAACACATGAGCTCCTATGGGACTCTTGGCCACGAGTCAGGAATCCCAGGCTTATCTCCCCTCTGCTACTCACTTTGTCTCTTCCTCAGGCAGGTTGTTGACCTCTTCCGTCTCAGTTTCATTGTATGTAGATGCTAAAACACACACACTTCTCAGGACAACTATAAGGAGTAGAGAAGATAACTTAAGTAAAAGCACTTTCTAGGGGCACCTGGTGGCTCAGTTGGTGGAGTATGTGACTCCTGATCTTAGGGTCGTGAGCTTGAGCCCCATGTTGGGTGTAGAGATTAGTTTAAAAAAAAAAAGGCACTTTCTAAACTATAAATCACTGCAGGAATGTGAGTGATTTCCCTTGTCCAGAACGCCCTCACATACATCCATATGTCTCCCAGGAGCCCTCCCAAAAAGATCGCGAGTCTTTGCTCTAAAAGAAGCTGTAATCTCGCCCAGAGACAGGACAAACACACCCAAAACAATTAGAGAGGAATGCACAGCTGTGTCTGATTAAGTGCTAAATTGTAAGGTGCAGAAAGTAAGAGCTCTGAGATGAGAAAAGAGAACAATTAGCCAGACTTGGGAAAGTCTGGGAGGCTTCCTGGAGAAGGTGGGGTGAAAGGCACCCAGACTGCTCACTGAAGCTGAGAAGACTATTGGCAAGTGCCTGTTCCTTTGTGGCTACAAAGACTGTCAATGGGACAGACAGTCTGACATGGGTCCACAAAAAGCTTCTAGGTCACAGATGCTCTTTTGGCACCCCTGCTGCCCAACCTGTTGTCACCCCGATGGCCGTGCACCTTCTCAATCATAGTCTGGTGCTCCCGCCAGGTGGTTGGGCAGCCTGGGCTACATGGCTAATCTCCTGGGCTTTGCCCTGGGCCTCTCATGTTTGGGTCACCTGTGTGCCTGGTGAAGAAACAGAGGTTGATCTTCAGCAAGTTTCCTGGACCGTCTTTGGTGCCAGCACACGTGCAGTATTTTTGCCCGGCCAGACTGCAGGTTGTGGAAGAAGCAATCCCAGCTGCCCCTCTTGCTGCCATTTGTACCCAGCCAGCCTAGGGGACCTGCATGTCCACCGAACCAAAGCCTGCACCAGCTCCCACACCTGCCTCCTTTGCTCTTGCCTCTGCTTCATTGTCCAGGAGCACCCATCAGCCCACCATTCGGATACCACCCCACGGAGCTGCCACCCTAGAGCCCAAGAGCTGCAAGCCCAGAGCTCCCTTCGGCCTCCTTGGTTGTACTGGAGCCACGGGAGCCAGCCAACTCCTGCAGCCCACTGGATGTGGTTCAGAACGATGGCCTTCTTCCTCGGCAGCTTGCCCCATGGCCTGGTTGTTCCCTCCTCCTTCCCCACAGACCTGGGAAAGTTCCCATCATGCTTCAGGGGCAAGCGGACACAGGCAGCTGCAGTGGCAGCAGAAATCCCTAAATCTTGTATATGCTGTGGACTTAGGTTGCTCCAGAAGGACAGCAGTGTTTTGCGAGTCTGTTAATCAGTCCCAGTTGGAGCCATAAAAACCACAGTCACCTCTGTCAATGGCTAAAATATTAATTACTGATGCGAAGTGTGGAATCTGGGCACTGGAATTCTTGGAACTCCAGTCCAAATCCCTTGGAACTTGAAAATGAGAAAAAGGAGGTCCGAAAAGTAGATCTCGGAAGGCCAAACACCTGATACTAGAGATAATCTCTTGAATGTTGGTCAATTAAGTCACAGGTTAAAAATCAGCTGGCTTCTAAAGCAGGCCCTTTATCCCAAGATTACTTTGACTTTGCAACAGCAGAAAGACATAAAACCTCATTATCAGATGCAGATACCAGAAACCAATGTTATGATTCCCAGGGGATTTGCTCCATCTCCCACAGAATCCTGAGGCTAGAAGAACTCAGAATTCCCAGGTGAGTAAAGTCCAGCCTGTGTATGACGTTGTGATGGTGTATAAGGTCAGTAATTTGAAGGGGCACCAACAGCCCTCTCTACTAGGGTCGTGATATTGTTTGGGGAATGGAACTCTCATTAAAGAGAAGTGCAAAATCATACTTGTAATGACTATCAAACTGCAAAATTACATTCAAGAGGAGAGGCCCATAATTGCAGCATCAAGCATGAGACAGTGCCATTAATACGATTATCAGGGCATAAGCCTATTAGAGAACCTAATGCCTCTTTGCTGGCATCATCCTGCCAGCTACCCCAGGTCTGGAAACCATCTCAGTTGTAAACAGAACTGTTACAAAACAGGGACTTGCAAGGGGCATAACAAAGATCTGCTGACCTTTACCAAAGGTCAAAGCTGCCTGGCTAAGGAGAACAGAGAACATTTCTGAAAAAGGAAGACTTATCTGCCAACTCCAGTTGGCTCTTATTGAGAAAATAAGTATGCTAAGCTCCAAGTCCTCCCCAGTTGTGCAGCCATCCAGGTGTGGGTATAACGGTGAGGCATGTGCCACCTCAGATGGATACAGGAGCCTAAGTCTTGGCTGCTGGTGGTGAAAAATCATGGTATGGAAATCTACAAACCCAAGTTCAAATCCCACTCTGTGTGTCCTCATGGGTATAGTAAAATCTATCTCGAAGAGTTCCCAAGAAGGGGAAGGTCATGCATGACCAAGTGCCTATAGATTCCTGGTGCTTAATAAGTTTGTTTCATCTTTGGCTTTGACAGTAGAACCAAGTCCTCATCAGGATGAAGTACAGGTGGTATCTTGGCATAGAATCCTAGGGATTATCAACATTTGTTCTGGGAGTCCACAAGAGGAATTGCTACTCTCTCTTTATTCCAAAGTGTTTGGATATCATTAATCATCATCACCATTGAGGACAGGAAGATCAATTGGCTGTACCTGGGAGGAGCCACCTGATTGGTCTTTTAGGACCCATGACTGATGAAACTCACTTGGTAAGATGTGTCATAGCAAAACCATTGCCAGGAGGGGCAGGGCCTTTCCCTTAAGCAGAGAGAAATCAGAGAACAAGGGACCCCACAGATGGTTCTAGTTACTTTCACTGTAAGCATCTTTGCTGTAGTCATCTTTGCTGTGAGCATTTTTGTCAAATAACTAAGTAGCAATAAGGCAATTTTGCCATTAAAGATTAAAAAGTAGGGGTACTTGGCTGGCTCATTTGGCAGGGCATGCGACTCTTGATCTCAGTGTTGTAAGTTGGAGCCCCATGTTGGGTGTATAGATTACTTAAAAAAATAAAATCAGGAGCACCTGGGTGGCTCAGTCAGTTAAGTGGCTGACTCCTGGTTTCAGCTCAGGTCATGATCTCGGGGTCGTGGAATGGAGCCCTGCATGGGGCTCAGTGCTCAGCGGGGAGTCTGCTTGTCCCTCTCCCTCTCTGCCCCTCTCCTCTCTCTCTCTCTCTCTCTCTCAAATAAATAAAATATTTTTTAAAATCTTAAAAAAAAAAGAAGTAATTGGTTGACAGTTTGGTTTCATTAACTGGCTGACAGTTTGGTTTCATTTCTCAAGGCAGTCCTCACATTTGTATATGATGTAAATCTTAGCTCTCATAATCGTCTATATGGTGGCATAGAGTTTTGAACCCACATTTCCCTAGAATTCTGGAACATCTATCAATGGACAAGTGACAATATGCCAAGAACAAACAGCAGTATAAAAGGCTTTCCCAACACAATATCCCAGTTACAGATATGCATCCTAGTTTTTGGAATCTGATGCCTCTCTTAATGAAGGAAGAAATTTTAGCAAAAAAAGAAAAAGCATGATGCCAAACAGGGAAACAAATCAACAAGAAAAAAATAAAAGTATATACTCTGAATGAAAGACTTTGAAGACAACTACTTAGGTACAATCTACAAAATAAAATCAGTTATTGGTGCAGTATTACCATGAATCAACATTATACATTTTGAAGGTATTCAAGTATTTCATATTTTGCAATAAAGTCTTTTAAATCTATTCATTTTCCAAGTTTCATTATGTTCTTTTTAATGAATGTCCCTCTTTTATTTTTTGCCATTTTATCTTTTATGTCAAAATTGTCTTACAGCCAATAACTCATATGGAGGAAATGCTTGAGGCAAAGATGCTTAAGGCAAAAAACCAGCACGCCCATGGATAGTCTTAAAAGGGAAGCAGGATACAAGTAACAAGGTGGATAAATCTCCAAACATGTTGAGTGAAAGAAGCCATACACAAAAGAATATACATGAAGTACAAGAACAGGTAAAAACTAACCTGTAGTGATAGAAATCAGAACACCAGTTGCCCCAAGGATAAGAAGAGAATTAAATGAAAAGAGGTGTAAGGGAACTTTCTGAGATGAGAGAAATGTTTCATCTGTTGATTGGAATGATGGCTAAGTGGGAGCACACCACTGTCAAAATTTACCACACTGTACACTTTTTTTTTAAGATTTTATTTATTTATTTGAGAGAGAGAGTGAGAGAGAGAGCACAAGAGGGGGGAGCGGGAGAGGGAGAAGCAGGCTCCTTGCTGAGCAGGGAGCCCGATGTGGGACTCGATCCCGGGACTCCAGGATCATGACCTGAGCCAAAGGCAGATGCTTAACCAACTAAGCCACCCAGGCGCCCCTCAAAAACATTTCTACTGGCAGGTTTTACTCTAGCTCATACTGCCAATTATCAGCCAAAGGAATTCTATACACTGTATACTTTGAATTTGTGCATTTTACTGTTTATAAATTAGACCTCAACTAGCAAAAAAAAAAAAAAAGGCAACAGTGTGTAGATAGAGGGAAGTACAGGCAAGTGGGAGAAAGAAGGGGCTCCCACCCACTACCATGCTGGGCAGTTTCTTCGGTGCCAAACTGAGACAGCTACAAACTGACATTTCAAAATCCACTGCAGATAGGAGAGGATGCATTTTTCTAAAAATTAGTATCCTCTTCTGAGCCACACATTAGGTTTAAGCCCTTGTTCCTCTGCAAATTGAAATCCTTTTCATTCCATTTCCTTCACTTCTCATCTAAAGCTGTTCTAGGACATGGTTTTCCCCGGGCAGCACCCTTTAGGAGTCACCCTCCCTCCACCCCCAGCTGCACAGAGACATTTTTGGATTTCATTAACTCTAGAAACTTTGTGCCTATGAAACTATAGAAAAAGGAAGCCAAGTTTAATTGATCAGCCAAAATCAAATTAATGATCATTATAGAAATCAGAAAAAAAGAGTTTGGGTCACCAGGAAACTTTCTGGAAGAATCTTGACAAACCTTTCAGAAAGGGGATACCTGGCTGGCTCAGTCAGTGAGACATATGACTATAGAGCTAGGGGTCGTAAGTTTGGGCCCCATGTTGGGCATGGAGCCTACTTTAAAAAAGAAAAAGAAAGGCATGGGAAGGAAGGGAAAGGAAGGAAAGAGGAGAGGAGAGGAGAAGAGAGGAGAGGAGAGGAAAGAGGAGAAGAGAAGAGAAGAGAGAAAAGGAAAAGAAAAGAAAAGAGAAAAGCCTATGTGATTTTTCAGGGAGCTCTGGTTCTGGGATATCTCAGAGTTGTCCCAAATTGGGGTGACAGAGCTGGGCCTTTACTTCCGCATCAACCAGCTATTAGATATGAGCTGCCCTTGGGAAGGGGAACATGGCCATGGGCAAGGTGGCTCTTTTAGGCAGAGAAGTCTCAGAAAGGGGCTCAGCTGCCAGTGGCTGCTGTCAACTCCCCTCCCAGTAGATGGGGAAACAAGTGCTTCAATCTTGGAGGGAGATCTGGGGGGTACAACATGTCATCCACTATAGGGGGGATGGACATTGCATTTGTGGTCCCACACGTCTCCTAGAGACCAGCTAGGAGTCCACACTCATGTCCAGAGAAAACAATGTATATCGGCCTTTACCAGGACCATCTCTGGAACCCAGTGATCTCACTACCCTTCCAGTTCCTTTGGAAGGGGTGATAGGAGAGCCTTTGTCAACTACCAGCCTAGTTTTAAGAGTAGGACAGCTAGGAGGTGGCTGTGTGGACTGATTTTGGGTGGGACCTAAGCCTTCAGACTTAAGGGGCATGCTGCCCACAAGAATGAAAATCCACCGGCTTAGTCTTGAACAAGCCGAGAGCCTGCTAAGCCCTAGCATCTGCTGAACTTCCCAAATTACACACATTAAGCTGTTCAGTTCCACGTTTCCACCGTGTGCTTCCTGCCAAGCTTCCTAGCGCAGTCTACACAATAAGAAAATCCAAACGAGCAGTTAGAGCAATTATGGATACGACGGGTCAAACAAATAAGCCTTTATCTAGGACTTAAACAGACATAGTCAACAAGGGTCTAATCCAAAATTGAGTCTTGGACAAAGAAAGGCTTTGCAAAACAAAGAGAGGTGGGGGGTAGAGATATTTGCATTAATTTTTTCTCTGTCTCCCTGAAAATACTAAAATAACGTATTATTCGGCCTCCCGGTGCGACTCTGTCCCGCCATCCCCCAACCCTAGCTTCTTGAACATTCTCTAACTCTATTACTTACCTGGCTATAGGGCCAGCTCATGGGAAATGTTATGCTAGGGTATGAAAATAGTCATCACTGAAAGGAGCTGGGAAATTTACTTTGTTCATTGTTATGTACCTAATTAAATACCCAAGAATTAAAGCCGTAAGTGTGAGTGTTGTATATAAATGCAGGAAGTACAGAAACCATGTGTTACAGAAACCCTAAGCGTTTCAGCTAAGTGAGAAATTCTAAGTAAAGTGAGGCGCTTCACTAGTGTAGTGGGGAGCCACGATATGATAGAACTTTATTATTTTGTTATTATTATTTTAACAAGAAAAAGCAAATTTGTACTTACTCATTCTAGCAGTAGAGACCTCTTGTGGATATTCATTGTTCTGTGGAAGGGGGGATACAAAACAGTTCTCTTTTCTTTATCCTTTTTCCCTCTCTGGAGTGAAAAAGGCCGCCCCTCCTCATACTGGTCCATAATCCTGTGCAAACCCAAAATCCAACACAGCTCTGGAAAACGAGATGGCACTAAAACTAACTTGGCAACAAAATCTGACTAGAACTGATGAGAGGGTGGTTCTAGTTTTTATTTATTCTGTTTCACTACCCATATGTTAATGTGTTTGATCATAGGTGCTGCTGGAGACACATTAATATGAATGACAAGACATATTTTGGGGGGATTATCAGCATATAGATGGTAACTGAAGTCATGGGAATAGCAGAGATGGTCCAGGGAATGAAGAGACTGAGAAGAGAAGAGGGCCCAGGACAGAGCCCCTGGGAACCAGATGTAGGGAATGGGCCCGAGGGAGGATCCAGCAGAAGAAGTCAAGAAGAAGTGAGATGGGGAGGAGGAAAACGAGGTGTAGAGACACAGCGGCCCAGAGAAGAGAAGGTTCCAGCGTGGCAGGTGGTTATCAGCCCTGGCTGCGGAGGTCAGTGGTGGACCAGAAGGCAGCTAAGGCATTTGCAACCTCAGAGATCTTGTCTTCTAGAAGTCTGAGAACATGTCTTAAACCTATATTCTCTTTTGAACAGCACTGAGCTGTGCTTTGCTCATTGTAGGTGCCCAATAAAGACTTGTTAATTAATTGATTATGTCAGTAAAAGCCATAGATCAGAGAGGCAAACCTGCTTTTGTGAGGCCTCATTTCAGATAAAAGCCTGGGAAGACAACAGAGCACAGAGAAAGAGCACGAAAAACCACTAAGAAGTGAGATGGCGAGTTCGCTCACCAACAGGAACAACTGGAAAAGAGAACATTTTGCTTCTTTCTACAGGGAAGAACAGTAGGGCTGGGTAATGAGAAACAGTAAAATTGGTAGGTCTTTAAGGTGGAAAGTGTAAGAACCATGGTGTAGAGAGAAAACAGATTAACCAAATAAATATTTATTCTTCAACTATGGGTCAGGGCAATTTATAGAAACTTAGAGATAATCAAATCAACAATTATTTCACAAATGATATAATAAACAGATTCTGAGAGACTCTTTTAAGGGAACAGTCAGTTACTGACAAAACCTGGAGTCAAACTGAGGGCTCAGGGTCCAGTCCAGTGCTATTTGATATAAACATAGAACCTCAGTCCCAGGGGCGCCTGGGTGGCTCAATCAGTTAAGCGTCTGCCTTGGGCTCAGGTCCTGATCCCAGAGCCCTGGGATGGAGTCCCACATCAGGCTTCCTGCTCAGCGGGAAGCCTGCTTCTCCCTCTGCCTGCAGCTCCCCCTGCTTGTGCTCTCTCTCTCTTTCTCTGACAAATAAATAAAACCTTAAAAAAAAAATGTGTGACTGTTTCCTACTCTATCATCTAATACCCAGCATGGTGCCTGGGTAGAAAGGACTCAATCAGCCTTCCTGAATGAAAGAATGAGATGTCCATTCTTGAAAAGATGCAGCATTGGGGCGCCTGAGTGGCTCAGTTGTTAAGCGTCTGCCTTCGGCTCAGGTCATGATCCCAGGGTCCTGGGATTGAGCTCCGCATCGGGCTCCCTGCTCTGCGGGAAGCCTGCTTCTCCCTCTCCCACTCCCCCTGCTTGTGTTCCCTCTCTCGCTGTGTCTCTCTCTGTCAAATAAACAAATACAATCTTAAAAAAAAAAGAATGAGATGTCCATTCTTGAAAAGATGCAGCATTGGGGCACCTGGGTGGCTCAGTCAGTTAAGCATCTGCCTTTGGCTCAGGCCATGATCTCAGGGTCCTGGGATGGAGCCCCGCATTGGGCTCCCTGCTCAGAGGGGAGCCTGCTTTTCCCTCTCCCTCTGCCTGCTCCCCCTGCTCGCTCTTTCTGTCAAATAAATAAATCTTTAGAAAAAAAGAAAAGTAAAGCAAAGATGCAACACATCCTTTCAGGTGAAAAAGAAGTTCTCATGACGTGACTTTTTTAGATCCATTAGTCCCAGCAGGTAATCTCTGCTCTAAGATGTCAGGAAGACCAGGCCTCATGGTACCGAAGGGTCACCATTTCCCCTCTCTAGATATTCAACAGTGCCCAGCTGGCTATTACATTCACTAGCTGTCCCCCAAAGTCCCAGGCATTGGGAAAAGACCAAGATCCTACTCGAACATTGATGGCTAATCAAGCAGTCCGCTCCAAGACCTCCAGGTCCTCATGTCTAAGGTCAAACATGCCATTCTGGCCCTAAAAAGACCCTAGAGACAGTTTCTCCTCTTCAGTGGCAGGTTCAGGCCTGGCTCATGTGCGGTGGCATTAGGGGCCAAAAGCTGTTCTTATTTTGCTTCTAAAGGTCACTTTTAGATACCAGAAAAAGGAAGTTTTAACCTCTACAGCTTGGAACACAACATTCTAAAAACAGTTGAAAACGCCTTGGAAAGTTCTCAGCTGAAGTTAATTAAAACCTTCCCCTGTCCTAAGGGTCAATCCTGCTGTTCCAAGTTGTTATCCCGCTGAGTCTCTGGATGAGCAAGTCTCCCAGGGACTGGTGAATTTAGTTTAGAAAGCTAAGCCACGTGGAAAGTGCCAAATGTCCCTGCAAGGGAACCAGTTGTTTTCTGCCTTAAAGTTTCTAGGCCAGAAGTGTAGGAGAACTCAAAAACATTCCTTTTTCTTTTTTAAGATTTTATTCATTTATTTGACAGAGAGAGAGAGAGCACGAGCGAGAAAAGGGGCAGAGGGAGAGGGAGAAGCAGGCTTCCCATGAGCAAGGAGCCCGATGCGGGGCTCGATCCCAGGACCCTGAGATCATGACCTAAGCCGAAGGCAGACGCTTAATCCACTGAGCCACCCAGGCACCCCTCAAAAACATTTCTACTAGCAGCTTTTACTCTAGCTCATACCTCCAATTATCAGCCAAAGGAATTCTATCCCTCAGAAACAATCAGGAAGAAAACCTCTCTGATACACAGCAGGGAGTACCATGCTCACCATCAGAAGGGCTAGCTTTGCTCTGGGAAGAACTGATGGTGTCAGCCTCTCGGTACAATGTCAATAAGCTCATATTGCTGAAATGTGACAAGAGGGTTACATAGCAGGAAGGCAGCGCCTCACTTGCTCTCAGGCTACACTCAGAGATTTCTTAGTACAAGGAACTGAGCCCAGCCTGCGCTTGGTGACACACAGCTGGGAGGCATTTCAGGAAAAAGGGAGCCATTGTCCCCAACAGGATGCACTCTTCGCCAGCCTGTCTATCAGCCCAGCACAGGTTGGCTTCTCTGCCTGTGGATCAACAAAGTCCTTCTCAACAAATGTCAAGTGTGTTTGTGCTTTAAGATTCCCAGGAACAGATGTAGTTGAGGTAGCTAGTTGCAACTTAGGGGTTATTTTGCCCAGGCTACTCAGTAAATGCTGACTGAGTGGCTGACTTAAAAGAAACGATGCCATTTTCCGAAACTGGAAAACCAATGTAAGACCCAGATTCCTGACCTCTAGGAGTTTGTCATCTAGTAGTAGGGGGACCCTGGGAATGTCAGCCAGGGGCTCCACCATACCCAGTGTCTTCTATACAGGGGAGACTGCCCCACCTACAGCACTCTGCTCAGAGAGATAACACCAAGCTGTTCTATGTCCAGGAATGACCACTGTTAGGTGGTTAGCCCAAGGGTCACCCCCATAGGCTAGGCAGTTGCCTCTGTGGGTCAGCACAGAAAGAGGAGCTGGTCCAAACCTATGGGAAGAAGAGCTAGAATCTGGGTGCAAATGGAGGAGGCAGAGGGCAGACATATGGGTAGGAGCTGGGTCCTTCAAGGCCATGCCCTGTAGAGAAGCTCCTGTGACCTGGCTTTACCTCTGTTCCTGCCTTTCCTCAGGCCCAGCTACCTTCCTTTTTCTGGGTTCCTCTGTATATGTGCCCTTCTAATACCCATGCCTAACACACACCTGCTCATACACACTACCAGTAGCTACGGTAACAAGAGAATCTTTTTTTTTTGCTTGTTCAAATTTTTATTTATTTATTTATTTATTTAAGATTTTATTTTTGTGTAATCTTTACACCCCATGTGGGACTCGAACTTACAACCCCAAGATCAAGAGTCGCATGCTCCACTAACTGAGCCAGCCAGACACCCCTCTGTATTTATTTAAAGTATAACAAGAAAATCTTTCTTTATTCCTGACCAAGAGGAAAGAGGGATAAGAGGAGTCAGGCAATAACCATGGTACAAGTTGGAGGGCTTATGATCCTGAGCGTTCGGTCTGGATGTAGTTTGCAGCTTTGCCTAGGCCTGACATGGCCAGAGGGACTGTCAGCTCCATGAGGGCTGCCTTGCTTACTGCTATGTCTCCTTGCTCAGTGCCTGCACAAAGCTGGTGATCAGTTAAGTGCTGGCTGAATGAATAGAGAGAAGCCAGGCAGATTAAGTTTAGCATTCGCTGTTTTCTGTGTGTTACGATCTCTCTACCTGAGGCTCCATGCCCCAGGAGGCTGACCTATAGTTTCTATATTCAAGGGTTTCTTGGTTCTCTGACTTCCAGTGGGGTTCAGCCAAATGGGGAGCCCTTGCCGGAAATCAAAGGGAAGGAGGCAAGTGATATAGGGCTATCCCTCCCCGCACTGACGGCTACACTGTGTAAGGTGGCCCTCTCTATCCCATCCCTCTGCTGCCATGTCTCTCATTCTGCAGGCTTAGGCATGGGAGTGACTCTCCATCCAGTGTGATCAGCCCCAGGTAATACCCATCCTTTATGGTGTCCCCACCAACCTTTCTAAATAACCCCTTTATTAAAAGCTCCTCAAAGCATCTGATTTGAAGGTAGCATCTGTTTCCTGCTGAGACCCTGACTGACAGAGTTTCCAAAAATCAATTGTGTACATTTTGCTATCTGGTTTTCTCTATGTACCAGTACATTCTGCTCCACTCTGTCAGCAAATACTCATCGCTTCACAGAGGAGGAGGAGGTTTGCTCAAATTGGCCTAGTATGAGGTGAAGATGGTGGAGTGGCAGAAGGGAACAAGGGAGTATCCTGTCTCAACACGAGCAAATACATTGCATAAATGCTAAGTGAGGAAGACCACTGGTCGCTACTTTGCCCAGGACAAAGTCTCACCTTCTGTCAGGCAAGAAAGCTTTCCTTCTCAGATAAAATTAGTTTCTTTGGTTAAAAAAAACCTTTGTTTTGAATTACGCTTTATTGCACAACTACAAAATAATAATCAAAGGTTCTGTTGGTGAGAAGGCCACCGCTCCTCTCTGACCGCACAGTTAATTTACCCAAATTAATGCAGCAGAAGCAGGGGGTGGTGGGTGGGGGAATCTACTTTTCTATGTCATTTTTGCCTTTTAAATTTGATAAGCCCTTGAAAAGCAAGGGTTATTGAGCATATCAAGCTGTGCTCCTCTTTCAGCTGTTGGTGCTGGGGTAAGCAGAGTAGGTGGAAGGGCGATTTTTATTTTTATGACAATTTATCCTCCCTGAACATACTAATGGGGAAAAGTACATTTTAAATTTTCTAAAAAAGGAGACTAAAAGGGTCTCATATGATCCAAGCTTTCTCTCACCTCTAGGAAAAATATCCTCCCTCAGCTCTTCGGTGCATATTATCTTGTCTACTTGGGATCTGCTTTTAAAGCAGGTTTCCTACCAGGGAGATTCAACAGCAGTCTAAGAGAGAAAGGTCTGATTTCCTACCTAAGACTCAAATGGAAAAACATGGGACCTGCATGTATTTGTTCTCTTTTTCCGCCCCCCTCCCTTACCCCTTTAAAAAAGGGGTAGACTGGTTTTTTTAGTTCCCTGTCTTTTGGCAACAGCCATTTGAAAGAAAGAATCATGTGGTAATTATTAATTTTGCATGGGATCAACTCTGGCCTCAGCTTTCATTTGAGATGCAGTTACATGAAAAACAGACTGAGTTAATTTCATCCCCTCTGGGGTTGCTTGGCAACAAGGCCTAGTTCCGGATCATCTCTTCTCCTTGGCCCAGAGTGATCTCTTTGGGGTGTCGCTCATGCTGAGGCAATCATCACCCTGCTGCTGTCACTCCTGAATGTGTCCCTGTGGTCTTGATGGCACAGGGGGTTTGTGGCTTTGCCCCAGTCACACAGCCTGGGGTCTGTGTAAGCCCTGAGCTTGTTAGCACAGAGAATGAACTATGCTTGGGGAATTTGGGATTCAAACAATTAAGGTTAAACAGGAAAGAGAGGGAGCATGAGCAATGTCTGAGGGGATGCTGGAGGGCAGGGGGCTGAAGACCATTTGTTTTTGTTTTTTTTTTAAGCATTACTATGTTCTGATCTAGAAATCTTTCTAACTACGTTGTTAAATGATAGTCCAGAACAGTATGCATAGGATGCTAGCTTTTGGGGGCAGGAAGAAAGAGAAAAGGAGGAGGTATG
Source organism: Mirounga leonina (assembly GCF_011800145.1). Lineage (NCBI taxonomy): Eukaryota > Metazoa > Chordata > Mammalia > Carnivora > Phocidae > Mirounga > Mirounga leonina. Next base: position 51,491,928 of record NW_023270305.1, read on the forward strand.
AAAATATTTTGTTTATGTCTGCATAAAGAAAAATACAGATGGTCACCTGTGAGTGTTTGTGAGGTGTGAGTGTAATGGGGTAGAAAGGGCAGAGGCGATGGGCTCCCTCTACTTGCTAGATGGGATGCTGCCCAATTCATGATTCACTTAATAAAGTCAATTAGATCTTCAAAAAAGAAAAAAGAAAAGAAAAGAAAAAAAGGGCAGAGGCAAGAACAAGACTTTTCACCTTTGTACCTCTTTATACTATTTCTCTTTAAAAACTAAAAGAATGTGTGTTGTCTGATCAAAAAGTTTTCAAAATAAATGTTAAACAAGTGTTAGAAACCCAAAGCAAAGTGTTAATGTTTGGTAGAGCTGAGGAAGTTCATTGAGGGTATATGGTAATTCCTTGAAATGTTTTTGCTATTAGTAACCCCAACAAATTTTCTAGCCTTCCCTTCCTGTTTTAACACCATTCTTCCTATTTTTTATAAAGGAAGTCAATAGGCACATTTTGAACATTTTGAATGACTTGGTAGGAGATAGGGGTATCTTTAAGATTTCTGAGCTGCAGAGAAAAACCCTCAGCTAGGAATATTAGCCTTAATCAGAGTATGCGTCCATCCCTGTCCCAAATGGCTTCAGCTGTGGTCCCTGAAGATCTGAGAAGAAAGAAGTGGCAACCTTGTCAGGGACTGGCCTGAGAATGGAACTCCCATGGTAGAAGCATAGCTCTTCAATTCATACAAGCCCTCAATTGTACCTTCATGGGGCTCTCCTGGATATCTCTCAGTGTCCTCTCATCTCTGCAGCAGGCAGCCATCTCCTCATCTTCCAGATCATTCTGTTGGTACCTTGCTCCACTAGACTAACCTCCTTGAGGATAGGTACAATGGCCGAGGCATCACCACACACAGCTCCCTTGGCATAGTAGAAGTACATACTTTTTCTTAAATTTTTTATTTCGAAGTAATAATTGATTCACATGAAGTTGAAAAAATACACAAAACCAGAAATGCCTGTATTTAAAAAGAAGAAAAAAACCTTACATCAGTAACCTAACTTCCCACCTAAAATAACTAGAAAAAGAAGAGCAAACTAAATCCAAGGCAAGAGGAAGGAAAGGAAAAAAGATTAGAGAGGAAAAAAATGAAATGGAGAATAGAAAAACAATCGAGAAAATCAATAAAACCAAAAGTTGGTTCTTTGAAAAAATCAATAAAATTGATAAACCTTTAGCTAGACTGATGAAGATAAAAGGAAAGAAGACTCAAATTACTAAAATCAAAAATGAAAGAGGACGTTACTATCAACTTTACAAAAATAAAAAGGACTATAAGTAAAAATTAAGAATAATTGTACACCAACAATAGATAACATAGATGCCATAGATAAATTCCTAGTAAGAGAGAAGCTACTGAAATTGAGTCAGTAAGAAATAGAAAATCAGGTGTGCCTGGGTGGCTCAGTCAGTTGGGCATCCCCCTCTTGGTTTTGGCTCAGATCATGATCTCTGTGTCATGGATCAAGCCCTGAGTGGGGCTCTGTGCTCAGCAGGGAGTCTGCTTGAAATTCTCTCTCTCCCTCTCCCTCTATCCTTTCCCCTGCTCATGCTCAATCTCTTTATCTCTCTCAAATAAATAAATAAATTTTTTTTAAAAAAAAGAAATAGAAAATCAAAACCACAATGAGATGTCACTTCATACCCACTTGGATAGCTATAATCAAAAAGACAGACAATAACATGTTAGTGAGGATGTGGAGAAATTGGAATTCTCATACACTGATGGTGGGGATGTAAAATGGTGCCGCATCTTGGAAAACTGTGTCAGTCCTTCAAAAAGTTAAAAGAGAGTTATCATATGACCCAAAAATTCCACTCATAGGTACATACGCAAGAAAATTGAAAACATATGTTCAAAAAAGTCTGGAAATAAATGTGTATAGCAATATTATTCATAATTGTCAAAAAGCAGAAACCACCTAGATGTCCATTAAGTAATGAATGAATTAACAAAATGTGGTATGTCTATATGATGGAATATTATTCAATCACAGAAAGGAATGTAAAACTCAAACATGCTACAATGTGGATGAATCTCAAAAACATGCTAGGTGAACAAGGCCAGACACAAAAGAACACATATTGTATTGATTCCATGAAAGTGAAATTTCAAGAATAGGCAAATCCAGAGAGACAGAAAGTAGATTGATAGTTTCTAGAGGATAAAGGAGGGGGAAACGGGGAGTGACTGCTCCTGAGGATAGGGTTTCTTTTGTGGTGATGAAAGTGTTCTAGAATTAGTAGTAATGGTTACATATATGTGACCAATATACTAAATTGGACTGTGAATACTAAAGCCCATTGAATTGTACACTTCAAAAGGGTTAATTTTGTGGTATATGAATTATATGTCAATTAAAAAAAGAATGAATAAAAGCAGCAGCTAATGCCTTTAAATATGTAATGAGAGATTCCATTTACCTTTTACTCAGATTCGCCCTGTGGTGTATAACTCTACACCATATCACAACCAGGAAAATGACATTAGTACAATGCACAAAGCTTATTTAGGATTCACCAGTTGTACATGCCCTTGTGTGTGTGTGTGTGTGTGTGTGTAGTTCTATGCAATTTTCTCATGTGTAGATTCATACAAATACCACCACAATCAAGATACAAAACTATTTCATTATCACAAGTGTCCTTCCTGCTACCTGTTTTACTCATGCCCTCCCTCTCCTCCATCCCTAGCCCCTGCCAACCACTGGTCTGTTCTCTCTCTCAATAATTTTGTTATTCCAAACTTAATATAAATTGCTACATAATACATAAATATAATCTTTTGAGCTGGCTTTTTTCACTCAGTATAATTCCCTTAGGATCCACCCAAGTTGTCACATGTATCAATAGTTCATTCTCTTTATTTATTTTTAATTTTTCTTTGGTAAGGCAGCATTTTATTTACTCTTTCCATTAATAACTAATATTTAAGAACATTTATAATATTAATAGAACTTAATCTAAGAAAAGTTCAACTTACTTTTTTTAACATCTTGGTACTGGGTATTAATAAAAGATAGTCAAGATAATTATAGTCAAAATTATTACATCAAAGATCACAAATAAATACTTGGTGTTAGTATATCTACATACAATTCAGTTTTTGGTGTAAAGTTCTTTGGCTACAAAAAAAGAATATTTGGTTTATGTCACTAACAGTAATCTCTCTTTTTTTTTTTTTTTAAGATTTTATTTATTTGACAGAGAGAGACAGCCAGAGAGGGAACACAAGCAGGGGGAGTGGGAGAGAGAGAAGCAGGCTTCCCGTGGAGCAGGTAGCCCGATGCGGGGCTCGATCCCAGGACCCCGGGACCACAACCCAAGCCAAAGGCAGACGCTTAATGACTGAGCCACCCAGGCGCCCCAGTAATCTCTCTTAATGTTGGGATGGCCTCTTGGTATTTTTCTGCTGTTGATTTTTAGCATAGTTATATCTGTGCCTATAGGAATGGAGTTAGTGGAGAGGTACTCATCATGTACTCCAAATAAAAGGACATAGCTGATTACTGTAGGAGGTAAACAGGCAAGGCAAGTGCCCAATATTTCTGAGGCCAAAAGGTTAAGCCTAAGGAATCTAGTCAAGATTCAGGAATAAAAGTCCATACAAGATATAGTATAAAGCCAAACTGGGAGCTCAAGAGCAAAGCCATAAATCACTCTTTCTGGCAATGATGATAGTGAATTTTCCACCACTTTCCTGATGGGTTTAGGCAGTCTCAGCACTAAGTCCTCTGTTCAAGCACTGCAGAGGGTGGGGGTAAAGAGAGAAAATGAAAGGCCAAGGTGTGAAGGAAGGTACCTCTAGCCCAGGCATGGGTGCACCAGAACTCTCTCTGGGAGTGGTAGAGGAGACACGTCTATTTCCTTTATTTTAAAATAATTTTTTATTTTCAGAACCGTCTTAGATTTACAGACTTATTATTTAGATAGTACAGACAGTTCTTATATACACCACACCTAGTTTCCCCTACCATTAGCATCTCTCATTAGGATATTAGTATGGGGTGATTAATGGGCCAATCTTGATACACTCTTAGGAACTGAAGTTCATACTTTAGATTTCCTCAGTTTTCCCCTAATGTCATTTGTCTATATCAGGATCCCATCTAGGATACTATATGATGGTTTGCAGTTATGTCTCCTTAGGCTCCTTTTGGCTGTGACTATTACTCAGACTTCCCCTGTTTTTGACAACACTTGAGAGTTTTAAGGACTTCTGGTCAGATATTTGTAGAAGGTCCTCCAATTGTGATTTATCTGATGTTCCCTCATGATTAGACTGGGGAAATGTGTTTTGGGGAGGAAGACCACAGAGAAAAAGTGCCATTATCATCACATCATATCAAGGGTTCATACTATCAATATGACTTATCACTGCTGAGATTAGTTACCCTTGATCAATTGGCTGGGATAGTGTTCGTCAGAATTCTCTACTGTAAACTTTCTCTCTCTTTTTTTTTCTTTCCATACTGTATTCTTTGGAAGAAAGTCACCATGCACAGCCCATATTTAAGGAATGGGGAATTATATTTCACACCCTTAAGAGTAGAACATCTATATCAATTATTTACAGTTCTGCATGGGAGATATATCTAATCTCCTCAATTTATTTATTTACTTAATCACGTATTTATATCTGTATGGACTCATGAATATTTATTTTATACTTAGGGTTACAATACAATACTATTTTATTTATTGTGTTGTTCACATTGTTCCAGCTTTGGCCATTAGGAGCTCATCCAGTTGGCCCCTATATCTCCATATGACCATCACTGTGAGGTTGGTTTTTTGGATTTTTTAGCACTCTATTACTTTCTGGCACTACAAGATGCTCTAGGATCAAACTGTATCTTTCCTGTCCCATTCCCAGAATCAGCCTTTCTCCAAGAAGCCTGATTCCTTTTATTGAATAATGGTGTTAATAACCAAGATCTGGGCTCTAGGTTGTTCCATGCTTCTAGGTGTCATTTCTTTTCTTCTTCTTCTTTTTTTTCCTAAAGATTTATTTATTTACTTTAGAGAGAGAGAGAGAGAGAAAGAGAGCGTGTGCAAGCAGGGGTAGGGGCAGAGGGCAGAGGGAGAGAGAGAGAATCTCCAGCAGACTAACTGATGAGCATGGAGCCCAAGGCAGGGCTCAATCTCAAAACCCTGAGATCATGACCTGAGCCGAAATCAAGACTGGGACGCCCAGGGCGCCTGGGTGGCTGTCGTTAAGCATCTGCCTTCAGCTCAGGTCATGATCCCAGGGTCCTGAGATCGAGCCTCACATCGGGCTCCCTGCTCCATGGGAAGCCTGCTTCTCCCTCTCCCACTCCCCCTGCTTGTGTTCCCTCTCTTGCTGTGTCTCTCTCTGTCAAATAAATAAATAAAATCTTTAAAAAAAAAAAAAAAAGAGTGGGACACCCAATCAACCGAACTACCCAGGTGCCTCTGGGGTGTCATTTCTTTTAAGCCCTCTCGGTTGACAGAACAAATAAATATAGGTGTGTATACTAACCTATATATACACATATCTATAAATATTTATATCTGTAATCATCTGTATCTATGTTAAGCTAAATATGAGTTCATACTGATATTTCCAACTCTAACCCACTACAACATAGATTATTCTAGCTTCTTCCCCTTCCTTATCTGTAACCTCCCACTCCAACAACAACCTGGCTCCTATCACCCATCATTCATTTAATTCTTCAATTCCAGTATACATATATAGTGGTTTCAGAATTGCTAACCCATACCCCCATGGGAAATGGTACTTATGTATAATTCCTTTTGCTGTTAGTCTTATAAATTCCTCTCATTTCCAAAGTTATTGAGATATATTTATATTCTTGGGTCACATTATGTATTCCATTGTGGGATCTCCAGCTTCCTAAATGATTTTTTTAAATATACATACATTAAGATTTACTCTTTGTGATGCAAAGTTCTATGGGTTTTGAAAATGCTTAATGTCTTGTATTCGCTATTAGAGCATCATACAGAATAGTTTTACTGCCCTAAAAAAAAAATGATTTGTGTTTCACCTTTTCAAGGCTCCCCTCCTCTGAACCCCTGGCAGCCACTGACCTGTTTATGATCTGTATCATTTTGCCTTTTCCAGAATGTTGTATAACTGGACTCATACAATATGTGTTTTTTTCAGACTGGTTTCTTACACTTAGCAGTATACATTTAAAATACATCAATATCTTGAACAGCTCACTTCATTCTATTGCTGCTTAATACTCCATTGTATGGATGTATCACTTTGTTTAGTTATTCACCTACTAAAGGACATCTTGATGGGCTTTCGGTTTGGGGTGATTATGAATAAAGCATGCAGGTTTTTGTATGGCCATATTTTTCAAATCTGTTGGGACATCAGTTTTCAAGTCAGGAGCATGATTGCTGGCTCATATGGTAAGCCTACTTAAGTTCTCCCTCTATTCCCAGTTTGCTAAGTTTATCATGAATGGCGGTTGTAACTTTTAATTTATTATAGATTCACATGCAGTTTTAAGAGGGTACCTGGGTGGTTTAGTCGGTTAACCGTCTGCCTTCGGCTCAAGTCATGATCCCAGAGTCCTGGGATCGTGCCCGCATTGGGCTCCCTGCTCAGCAGAGAGCCTGCTTCTCCCTCTCCTCCCACTCATGCTCTCTCTCTCAAAAAATAAACAAAATCTTAAAAGAAAGAAAGAAAGGGGGGGGGAAGGAAGGAGGGAAAGAAGGAAGGAAAGAAAGAAAGGAAGGAAGGAAGGAAGGAAGGGAGGGGCGCCTGGGTGGCTCAGTCGGTTGAGCGTCTGCCTTCAGCTTGGCTTTGGTTGTGGTTCCGGGGTCCTGGGATCAAGCGCCACGTCTGGCTCCCTGTGGAGCAGGGAGCCTGCTTCTCCCTCTCCCTCTGCCGCTCCCCGTTTGTGCTTTTTTGCTCTCTCTCCGTCAGATAAATAAATGGAATCAAGAAAGAAAGAAAGAAAGAAAGAAAGAAAGAAAGAAAGAAGGAAGGAAGGAAGGAAGGAAGGAAGGAAGGAAGGAAGGAAGGAAAGAAAGAAAGAAAGAAAGAAAGAAAGAAAGAAAGAAAGAAAGAAAGAAAGAAAAGGAAGGAAGGAAGGGAAAGAAAGAAAGAAAGAAAGAAAGAAGAAAGAAAGAAAGAAAGAAAGAAAGAAAGAAAGAAAGAAAGA
>NW_023270305.1:51499149-51682684 GCF_011800145.1 Mirounga leonina
AGAAAGAAAGAAAGAAAGAAAGAAAGAAAGAAAGAAAGAAAGAAAGAGAATACAGAGAGATCCATGTATTGTTTACCAGTTTACCCCAGTGCTAACAGCTTGCAAAACAATATTAAAACCAGAATATTGACATTAATACATTCACCAATCTTACTCAGATTTCTTTAACTTTTGCTCATTTGTGTGTATGTGTTTATACAGTTTAATCTCATGAATAGATTTATATATCCACTACTACAGTCAAGATACAAAAGAGTATCTTTTGTATCTTGACTGTACAAGTCAAGGATCTCTTTTGTTTCCTTTTACAATCATATCCATTTCCATCCAGCACCTCTTCCCTACATTCCTAATCACTGGCAAATACTAACCTGTTCTCCATTTCTAAAACTTAGTTATTTTAAGAATATTATATAAGTTGAATCATTCAGTATGTATCTTTTTGGATGGGCTTTTATTTGGACTCAGTATCATTTCCTTGAGATCCATCAAGTTGTTCTGTGTTATCAATAGTCTGTTCGTTTTCTATTGTTCCATAGTATTCCATGATGTAGAAATACCTAAGTTTGTTTAACCATTCATCTGGTTGAAGGACATTTGGGTTATTTTTGCTTTTTTGGCTATTATGAATAAAGCTGCTATAAACATTCATGTACAAGTTTTTGTGTGAGCATAGGTTTTTATCACTCTAGGATAAATATTCAAGGAGTGCAATTGCTGGGTAATATGGTAAGTGCATGTTTAGGTTTTTAAGAAACTGCCAGACTGGTTTCCAGAATGGCTGTACCATTTTACATTCTCACCAGTGATGTATAAGTGATTTGATTTTCCCGCATCCTTGCCAGCATTTGGTGTTATCACTAATTTTGTCTCAGTCATTCTGATAGATGTGTACATACTTTTTTTGGAAAGCCATAAATATTTTAAAACAATTGAGTCAGTACCTACTGGTTAACGTTGCCTGTATGCCCAGCTCCAGGTTAGGCTCTCTGAGTGTGGAGGAAACCCAGCTTACATGCAAGGACTGGATAGGCAAGACCAGAGTATGAGAGGTGCCAGTTCCTCCCAAGTCATTCTGACAAGCCCTATGAGCTCACCAGTAATGCTGTGTGTTGGATGATAAACTCTGAGTCCCTAACAGAAACCCATGTCAGGGAAATCTCTGTGGAGTTCAGAAGGGAAAAAAAAACAACAACCCAACAATTCTGTGGAAGGGTAGGGGAAGGAAATTATTGGATCCAGTCTGGCTGTTTGAAACTCCAGGTAAAAATAATGGCATTTACTCTCTGGGTCTCCAAAAAGAGGTTCAGATTCTGCCTGTGTTTTGCAAAGAAATAGGACAAAGCTAACAAAGGCCCACCTGTGGCAAAATGAAACTGATTTTCAACCTGAGAGAGCATCCTATCTTTTTCTAGTAGCTGTTAAAGAAGAGTCCTAGATTATCATCCAAGTTCTCATTGTCCTCAGCTTCTGTCTATTGTATTAAGCCTAGGGCATTAAGTTCCATTTACTGAGAATTGTGAATATGGACTGTACAGTTATTGAATCTCAGTTATCTAAGGAATAGATGACCTTGATATATCAAAAATATTTAGCTTTTTTCTTAAGATTTTATTTATTTGAGAGAGAGCAAGCACATGGGGGGAGGGGGAAGAGAGGAGCAGAGGAAGAGGGAGAAGCAGGGGAGCCAGACAAGGGGCTCTATCCCAGAACCCTGGGATCATGACCTGAGTTGAAGGCAGATGCTTATTCGACTGAGCCACCCAGGTGCCCCAAAAATATTTAGCTTTAAAAAAAAATAATAATGCTTTAGGGGAACCTGGGTGGCTCAGTTGGTTAAGCATCCAACTCCTGATTTCGGCTCAGGTCATGATTTCAGGGCTGTGCGAGAGAGCCCCACATCAGGTTCCACACTGGGTGTGGAGCCTGGTTAAGATTCTCTCCCTCTCCCTTTGCCCCTCCTCTCTCTCTCTCTCCTCCTCTCTAAAAAAAAAAAAAAAGTGCTTTAGACAAAGGTCGATTTTGTCTGAAATGACACAGAACACTGTGCTCAGGATCTTATAGAGGCATAATTCTATCAGGGGACTTTCTGGCCTTCCTGGCATACCTTTCTCCACCCCTGCCCTTCCTGACCTTCACCCCAGGGGACATCTATTGTCTATACTCTGCTCTGATTTTGCTAAAAAGTATTTATTTATACCACACCCTATTCTAAAAAGACTTTGAAGAAATTTAGAAATTAAAATATTTTCCTATATAAAACAGAACAACAAAAGGACCAACAGAACTAAAACTAGTTAGTTAAAAGGAGCAGCAAAAATAGATATGGCCAAATTTGTGTTTATCATCCACAACAATTATATTTTGCTTTAAAGAATGCTCTTAGCTTCTAATACTCAGCTGCAACAATACTCTTTTAGAAAGTTATCATTTGGGGCACCTGGGTGGCTCAGATGGTTAAGCGTCTGCCTTCGGCTCAGGTCATGATCCCAGGGTCCTGGGATCGAGTCCCGCATCGGGCTCCCCGCTCAGCGGGGAGCCTGCTTCTCCCTCTGCCTCTCTCTCTCTCTCTCTCTGTCTCTTATGAATAAATAAATAAAATTTTAAAAAAAAGAAAGCTATCATTTGAATTTCCCATATGATGTCTTCAAAATTCTAGGTTCAATTTATATGCCCATATTTTCCATTTCACTATTTCATTCTTCAATTACTGAGCTTTTAGTGGCTTATCCACTTAAATAAACATCTTAAGAAGGATTTTCCAGTAGTCTATGACTCCAGCTGATGGCTATTAACCCTTCTGGAAAATTCAACAGATGGTCCCTCTGTTGCTCCCATAGACAAACATTATTCATCTCAAAAACTTTCTGACGATAACTTGCAAAGATGTGATGAAGCCAGTTTTTCAGAGAGAAAAATCAGCTGATGAATAAACATATATTGAGGTACTCCTGTTAATCTATGCTACCTGAGGTTAGGGACCTTGTCTCTCTTGTCCACTAATGTGCCTCATACAGTGCCTAGAACCATAACAGAGATTCAAATATTTACTAAAAATTACTGAGTGCCCTCTCTGCACAGGAGACTCTTCTCAGCCATTCTGGGAATATGCAGAAATAAGGGACTCCAGAGTTCATGACCAGCAACCCTTCATATACACACCCAAGTCCCATCAGCACATATATCCATTTAATGGTGGGTAAAAGCTTTAACTTTCTATGCAAAGGCCTTTCAGAAGACCTGAGATTCCCTTTGTGGTTCCCATCTTCTCTGGAGGTAATAGAAACCCCACACAGGCCCATCATGTGAAAGTGGGAGAGCCATATCCTCTGAAAAGCCTTGGCTAGTTGCATGTAGGGATATTCTAGCATGTATCACCCCCTCAACCATTCAGCCTCTGGGAATGGCCACAGTGCCACCATTTCATGAAGGAAACACAGTAGCATGAAGATAGGTTCCAAATGACCTCTTAGATTCTCTAAGTCTTGTGGTTGTGGTTTATCCCAGTGCCATGACAGGGCTGCCTCAAACTGGGACCAGATCTCCCAAGCTACAGGCTTTACTGCCCCCCTGGGCCATGTTAATGCTGCCACCTGACTTCCCAGCTGCAGCCCCATCATCTTTTCCAAGTACTTAAGTGCCCATTAGTTTATAGTGCTGCTCAGATGCTGTAGCACTTTATGTTTGGCTCCTGTCCTCTTAGGCAACAGGCAAATAAATGTTTATGGTGGGAAAACCAATTGAAAGACTAATAAATAACCATGAGATACACAAACTATGCTCCAAAATTCTAACTGGAGAGTAAAATCTCCAGACTATTTTGATCCAACTATAATATTTCTCTTTTTGATAAATATGCACTAAGAGAGTACAGCAAGTTTCTCAATCTTGCTGTTGGCATTTTAGTCCAGATGAGTTTGGGGTTTTCTTTAAGATTTTATTTTTAAGTAATGTCTACACCCAATGTGGGGCTTGAACTCACAATCCCGAGATCAAGAGTTGCACGCTCTACAGACTGAGCCAGCCAGGCACCCCAAGATAAGTTTTTGTTGGGACTGCTGCCCTGTGCATTGTAGGATGTTTAGCACCATCCTGGGTCTGTACTCACTGGAAGTCAGTAGCAGCCCCAGTGTCTCCGAACATTGCCAAATGCCCTGAATGAGAACCACTGTTAGAGAGTAATACAATCCAAAACCAAGACCTACGAAAACAGTCAATGAATACATCAACCCAAAGCTGATGATGGAATTTGATCTTAGAAATAGGCAAAATTTCAATAATTGGTGAATCTTGCAACTTTCTGTAACTTAGAATTTTTTTTTCAAATAAAAAGGCTCTTTTTTGTTTTAAATAGTGCAAAAGAGATAGCTTGGGTTCAAGCTCGATTCTTCTTTTTTTAAAGATTTATTGAGATATAACTCACATACTATACTACTGACCCATTTAAAGTGTAAAAATCAATGTTCCTTGTCTGTGCAACCAGCTTTATGCAACCATCACCATAGTTAATTTTAGACATTTCCATTCTCTCCCCAAGAAATCCTCTACCCATTAGCAGTCATACAGACTGCCCCCAGGCAACCACTAATCTACTTTGTCTCTATAGATTTGCCTGTTCTGGATATGTCATATAAATATAATTATAAATGTAATAAATTTAAATGTAATATGTGGTCTTTTATGACTGGCTTCTTTTATTTAATATGTTTTCAAGGTTCATCCATGCTGTGGCATGTATCAGTCATTTCTTTTTATTGCTGAAAGATAGTTTTTGGTGAATGTATATTTTCATTTTTTTAAAAAAGTTTTATTTATTTATTTGAGAGAGAGAGAGAGAGAGCATGACCGGGGTGAGGGGCAGAGGGAGAAGCAGACTTCCTACTGAGCAGGGAGCCCCATGTGGGGCTCGATCCTGGGACTCCACAATCATGACCTGAGCCAAAGGCAGATGCTTAACCGACTGAGCCACCCAGGGGCCCCTATATTTTCATTTCTCTTGTGTATATTCCCAGGAATAGAGTTACTGGGTCATGTGATAACTCTAAGTTTATGATTTTGAAGAACTGCCAAGCTGTTTTCAAAAGTGACTGTAGCATTTTACATTCCCACCAGCAGTGTAAAAAGGTTCCAATTTCTCTGCATCCTCCTCAACACTTATTGTCTGGCTTTGCTTATAGCTATCTTATCTCATTGGGGTTTTGAGTAGCATTTCCTTAATGACTCATGACGCTGAGCATTTTTTCATGTACTTACTAGCTATCTGTATATCTTCTTTGGACAAATGTCTATTCAAATCTTTTCCAATTTTCAAAAAATTAAGCTTTTTATTTTGAAGTAATTATACATTTGCATATAGCTGTAAGAAATAGAGAGATCCTATATATCCTGTACTCAGTTTTCCCCATGTAACATCTTGCAAAACTGTACTACAATATCACAGTCAGGATATTGACATTGATACAGTTAAGATACAGAACATTTCCATTACCTCTCTGATCTTTCATGTGCCCTTTTATAGCCACACCCACTTCCCCTCCTGCTCCTACCCCTCCTTACTCCTGGCAACCACCAGTCTGTCCTTCACTTCTATAATTTTGTCATTTCAAGAACAGTATATAACCTTTTGGGATTGCTTTTTTCCACTCAGTATAATTCTCTGGAGATTCATCTAGATTGTTGCATGACCAACAGTTTATTTCCTTTTATTGCTGAGGAATATTCCCTTGTATGGATGTACCAGTTTGTTTAACCATTCACCTGTTGAAGGACATTTGGGTTGTTTCCAGTTTTGAGCTATTACAAATAAAGCTGCTATAAACATATGTGTACAGGTTTTGGTTTGAACATATGTCTTCATTTCTCTGGGATAAATGCCCAGGATTGCAATTGCTGGGTTGTTTGGTAGTTGTATGTTTAGGTTTTAAGAAACTGCCAAACCAATTCCCAGAGTGTCTGTATCATTTTACATTCCTTCCAGCAATGTATGAGTGATCTAGTTTCTATGAGTGAAGACCGAGTGGGGGAAGGGAGACCTGGTCCTCTTTTCTGTGCTTGCCTGCTATGGAGCTTTTGCAACAAGGGGATGTGGGAGAGGGGTGAGAAAACGACAGCCTGTCCCTCCTGGGGTTAAACTGTGATCCCAGACTGAGAGATTCTGGAGAGGAGCCTCCGCTTTCTTGGCTGCACTTGTATGGAGTATAATGCCTGAGGTAGAACTTCTAGAACCTGAAGCTGGGAGAAGGGGTATAGGAGCTTGTCCATGTCTCAAATGCCATAGCCTTTTCTTGTTCTTACTGAGATTTAGTAGCTTTTCTTGGATGAATGTTTCTTCATTTGCAGTATGCCCTGAGGACAATTTCCAGAGACTTTAATTTTTACCAAATTGTTGTTTGCTGGGGAGAAGGTCTACTGAGCTCCTTACTCTGCCACTCTGGAAGTCCCAACCCCTCAAGCTTGATTCTTGATTTGATCAAGAATCTGATAGAGAGGAAAATCCCCCAGGCTGCCAAAGAATTCTCAGTTCCTCGAACAGTGGATCATCCCAGATCCCCCGTGGCCGTGGCCAGCACTAGAAGTGCTGTTGCCCCCCTGCTGTCTTGGCAACCTAGTAGGCTGGCAGAGGGGCACTGCCCAGACAGCTGGGGGCTGGTCTGCCTTGACTAGGAAAATAGATCTTTTTTTTTCCCCCTAAGGGAGAGTGGATATGTTAGATAATGTAAAATGGATTCATGATGGAAGACTGAAACCAGTACTTGAATTTTAAACCAAAAATACTGCCAATTCCAGAAGCATATTGTCTTCATCAACTCAGCTGAGTGGCTTATTAAGCTGGTCACTGACAGAGGAGTCAGTAGATCAGGCTAAAGAAGTAAGGCAGGGACAAGCTTTTCTGTTTGTTTAAATGGTAACATGGTTCACAGAATTGTATATAGTAGGAAGCCTCCCTGGCATTCCTGTCCCTCTACCACCCGTTCTCTTCACCCACAGGTGGGTATTTTATAAAAGCAACTACAGACATATATCTTGTTTTCCTTAGAAGGGCTTGGGTTTGAATTCCAGTTTTGTCCCTCTCAAAATAAGCTGTGCAATCAGGGATAAGTCACCTCACCTCTTTGAGCCTCAGATTCTTCACCTGAAAAATGGGAATAATAGTACCTACTTCACAAGGTTAGGGTGAGCATTAAGTAAGATTGTGTCTAATGGTGCTTTCTAAAAGTGCTATGCGAGCACCAGCTGTTCAAATGGGAGCAGCATCCATGTACCAGTAGTGAGGTGGAGATTGGCTGTACTCAGTAAGTGCTGCGGGATCAGGAATTGGTGGTGCTGGGGAAGCACCTGAAGCTGACTGGGGAAGAGAGAACATGGGCCACAGGGAAACTCCAACATGGCTGAAGTAGGCATGAGATAGGGTGTGACTGATTTGCAAGGCAAAAACTTTGGGAAGCCAGTGACATACAAAAACCACCAGGAGGTCATTGGAGGACCTTTCCATCTGTCTATCATCCATATACTAAAGGTAGCCAGCAGGGTTCAAGGCTAGCTGTGGCCCTGGGAAGAGGGCCTCTTTTGGACTACTTTAGAGACAATGTTGGGCTTAACCTAAAATAGTTTTGGTAGGCTGGTGTCCTCCAAACACCATCCAGAAGGACCTGTTCCAAAGATCATCTGGAATCTCTTACAGGGCCAACCCAGGACTTCTGATGTAGGCTCAGGCCAGAAATAAAAAAGTTAGGACCCAAACTGAGTTAACCTTCCATCTGTTTCCAACTTTTTTCTCTTTGGCAGCAGCAGGAAAAACAAGAGAAACCAGAGGGTCATGACATAGAGTCCAAAAAATGTCTTAGGTCTTTCTCTACCTGGGTTACTACATTGAAAACACCTTACAGGGAGCCTGTCCTGGATTCTTATTATCCCTTGGAACCAACTCCAAAGGATCATAGAGATGGTGAACTGAGGAAGAGGCCAACAGTCTCTGAATAGGATGTGATAGACAAATCTCTGCCCAGGAGAGATGTGTACAGCAGGTGTGTACAGCAGGAAGATAAGTGGGAGGAAGGTGTAGAGAAAGCCAGTTCAGAGGTTGGAATTCCCATTGCTCATCCTCTTTTTTGGGGGACTTCTACATGCAACAAGACGAATAGTTACTAGTTGCTATCCTGAGGGCTACTTCTCAGGCCACAGATTCTGCAGCTTCAGCAAGTTTCTCACCAGGTCTGGCTGAGGCAGGGAGGCCTGAGGTTGGATAATGGCTGAGGGAGCACCAAGTCAGACCCCAGAGACCAGCAGAGTTGACTGTCCCTCTGCAAACTCAGAGTTTACTTTTAATGAGAACTGAGTATTTATTTTACAGCCAAAATGAACTTTAGTTGCTGAGGCTGAGGAGCCTGGGTCATTACCACTCTAGCCTCAGGGATACTTCCAAGGAAGGGTCTAAAGCTCCCTGTCATGAACTCTGGTATGTTCTGGAAGCATTCTACCCTCTCTTTCTAACTCTCAGAGACTGATTAAATAAGAAATTGAAGAAGAGGGGTGCCTAGGTGGCTCAGTCCATTAAGCATTTCACTCTTGGTTTCGGCTCAGATCGTGATCTCAGGGTCATGAGATTGAGCTGTGCAGGGCTCTGTGCTCAGCAGACAGTCAGCTTGAGACTCTATCTCCCTCTCCCTCTGCTCCTCCCCACCCACGCTTGTGCTCTCTCTCTCTCAAATAAATAAATTAAAAAAAAAAAAAAAGAAGTTGAAGAAGAAACAGAGGGTTTGAAAGGGATGCATCTGTGAAGGACTGAATGGTGAAAAGGAGCAAACTGGGAGAGTGAAAAAAAAAGAACTTTATCTTTTTGTTATTGTTTGCCTTTTAATAACTGTTTGCTTTTTTGTAAAGCTGTCTATGCTTTCCTTTTTCTTCCAGCTTTTTATTATAAAAAGTTTCATTTCTTCAGCAGCCAAAAAGAAAAAAAAAAAAAAAGAAAAATTCCAAACCCACAGAAAAGTTGAAAAACATGTACAATGACAATCAAAAGAATCCATAAAAATAAACTGGACTTCATCAAAATTAAAAACTTCTGCTCTTTAAATGACACTGCTAAGAAAAAGACAAGCCACAAAGAACTCACACAACTGAATAATAAGACAACAGATTCCCTAATAAAAATGGGCAAAAGACTCGAACAGACATATTTCCAAAGAAGATATACAAATGGCAAGTGAGCATGTGAAAAGATGCTGAACATCATAAGTCATTAGGGAAATGCAAATTAAAACACATAATGAGACACCATAATGCCCTGAAATGGCTATAATCAGAAAAACTAACAACACCAAGCCTTGTTAAAAATGTGAAGAACAGGAGCACCTGGGTGGCTCAGTGGTTAAGTGGTCTGTCTTCGGCTCAGGTCATGATCCCAGGGTCCTAGGATCGAGCCCCGCATCAGGCTCCCTGCTCCGCAGGAAGCCTGCTTCCCTCTCCCACTCTCCTTGCTTGTGTTCCCTCTTTCACTGTCTCTCGCTCTCTGTCAAATAAATAAAATCTTAAAAAAAAAAAAATGTGAAGAACAGAAACTCTCATGTTGCTGATGGAAGTGGAAAATGGTACCACCACTTTGGAAAAGTTTGGCAGTCTCTTATAGAAGAGTTAAGCATCCCACTCCTCGATATTTACCTAGGAAAAGTGAAAATGTGTGTTCACACAAAAATCCATATGCAAATATTTATAGTGGCTTTATTCATAATTGCCTAAAGCTGTAAACAACCAGAAGTCCTTCAGCTGATAAATAGATAAGCACTGTGGTACATCCATACAATAGGATACTACATAGCAATAAAATGGTACAAACTACTGATGCATGGGAAAACATGGATGGATCTCAAACATACTGTGCTAGACATCATGGGCTCCATTGTGTTTCCCCATCAAAAAATATTAAGTCCTAACCCCTAACCTCAAATCGTGAACTTATTTGGAAACAGGGTCATTACAGATATAATTAGTTAAGATACTAGAGTAGAGTGAGCCCTTGCTCCAACTGACTGGTGTCCTTATGAGACACACAGGGAGAACCCATGCAATGACAGAAGCAATACACAGGGAGAATACCATGGGATGACAGAGGGAGAGAGTGGAGTCATGCAGCTGCAAGATATGCAATGCCAAGGATTGCTGGTGATGCCTGAAACTAAGAGAAAGAGATGCACAGATTTTTCCCCAAAGCTATTCAGAGAGCATGGCCTTTCTGACACCTTGATTTTGGACTTCTGGAATCCAGACTGTGAGATAATGAATATCTATTGTCTTAAGCCACCTACTTTGTGGTACTTTGTTACAGCAAAGCCAGGAAAGTTAAAATAGACTCAAGGGCATTTATATGACATTCCAGAAAAGTCAAAACTACAAGGATGGAGAATGGATCAGTGGTGCCCAGGGTTGGGGCTAGGATGAGGGATGACTATAAATAGGTAAGGGAGAATTTTGAGGGTGATATAAATATTCTAGATCTTCATTGTGATGGTAGTTACATGATTGCATGTGTTTGTCAAAATTCATAATACTTTATAGTATATGAATTTTAAAATTGAAGTTTAGTCTATGTAAATCATACCTCAATAAAGCTGATCCCCCTAAATTCATAAACTATAAATAAACAACAACAAAAAACCATTATACAGTGGCCATCTGTATATCTTCTACCCAGATTCAGTGGTTGTTAATATTTGACCACATTTGCTTTATCTATATATGTATGTATTTTATTTTTGCTGAATCATTTAAAAATAAATTGCAGACATCATGACACTTCATCCCTAAAAATTTTATCATACATCTTTTAAGAATAAGGACATTTTTCTATGTAAGATATATAAGAAAAGTAACAATAATTCCAAAATATCATCTAATATAGTCAATATTCCAACTTCGCCAATTGTACTCAAAATGTCTTTTGTATTGCCTTTTTCTGACCAAGATCCAATCAAGGATCATATAATACATTTGGATGTTATGTCTCCTCAATCTCTTACTCTTAATTAAGATAATCTTCCCATCTTTTTCTTTTGATGACTTTTTGTCTAGGTCAATAGTCTTACAGAATATTCTACAATTTCTGGATTTGTCTGATTGCTTCCTCATAGTGTTACCAAATTTTCTTCTCTTTATTTCCTATAAACTAGAAGTTAGGGCTGGAGGCTTGATTAGATTCAGGTTAAACACTTTTGGCAAGAACAGTTTACAGGTGATCTATTTTTCCATCTGGTTGGCCTCTCTGTAGACCTATCTTCCTGCCTTTCTTTCTCATACCATAGGACTTGTGTACCTATGCAACAAAATCTTGTGGAGGGACTAGTACCAACTAGATATTGAGGCCACAAACACCAGTAAGACAGTTCCTGCCCTGAAGGAGATTAATGAAGGAAATAGCACCTTTTCTCATCAATTTATTTACTCTCATCAAATATATTTACTAACTGCTAAAGGAGCCAGGTACCATGCTAGGTGGTGGGGATACAACAGTAAGCAAAAACAAATATGGTCCCTGCCTCCAAGGAATTTATAGTCTAGTAAGTGAGACAGATATTAATTAAAAAAAAATCCAGAAATAACTTGTGATAAATGCTATGAAAGAAACGCATAGAATATGACTGTATAATGGGAAGAGCTGAGTGTATCATTTGAACTAATCAAGATACTAGGCCTAACTTCTGGTTATAGGAAATACTGGGGATAGGAATTTTAAATCACATGGCCTTGAATTAAAAAACCCTAACCAGAGAAGTTCAGAATTGTAGCCAGACCAAACCAGTGGTCTGTGCTGTCATCCAAAAGAACAGTGGATCCTGCAAGAAAAGATGGTTTGTTAAAGCCTTTGACTTTATTCTACTTTCCTGAATATTCAGGTTAGACCAAAGGGCTCAAATTTGTGTTGCTTCTAACAGTAATTTTGATAGTTTTTTAAAAATAACTTTTTCCTTAATCCACACAACTAACAAGTAGCAGAGTCAGAATTCAATCCAAAATTGCTGGCTCCCTCCAAAGCACCTGTATTTGACTATGACATAACAATGTCCCCAGAAATAATGATAATGATGCCTACCAAGGTGAAGCTAAGGGAAAAGGGTTTTTTGTAATGTAAGTCAAAAAGGGACAGATAGATATTCTTTTAGCACGACAAAGACACAGGAGTGATGCCAGCAGGAGGTTAATTGGCTCAGTATGAATGATCTGGTTATTTTTAGATGCTTGAATAGGAGGCCAGACCAAAGTGGCCAGAAATTTCCACCCCCCACTCTCCTTACCCTCCATTAGGAATAAAAAATGACCGCTTTTAAGAAATAAAAAGCAGCTGGGATCTGAGGGGGAAGGAATAGAGAAAAGGACTATGGGGAAGGGGAATATGAAAGAGGAGGCAAGGAGAGGTTGAGAGGAAGTCTGCTGACCAGAGTTTGGCTCTATAAGTGCCATGGCCAGTAAACCCCCTTACTCATGGTTGTACAGCTTATGGAAGTTACTCAAATCTGTCATGCCATGCACTCTAGTTTGCTTAGAATATGATACATGAGCCTGAAAAAAAAGATTCACTCACCATGCTCCATGATTCTGTGTATTCTTCAACAGCCAACTGGAAGATAGTTTTGTTAGGAACTGTTCCATGATGGGCTTCTAGTAACTTCCACTAATGTCAGGCACTGTGCTAGGTGCTTTAGATACACTCATCTCTAATCCTCTGAACAGCCCACCAGAAGAGGTCCCCGAGACTTAGCTACTCACCTAAGGTCACAAATTTTCTACCAAGCCAGAAAATTTTTAGTTGTGCCTGTCTGACTTGGACACAGCTAAACTAGCCCAGAACAGTGCTTCTCAAACTATCTGTGAAGGACCAATTTTTATTTCAATCTATCACAGCTTGACAGTTTTGGAAGATACATAATTTTATAAAATATAAAATGAGAAAAGATATGCACAATACAAGCCCAAACTTACAATCAACAGATGTACTCTGTGAAATTGCTGTAAATGTTTCTAAACACTTACTCTGAACGTCTGTCTTCCGAGTGAATCTTGTCACGGAATGACACAAGTAGAGAGTAGTAGTTCTGGTCATGAGGGCACATCAGTATCATTCCTGAACTTTTGCCAAATACACGTGCCTGCACTCCACCCAGACTCTGATTCAGCAGGTTTGACATGTTTAATAGACACTTCCCAGGGGATTCTGATGTCCATCCCTGGTTAAGAACCACTGCTATCCTGACATGTTGCCAAAGCTACTGTTTGCAGCTTGGTACAAATTCAAAGAACCAAAATCCTCTTTCAGAATTCACTGAAACCAGTACTGGGCATTGTGGTGGGGAAAGGGAGGAAGGGCAAGAATGCCAGGGAATTGAGAAATTCAGGAGTTGCCCTCCCTAACATCTGCATCATCACCTGGTACTATTTCAATATCCTTTCAACTTAAAACTTTTGATGTCTGGTTCAAGTATGAAAACACCCTGAGCAGCAAATTAGAGGCAGTCAAAATTGCATTTTGCAGATAGCCATTCCCATCTAAGGTGACACCTCTATTTTGTTTCCTCCTACTTACACAGCCTTGCCTTTATAAGAACCGGCTATCTCCTGTATCCTACATTTGAGGGATTCTGGGAACTGTCAACCCCAGAGAAAAATTGTGAGTTCTTAGTTTATCCTAGAGGACAGCAAGCTGATGGCACAGCCACTAGGGAGAAACAGCCTGGGAGAAAAGCACTCCACCTTTTCAGTTCAGGGCCAACAGTGAAAGGTAGATGCAGGATGAGGCCCCACAGGAAGGCTCAGAAGAGACTTCAGTGAGAATAGGAAGTGCTAGTGTGTGTATTCCCTCAAGAAAAAAGTCCAGTGACCTACATGACCCCAAGAGAAGTGAGAATTGATAAGATGCTTGTGGAAAAAAAAATGACAAGTAGGCTGACTGAACCAAAATACAATTTATTTTTTTCATAGTAATTACTTTTTATTAGTATTGCTGGTATGCACGTGTGTGTTCAATTGACCTTACCACAATGTTAAACAAGTACATACAGAGTTTGATGTACACAATGTGTACTGTTCTCTCTCAGTTCCAGTCCTTGATGGGTATATTCATATAGCAGGTGCTCAATAAAATTTGGAAATATTCTTCCAATTTCATTGTCTAGAATAGACTGAAAACTCCTTTGATGGATGTTTCCAGACTATGTCAAGGGTTGCTACAAATCAATAAGAAAAAGGCAAACAACTCAAAAGAAAAACAGGCAAAAGATATGGACCATTTCACAGAAGAAGAAATAAAAATAGCAAAGAAAAGATGCTCAACCTCACTGATGACTGAGAAAATGCAAGGCAAAATGAAACATTATTTTTGACTAATTATACTGGCAAAAAGTGTGTTTATATTGAGATACTTTCATACACTGCTTGTGAAAGTATAAGTTGGTTGGGCTACTTTAGAGGGCTATTTGCCAATATCTCTTTGCATCCTGAGTTTGAGGGATTCTGGGAACTGTGCTAGACTCACACCAGCTTGCAAGAACTGATTGTACGTATCTCTTCCCAATTCCAAGTTTACTAATGTCACATTAGTAGTTTGAAATCAGCCATGGCGGGAAAACTTACACAATGGAAATGAGCAAATGCTACAATTCAGTCCTTATCCCCCTTTTTAGAAGACTAGTTGCTAAACATTTATCACATTCTACACTCTGTTTACTAGTGTCTAGAGTCTAAAAGGCACGTAACCCATGATATAGCAATTCCTGGTGGGTTTGTTTTAAGTAGGCTCCACTCCCAGTGTGAAGCCCAACACAGGATTTGAACTCATGACCCTGAGATCAAGACCTGAGCGGGCGCCTGGGTGGCTCAGTTGGTTAAGCGACTGCCTTCGGCTCAGGTCATGATCCTGGAGTCCCGGGATGGAGTCCCGCATCGGGCTCCCTGCTCAGCAGGGAGTCTGCTGCTCCCTCTGACCCTCCTCCCTCTCATGCTCCCCGTCTCTCATTCTCTCTCTCTCAAATAAATAAATAAAATCTTTAAAAAAAAAAAAAAAAAGACCTGAGCTGAAATCAAGAGCTGGTCACTTAACTAACTGAGCCACCCAGGTGCCCCAGCAATTCCTGTTTTGTAAGATATCTTTATACATATATACAGAGGGGCACGTGCAAAGCTTTTCACTGCAGCATTTGGGCTTCAAAGGATGGAAGGTTCTGGTGAGACCTGTTTACATTTTTTTTGGAATGTCCCAGCACCCAAGGTCAATGCCTCCTTGACTCAAGAATCAATGGGTTGGTAGGGGAGAATGCTGGTTGCTGACTCTAGTAAAACTCTATCCTGATCAGATAAGGGAAATTCAGATGACATTTCTTTCAGCATATTCTGTAGCTAAGATGTTTCCACTTTGAAATATTCTCTAGACCCGTTTCGTAGGTTGGTGGTCTCTGCAGTACTAATTTGTAAGTCTCAAGACATGTTGTTGAGGATAAAAGCAACTTGCAGGACATGAAAACATACAGTATGATTGTACTTATGTCACAGAAATATATAAAACAATACCATAAATATGGGCATATATTTTAAGTAGGTAAAAATGATTAAAAAACTGGAAGGATTTACACTTAAAGTGGCCACAGAGGTTACTGCTTGGGAAGAGGAGGAAACCAGGATAGATGGTATTGGTCATAGGGGACTTTAGTCTTAATTTGTAAGCATTAAATGCTTTTCAAGGGCAATGTATCCATGTGTTATTTGCATAAAGTTAAAACTAAAACAAAACAACTCCTTGTAGATAGGTATGTCCATAAGCTGCCAACCAAATCCAAGATCAGGGTTCTGAGCTCCTGGAATGGGAGGCACCCTCCTACTCCTGGCATTCAATCCCCCCTTTAGTGGTCCAGGCCTCTTGGGCAGCCCTACACTTGTCCCCCCACCCAGGGCATTCTGGTAACTTTGTGGCATATCTAGTCTGATTAAGACCCCTAATGGCCTCTGAAAAGCACTGAGAAGATTAGGATTCTCATCCCTTCTCTGCATTTATAATTTAAAATACTATGAAACGGGATGCCTGGGTGGCTCAGTTGTTAAGCGTCTGCCTTCGGCTCAGGTCATGATCCCAGGGTCCTGGGATTGAGCCCCACATCGGGCTCCCTGCTCAGCGGGAAGCCTGCTTCTCCCTCTCCCTCACTTGTGTTCCCTCTCTTGCTGTGTCTCTCTCTGTCAAATGAAGTCTTTAAAAAAAAAAAAAATACTATGAAAGTAAAGAAATACCATAGAGTACTGATTTTTCCTATAACTATGGTGATGCTTTTGATAGTCAAAAAATTTTAAATCTCTCAAGAAGCTTTGAAGTTTAGCTGGGAGCATGTGTTTAATTCTGAACAGCTGAGTGATTTCGCACCTGGCAATGTTAAGGGTGAGAAATGGAACAAATCACCAGCAATCTTCAGTCCTTCTCCAATATAAGATTTAAAAAATGGAAGGGAAGGACAAACGTTTAATCACTGTGTGTCTCCTGAAACTAGCTCAACAAACCATGCACACAGTTAATTGGTCAAATTTCCGGGTGCAAAACTAGGTGTAGTATTTGATCGATAAGGAATGGGCCTGGTGTGATGCACTGCAACCACTTCTGTCCTGGGACTCCCATAAGGCAACAGGGACTTGCTGGGTCTTGCCCCTCCAGCATTGGTTCCCCAGCTGCTTGCCCACAGGAGCTGCAAGTTGATTCTTCCGGGATCGGATCCCCAGGGAAGAGATTTCTCCAGCTCTTCAGGGACCTTCAGAATCAAATTCCCTTAGCTTTTATTCAACTGTTCCCTATGTGTACAGGGAGAGGGAAGGAGGCTATTTGTTAAACTTTCACATTATCCTTCTCTATTTACTAAAATTACATGCATAAGCATCAATGAAGAGAAGGATCAGCTTTTCCCACCTGTCTTGGCAATTGGGTGGAATTGGGTGCATCTGATAGCTTTCTCACGTAGATGCTCCTGGATCCAGATTATCTAGTTGGTTATTATTATTTACTTACTTATTGTTTACTATTTATTTATTTATTTACTTCCTGATACTGGGGGAAAAGATTTTTCCCTAAATTCTCTATAGGACATATTTGAAGTGGTGGTACACTAACTGGCAAATGGCTATTTCTATAGTTTAATGGACCATATAGTAACCTATGAAGTTATTTGCCTTCTTTCAGCTCAGAGGGGATCTGAAGACAGGCACCTTCTTGGTGTATGAGGTCCAAAGTCAGTGGTCCTTCTGTGCCCAGAGGATTTAGCACCTCACCTCTATCCTCTGACATGGCCAGCCAATCCAAGTCAGATTGGGGCTCCAGGGAAGAAAAAAATGTTACATGGCCCTTCTGCCTTCTTGTGCCATTCTTTGGCTGATATTGGTTAACAGCAAATACAAACCCTTTTGGCAAAGTTCAGTTTTGTATTGATTACCTTCACCCCCTTTAAGTCTTCCACAACTGAACTCTATTTTGAGGGACAGGGCAGATGGGGATTTTTTTAAAGAACCCTCATTCCTTCCTACAAACTGACTGGGGGACATGAACATGAATCTTGTAAGGTTCTTTTTTTATGTTGTAGGGGAGAAAATTTGCCACCCCCAAAATTTGTCTCTTTGGCATATGGATTATTTTAGGCTGATTATTTTTAAGAAATAGAAGGCTCAGGAAGAACCTTTGTCCTTCCCCCTAACTGCCTAAAACGATTTAGATAGAGGATCTCCTCTAGGAAGAGAGTTACCACCCTAGATAACCACAGCATAAAATGAACCTGGGTGGTGGTCAGGGAGGAACTTGGCAAAGTCTATTTGTTAAAATTCCTGTGTCCTGTTTCTTTATGGTGCAGTGAACATTTGTTTACCAAACATACTTACTCTTTTTCATCTTCCTGTGAATTGTCTTCCTTCCCTTTGAAGTACCAGACCCCTACCTCTTTCTCCTTAGCTCTGGGTGCCATAAAAGCCTCAATTGCCTGACTGCCTGTGAACATCATATTCCTTTGGAGCCCCTATAGGTAAGGAATTAAATTTGATTTTCTCTTGTTAATGTGTCTCAAGTCAATTTAATTCTTAGACCAGGCAAAAGAATCTTGAAGGGTAAAGTAAAAATTTTCCTTTCCAGCATTTGGAATAGTTCACAGGATAAACTTTAACTGACTGGACGTTACTCACCCTGGGACTGCTATAGCTGAAAGATCCTGGGATTTCTGACAAAAAGTTGGTAGAATATAAGAATTCTTACTACCTCGGTTTCCTGGATCTCTGCCTGCAGGGTCTAATGAAAGTGAGAGTGGTGAGAGGCTTTTTCTTTATCTAAATTTAGATTAGCAGGAAAAAATATGTGTGAAACCAGGTCATTGGGTATAGCAATTTTGGTAAAAATATGTTACGAGTACTCTTTTTCAATCGATCCTTTTCCTCTCGGAGATGGTCACTGTTTTCTTTCGCCTCTTTTTTTTTTTTTAAGATTTTATTTATTTATTTGAAAGAGAGCACAAGCCAGGGGAGGGGCAAAGGGAGAAGGAGAAGCAGACTCCCCACTGAGAAGGGAGCCCGACATGGGTCTCAATCCCAGGACTCTGAGATCATGACCTAAGCCAAAGTCAGACGCTTAACCGACTGAGCCACCCAGGCACCCCTGTCTTTTTTTTTTTTTAAGAATTTTATATTTTTTATATTATTATTTGAGAGAGGGGAGAGAGGGGAGGGTCAGAGGGAGAAGCACACTCCCCACTGAGCAGGGAGCCCAATGTGGGACTCGATCCTGGGACTCCAGGATCATGACCTGAACCAAAGGCAGTCACTTAACCAACTGAGCCACCCAAGTGCCCTGCCTCTGTCTTTTGGGTCATTTGTCATAGGTATGGAAAACCATAGGTCTGACTAGGCTTTCCTCTCATCTTCTTCTGTCTTGAAAGCTTAGCTTTATAACCAATGAGAATATTCTCTCTGGTCTCTGACAACTGGAGGATGCACATACCAGCATGCATCTGGTAAGCAGCCCAATAGGCTGTGGCTCTAATAGTCAGCATTGTCTGTCCAACTGTGCCAGCTCTCAGAGGAATTTGTCATAAGGGGTTCTGGTCCCTAAGGGGCTTTTGTCACCTCAACCTTCCTTGTCACTAATTTGGCCAGAAAGAAACGTGGGTTGCATTCCATTTGTGGCTAGATCTTTCTTAGGCTAATTTTGGGAGTAAACTTTCTGGATCTTGTGAGGGCTCCATTTTTGCACTCTCCTTTGGGAATGCCTCTTTGATCCATGGTTAAGCCATAAAAAGGCTTATTGGTTTAAGTCACTATTGAGACTAATATAAGATCCTACTTGTCAATGGCCAGATGATGGATCCTCTAAATTGGCTATATTTGAAAGAAAAAAATTCTTTTTAGAGATCTCTCACTGTCTTATTGGTATCACAGCTAGCCTTAGGGACTCCCTTAACAAGATCAAAGAACAGAACTTAGAACAAAAATCAAAGTCCACTCAGACCCCTTCCTATTTGCCTTCAGACATTTGCAGATACTGTAAAAAAAAAAATCAGGACACTGGAAATACAACTGTCCTGCATGTAAGAAGAAAAGAAAAAAAATGAGAGCAATTGTCCTTAACTTCTTTTTTTTGCAACTGTCCTTATCTTACAAATCTTTGCAAAACTAAAAAAATGCAACTCTAGAGGCAATCAAACATCCATCTACTCCTTTTTTTTTTTTTTTTTTACCAATCCTAAAACCTCCCCTATTTATCTCAAATAACTCGCAAATTATTGGCCTTAGAAAACCGAGTCTCTCTTGGAGAAACTTGCATTCTTTCTCTGTCCCTTAAAGATATAAATCTTACCATGTCTTTGAAATATAAACACCTCAGGAGGTATCTAAAACAACACCCACACTTGCCTAAGAGTAAAGAAAAAAAAAAGAAAGAAAGAAAGAAAAGAAAATGAAGCCTTTTAAAAACACAAACTGCAAAAAAGGGCTAAGACTCTAGACCACAGCCTCTTCAAAATTACTTTCAGGAACAAATACAAATCTTAAAAGTCTTCTCCAGAAATAGTAAGAAACCTTAGGGCATCTGAGCAAGTAAACTTAAATTATTCCAACTGTTACTTATAACATAGTGAGTTTTATATTGTTTTAAAAGAGAAGCTATAAGATCTCTGTATTTGTCGATATGTATGTCTATTTCTGTATGCTCTAGATATGGTGTTTTTCTACCTCCAATGGTATTGCCAAAATTAATCTGAAAAAAGAATTCATTTGATTAGCTTAAAGAAAAGGGCTTATATAACTTTAGTATTCATAAAAATTCTCAAAAATAAGATAGAAACTTAATCCAAATGAATTTCAGGTTCACATGATATAGGAAAATATTCAGTATTAAAGCTAATTTAAGGTGGCTGGTTTGATTAAAATAGACATGTCTTAGACTTACCAAGATTGAATATAATACAGACACACAACTTTTTATTCTATCTGGGTTTCTGAATCAAATAAGTTCATGTTATCTCTAACTTTGAATGGTGGCTGATTTTGTCTAATGTCTCATGAAATTTTCATAGGTAATCTAAACATAATTGTTGAGAGCAAATGATTCAAATAGGTGTAAATGAGTTAAGAGTTTTTCAGTGAACTTTTTAGCAAAAATTATGTTTTAGGGGGGGTGTCTGGCTGGCTCAGTCAATACAGCATGCAACTCTTGATCTCAGGGTCATGAGTTCAAGCCTCACAGGGGTTAGAGATTAGCTAAAAAAATGTTTGTTTTGGGTGCCTGGGTGGCTCAGTTACACGTCTGCCTGTGGCTCAGGTTATGATCCCAGGGTCCTGGGATTGAGCCCCGTGCACTGGGCTCTCTGCTCAGTGGGGAGCCTGCTTCTCCCTCTCCTCCCCACTTGTGCTCTCTCTCATTATCTCTGTCACTCTCTGTCTTCAGTAAATAAGTAAAATCTTAAAAATTTTTTTTTTGTTTTATGGTATGTGTAGCTAAAAAGTTTCCAAAATCTTTTTGGGAACCTGAAACTTTAAAATTTTGCTTAGTTAAATTAAACAGTAAGTGAAACTCATTAAGTATCCAAATCATTTCCAAATAAGATAAAATACTGAACATTAATTACTGCCCTTTCTGCCTGTGAAAGCCTTCCATTTTACAGATACTTGGAGCTCCTTTCTAGTTGGTAAAAAGAATGCTACTCAATTCATGAATCTTGCCAATTGGATCTTCAAATTTACTTAGTTGAATTTTTTTTTAAAGATTTATTTATTTATTTGAGAGAGCGAGAATGAGAGAGAGAGAGTACATGAGAGGGGGGAGGGTTAGAGGGAGAAGCAGGCTCCTTGCTGAGCAGGGAGCCCGATGCGGGACTCGATCCAGGGACTCCAGGATCGTGACCTGAGCTGAAGGCAGTCGCTTAACCAACTGAGCCACCCATGCACCCCTAGTTGAATATTTTTTAACACTAATACAGAGCAACAAAAAATATTGTGTTTGTTGGTAAACATGTCTTGTGTTAAGATGAAAGACTGTATTATGAAGCAAGTTTCTAGAAATTATAAAATATATTAGTAAATATGCCAATCTAAAGAGTGCTGGTGTAATAGACAATTCACAATTGCTTACTACTTCATTTTCACTAGAAACTAAAGTTTCTATGAGTTAAGAATTCTAATATATGTGATTGACACTACTAGAAATAATAAGGGAAACTCTGTATACAAGGAAATTTGCATATGTTTTGGGTAAGATAAGTTATGAGGTATTGAGATGTTTTTGTTAAGGGAAAGTAAATTTGTCCTAAAGCAAATCTGGTTATAAGAAAGAAAAAGGGACAAAATCTGAATGTAGAAAAGAAAGTCATAGGCTTATGGAAAATGAATCTTCAGAGACAAATTTTACCTATGGTGGAGACTGCCTAACATTGGAATGAATTTAAGTAAATGAGTTTTAACATCAAAAGTAAGCTGGTGCAAAATTAAAATTTGGTTTTTCTCTCTGTTCAAAGGATGGTCTTCTTAAACTATTGGTCTGCTCTTGATATTAAGAGA
This sequence comes from Mirounga leonina, assembly GCF_011800145.1. NCBI lineage: Eukaryota > Metazoa > Chordata > Mammalia > Carnivora > Phocidae > Mirounga > Mirounga leonina. The sequence goes on from NW_023270305.1 coordinate 51,521,191, forward strand.
TTATAAAGGGTTTTTCTTTGCTCTTAGTGTAATCTGTCTAGAAAACAAATATTCTGTATTTTATCAAAATAAGGTCCTGTGCTTCATGTTGTCTTTATCAGGCCTTTGATTACTTAAGAAAATAGAATCTTCTCAATATGGAAAGAGCTAAGTTTTTCCTTTTTATGATCATTTAATTTTCTGTGTTTGTCTGCAAAGTCTTTGTCACCATGGTTAAGCGGATAACTAGGTAATGTTTCACAGTGATCTCTGATCCTATATGGCGAAGTGTTTTAAAACCTTTTTGACATTGCAGCAAAGGCAGTCCTAAGAGGAAAGTATATACCAATACAAGCCTTTCTCAAGAAACAAGAAAGGTCTCAAATATACAACCTAACCTTACACCTAAAGGAGCTGGAGAAAGAACAGCAAATAAAGCCTAAATGCAGAAGGAGAAGAGAAATAATAAAGATCAGAACAGAAATCAATGAAATAGAAACCAAAAGAACAGTAGAACAGATCAATGAAACTAGCAGCTGGTTCTCTGAAAGAATTAACAAGACTGATAAACCCTTGGACAGACTTATCAGAAAGAGAAGAGAAATGACCCAAATAAATAAAATCATTAATGAAAGAGGAGAGATTACAACCAACACTAAAGAAATACAAACAATTATAAGAACATATTATGAGCAACTATATGCCAGCAAATTAGATAATTTGGAAGAAATGGATGCATTCCTAGAGATGTATAAACACCAAAACTGAACCAGGAAGAAATAGAAAACCTGAACAGACCCATAACCACTAAGGAAATTGAAGCAGTCATCAAAAATCTCCCAACAAACAAAAGCCCAGGACCAGATGGCTTCCCAGGGGAATGCTACCAAACACTTAAAGAAGAATTAATACCTAATCTTCTGAAACTGTTCCAAAAAATAGAAATGGAAGGAAAACTTCCAAACTTGTTCTATGAGGCCAGCATTACCTTGATCCCCAAACCAGACAAAGACCCCATCAAAAAGGGGAATTACAGACCAATATCCTTGATGAACATGGATGCAAAAATTCTCACCAAAATACTAGCCAATAGGATCCAACAGTCCATTAAAAGGATTATTCATCACAACCAAGTGGGATTTATCCCTGAGCTGCAAGGTTGGTTTAACATCCGCAAATCAATCAATGTGATACAATACATTAATAAAAGAAAGAACAAGAACCATATGATCCTCTCAATAGATGCAGAAAAAGCATTTGACAAAGTACAGCATCCTTTCTTGATCAAAACCCTTCAGAGTGTAGGGACAGAGGGTGCATACCTCAGTATCATAAAAGCCATCTATGAAAAACCCACAGCAAATATCATTCTCAATGGGGAAAAACAGAGCTCTCCCCCTAAGGTCAGGAACATGGCAGGGATGTCCACTATCACCACTGCTATTCAACATAGTATTAGAAGTCCTAGCCACAGCATTCAGACAACAAAAAGAAATAAAAGGCATCCGAATCAGCAAGGAAGAAGTCAAACTCTCACTCTTTGCAGATGATATGATACTTCATGTGGAAAACCCAAAAGCCTCCACCCCAAAACTGCTAGAACTCATACAGGAATTCAGTAAAGTGGCAGGATATAAAATCAATGCACAGAAATCAGTGGCATTCCTATACACCAACAACAAGACAGAAGAAAGAGAAATTAAGGAGTTGATCCCATTTACAATCGCACCCAAAACCATAAGATACCTAGGAATAAATCTAACCAAAGAGGCAAAGGATCTGTATTCAGAAAACTATAAAATACTCATGAAAGAAATTGAGGAAGACACAAAGAAATGGAAAAATGTCCCATGCTCATGGATTGGAAGAACAAATATTGTGAAGATGTCAATGCTACCTAGAGCAATCTACACATTCAATGCAATCCCCATCAAAATACCATCCTCTTTTTTCAAAGAAATGGAACAAATAATCCTAAAATTTGTATGGAACCGGAAAAGACCCCGAATAGCCAGAGGAATGTTGAAAAAGAAAAGTAGGGCGCCTGGGTGGCTCAGTTGGTTAAGCAACTGCCTTCGGCTCAGGTCATGATCCTGGAGTCCCGGGATCGAGTCCCGCATCGGGCTCCCTGCTCGGCAGGGAGTCTGCTTCTCCCTCTGACCCTCCTCTCTCTCATGCTCTCTGTCTCTCATTCTCTCTGTCTCAAATAAATAAATAAATAAAATCTTTAAAAAAAAAAAAAAGAAAAGTAAAGCTGGTGGCATCACAATTCTGGACTTCAAGCTCTACTACAAAGCTGTAATCATCAAGACAGTACGGTGCTGGCACAAAAACAGACACATAGATCAATGGAACAGAATAGAGAGCCCAGAAATGGACCCTCAACTCTATGGTCAACTAATCTTTGACAAAGCAGGAAAGAATGTCCAATGGAAAAAAGTCTCTTCAACAAATGGTGTTGGGAAAATTGGACAGCCACATGCAGAAGAATGAAACTGAACCATTTCCTTACACCACACACAAAAATAGACTCAAAATGGTTGAAAAACCTCAGTGTGAGACAGGAGTCCATCAACGTCCTAAAGGAGAACACAGGCAGCAACCTCTTTGACCTCAGCCGCAGCAACTTCTTCCTAGAAACATTGCTAAAGGCAAGGGAAGCAAAGGCAAAAATGAACTATTGGGACTTCATCAGGATAAAAAGCTTTTGCACAGCAAAAGAAACAGTCAACAAAACCAAAAGACAACTGACAGAATGGGAGAAGATATTTGCAAATGACATATCAGATAAAGGGCTAATATCCAAAATCTATAAAGAACTTATCAAACTTAAAAAAAAAAAAAAGAACTTATCAAACTCAACACCCAAAGAACAAATGATCCAATCAAGAAATGGGCAGAAGACATGAACAGACCTTTTTCCAAAGAAGACATCCAAATGGCCAACAGACTCATGAAAAAGTGCTCAACATCGCTCGGCATCAGGGAAATCCAAATCAAAACCTCAATGAGATACCACCTCACACCAGTCAGAATGGCTAAAATTAACAAGTTAGGAAACGACAGATGTTGGCGGGGATGCAGAGAAGGGGGAACCCTCCTACACTCTCGGTGGAAATTCAAGCTGGTGCAGCCACTCTGGAAAACAGTATGGAGGTTCCTCAAAAAGTTGAAAACAGAGCTACCACACGACCCAGCAATTGCACTACTGGGTATATACCCCAAAGATACAAATGTAGGGATCCAAAGGGGTACATGCACCCCAATGTTTATAGCAGCAATGTCCACAATAGCCAAACTATGGAAAGAGCCAAGATGTCCATTGACAGATGAATGGATAAAGAAGATGTGGTATACACACACATACACACACACACAGGAATATTACGCAGCCATCAAAAGGAATGAAATCTTGCCATTTGCAATGACGTGGATGGAACTGGAGGGTATTATGCTGAGTGAAATAAGTCAATCAGAGAAAGACGTGTATCATATGATCTCATTGATATGAGGAATTCTTAATCTCAGGAAACAAACTGAGGGTTGCTGGAGTGGTGAGGGGTGGGAGGGATGGGGTGGCTGGGTGATAGACACTGGGGAGGGTATGTGCTATGGTGAGCGCTGTGAATTGTATAAGACTGTTGAATCACAGACCTGTACCTCTGAAACAAATAATACATTATATGTTAAAAAAAAAAAAAAAAAGAAGATAGCAGGAAGGGCAAAATGAAGGGGGGGGACATTGGAGGGGGAGATGAACCATGAGAGACTATGGACTCTGAGAAACAAACTGAGGGTTCTAGAGGGGAGGGGCGTGGGGGGATGGGTTAGCCTGGTGATGGGTATTAAAGAGGGCACATACTGAATGGAGCACTGGGTATTATACGCAAACAATGAATCATGGAACACTACATCAAAAACTAATGACATAATGTACGGTGATTAACATAACATTAAAAAAAAACCCTTTTGACATTTTGACAAACTATCCAAAATTTAAACCTTAAATGAAGCTGTTTTAACCTCAAAATAACTGGAATTTTTCAGAGCATTCTTGAAAAACCACAAGATTTTTCTCTCTCCTTATAAAAGATGTTAAACGAACTAGGCTTATTTAATATGTTAAATTACATGAAAAACATTGTCAAATAAATGAATAATCTTTTAAAATTATATTGTATGGGTAAATATTAATGTAAGTGTTCTAGAAATTGTATAAAATTCCTAAAAATTCTGATAAGTCCTGGCATGTCATCAGTCATAATTCTAGTTATTATCTTAAAATGTTGTATGTCACAGAAATAACCAAATTTCCTTGTCAATTGCATTGTAATGAACCCTAATCAGAGCTTTAACCAGGCCATTTTAAAGTTTTTTGTCATTTACAGACAGTTATTCTTTTGCTCTAATGCTTTTACAAAAGTGTTCCCGCAAAAATGCTTGTATTGGATTTCTGATAACTTTAAGATCATAAATCTGAACTTGATAAAATTTCTAGAATAGAGAAACAGGAACTTGTTCAAGAACAAAAATGAATTATATGGGACTGAATAAACTGAGGAAATGAATATAATTTTTATCAATTTCTGTTTATAATAGTGCTGTTCTGTAATTTTTAATTTTCCAGATAAAAGGAAACATTTCCTCTTTAACTATGCCTTACAGCAACTTGGTAAATTGTACCTGTGCAAGCAGAACTGAAACATGTATCTTTTTCTCCCTACTGTATCCCTCTAGAATTCAAAAGCTCTTAATGAATATTCTTACTCTTATGGCAACATATTTTTGCATAAGTTCAATAAGAATCTGTTCTTGTAATGACACAACTGGAAACATTGATTATATTACCAAGGCTTTGACTGTAATGTCATATTTGAGAGATGTACATAGATTCATATACGACTGGACAGCTTTAAGAAACTAAGGTTGACTTAATGGAACCAATAAAGCCCTTTGGAAGTATCAGCCAGATGCCTTGCTTACAGTGTTCCCAGCAGCCTTACCAGGTGAGTGAAAAAGGTCACTTCCTGGCAGGTGCAGGAACCTCAGGATATTTTGGGGACCTGGAGAAGAGATAAAGTAACCCAAAGCTATAGGTATTGCAGGCAAAGTCTAATGACAAGTATTTGGCAGCTAAAAAGTACAATTTGGAGATTCCTTCTGAAAGGTCCCAGCAAAGTAGATTTAAAAGAAGCTACATGATCAATTGCTCTTCCTGTTGCACTTGTAGAAATAATCAAGCCAAGTTTATTGAAACAAGGTTTAGTTTGCAAACAAATTAGTCTTAATTAGGCTATCTTTGGTAGAAATGAGGGTGACTGTTGAGAGAAAAAAACCGTTTCAATGGCACACCTTGTGGATATTAGATTCTCATTGTAAACTGGACTAAATCCTGAACTCCTGTTTCTTCTAATGTCTGGCTACAGCCCTCCAAAATACCTGCCCTTCTGCCCTTCTGACTTGGAATCATTGAAAACTAAAAGTGTCCTTTCCCCTGAAGCCCTATAAACTGAATATGAATGCCTTTATAAACTTTGAGAAATCACTACAACCGCTCATGTATGGATAATGCTTGTGCCAATTGTTGTGTAGCCACTCAGAATGATCATCGGGGGCATTCATTTGCAACCAAGGAAAATCTAGCAGATTGCCACTGCCTGCCTTCACTCCACCCAAAGATACCTTGAGCTGGACATTTAAAAGTCTCCTAAATTGGCTGCTATCACAACTCAGAAACTGGTTTATAATTTGCTCCACTCGTTACCCACTATTTTTATTTCCCTAGAAATGCCTCGTTTAATACCTGAGTATTTGAACCACAAGCCTACTTTGGAAGTGTACCTGCATCACAGCCTGCTGAAATGAGTTTAACTGAACTGACCTATTCTCAGGACTAAAGGACCAACTCAGTAAGATGAAACAATCTGCCAACTCAACTTGTAAACTGTGAACTTCTTGGAGAAGTTTCAAAGGCTGTACTGTAGGGAAGGAAAATGTGCGTTTTAGGCTGATTATTTTGAAGAGACAGAAGGTTCAGGAAGAATCTTTGACCTTCCTCTCACTGCCTAGAACAATTTAGATGGAGGACCTCCTCCAGGAAGGGAGCTATCACCATAGATAACCACAGCATAATATAAACTAGGGGTGGCAGACAGGGAGGAACTTGGTAAAGTCTGTTAAAATTCCTGTTCCCACTGTTTCTGTATGGCCTAGCAAACATTTGTTTACCAAACATATTTACTCTTTTTCATCTTCCTGTGAATTGTCTTCCTTCCCTTTGAAGTCCCAGACCCCTATCCTATTCTCCTTCATTCAGAATGGCAATATAAGCCTCAATTGCCTGATGTCACCTGTGGGCCTCCTATTCTTATGGAACCCCAATACATACATAATTAAATTTTATTTTCTTCTGTTAATATCTTATGTCAATTTAATTCTTAGACCAACCAAAAGAATCTTCAATAGTGGAGGAAAATTTTTCCTCCCTAAGAACATTCTCCTCAATTTCCCTTCCTTTTCTAGAATCTAGGCCCCAGGGGTTCTCTTCAGAAGGAAGATAAGCAACTCTTACAATAACAACAGACCTCACCTCCCTTCCCAATCAAGTCGGAATGAGTCCACAGCTCTGCTAGGGATGCTACAGAAACTGTTTCTGGCCTCAATTCCCCAAGGACAGAGTGAGCTCTGGGGTTTGTTCACTTGCACAGTCCCATGTCTGTTAGCAGTCAAGGTTCTCTTACTCTGGCTATGTTTAGCTTTGTTTGTCTTCCATGGGAACATAACTGCATTCATCTCCCTTTTCTCAGCTCTTGATTTATAACAGCTCATCACCAAGAACCTGAGCTCCAGATGATGAGACAGGTATGACCCAGGTTTGTAAACATCCACCAAGGAAAAAAAAAAAGACCCTTTCTATGAAGAGGTGTGACCCCACACATTCCTGGAAATGTGTTTCCTTTCCACCTCCAGATCCAAAGACATACTGTCTATCCTTCACAATTCTGTCTGATCTGCTGATAGATGTGGAGAGTTAATACTATTACTGTATTACTGTCAATTTCTCCCTTTTTGTCTGTTAATATTTGCTTTATATATTTAGGTGCTCCTTCACTGGGTGCAGAAATATTTACAAGAGTTTTATCTTCTTGATGGATTGAGCCCTTTATCACTATGCAATGCCCTTCTTTATCTCTTGTTATAGGCTTTATTTTAAAGTCTGTTTGTCTGATAAAAGTATTGCTACCCCAACTTTTATTTCCATTTGCATGGATTATCTTTTTCTATCCTTTCATTTTCACCCTTTGTGTGTCTTTAGATCTGAAGTTAGTCTCTTGTAGGAAGCATACAGATGGGTCTTGTATTTTATCCATTCAGCCACCCTTTGTTTTTCAATTTAAGCATTTAGTCCACTTCCATTTAAAGTAATTATTGATAGGTATGTATTTATTGTCATTTTGTTGTTTTCTGGTTGTTTTTATAGTTCTCTGTTCCTTTCATCTTCTCTTGCACACTTCCCTTGTGATTTAATGATTTTATCTTTAATGTTATGTTTGGATTCTTTTTTATTTTTTGTGTATCTATTATAGGCTTGTGGTTATCATGAAGTTCACAAAAAACAACCTTATATATACCAGTCTATTTTAAGTTGGTGGTCACCTAAGTTCAAATGCATTCTAAAAGCATTACATTTTAGCTCCATTTTATGTTTTTGACATCATACTTTACAACTTTTCATTTTGTGTATCCCTTAACTAATTATTGTAGATATAGTTGGTTTCACTACTTTTGTCTTTTAACTTGCATACTAGCTTTATAAATGGTTGATCCACTACCTCTACTATATGTTTGCCTTTATCAGTGATATTTTTTAAAAAATATATTTTCTTATTTCTATTTACAGCCTTTTCTTTTCTGCTTAAAGAAGTCCCTTTAGTATGTCTTGTAAAGCCAGTTTAGTGGTAACAAACTCTTTTAGCTTTTGCTTATCTGGGAAACTCTGTATCTCCCCTTCAATATGAATGATAACCTTGCCAGTTAGAGTATTCTTGGTTATAAGTTTTTTACTTTCAGTACTTTGAATATATTGTGCCATTCCCTTCTAGCTACAAAGTTCCTGCTGAAAAATTAGCTTATAGTCTTATGGACAAGCCGTTATATGTAACTAATTGCTTTTCTCTTATTCCTTTTATTTTTTAATTTTAATTATGATATATTTTGGTGTGGATCTCTTTCAGTTCATCTTGTTTGGAACTCTCTTTGCCTTTCGAACCTGGATATCTGTTCCCAGGTCAAAAAAGTTTTCAGCTATTATTTCTCCAAGTAAGTTTTCTGCCTGCTTCTCTCTCTTTTCCCTCTGAGACCCCTATGATTCAAATGTTATTATGCTTGATGTTGTTCCAGAAGTCCCTTAAACTTATCCTCATTTTTAAAAATTCTTGTTTCTTTTTACTGTTCAGCTTCGGAGATTTCCATTACCATGTCTTCCAGATGACTGATCCATTCTTCTGTATCATCTAATCTCTTATTCCCTGTAGCGTGTTTTTCTTTTTTGTTGTATCTTTCAGCTGTGATCAATGCCTTCTAAAATGATGCTTTGAAAGTATAACTAGTAATATATTTTTGTGTGCATAGAAAGTATCTGGAAGGAAACACACCAAACTGTTATAACAACTACTTCTAGGGATAGAGACTTTTTATTTTTATTTTTTTTTTTAAAGATTTTTAAGTAATCTCTTCACCCAATGTGGGGCTCAGACTAACAACCCTGAGGCCAAGAGTTGCATGATCTACTGACTGAGCCAGCCAGGCACCTCAGGAGAGAGTTTTCTTTTTTAAAGCAGAAAGCAAGGGAGAATCATGTTTTGCTCCAGTTTTGCTCTGATTTAAAAATTAAACTATGAAAAAATAAAAAATTATGAGTAATTTTTTAATGAGCATGTATCCATAGTATTTTTTTTTTTTTTTAGAGAGAGAGCAAGGGAGGGACAGAGGGACAGGGAGAGAGAGAATCCAAAGCAGACTCCACACCTAGTGCAGAACCTGATACAGGGCTCAATCTCATGACCCTGAGATCAGGCCCTGAGCCCAAATCAAGAGTTGGGTGTTTAACTGACTGAGCCACCCGGGTCCCCCTAATGAGCATGTATTATTTTTATAATTAAAATGTTAAAAAAAATTTTTTTGACCTCTGTTCCATGGCACCATGGCTAGATCATGTTGAGAAAACCATACTAATGAGGAAGTAGCTGCTACAAAATTCACTACAGACATTGTTACAATGAAGTAATGGCCAAGAGTTATGGTATATTTAGCAAGCTTGGGTCATGGTTGTCCAGGGAGGATAAAGACAGTCTGCTGCCTACCTGGGTACTGAGGATAGCCAGGAAGCCCCACGTGGCAACAGACTCATCTTGCACATTGCATCCAAGAATGAGTGGCATTGAGTGGACAGTGAGGCCAAGGTCATCAGAAACATCAGAAACATCATTAGGCTCTACAAAGAGCCTCAGCAGCCTCAGCACAGAAACAGGTCTAACATGGATGCAGGTTGCAAATGACACAGGACCTCACATCCTGTAGGTCATATCTGCATACAAAAGCCATCACTGTAGGAACTGTCACATTGAGCAAGGACACAGGTATTTTTTTCAAGCACATATTCTTTTGGAGGGTTTGGCAGATAGAATATGGAAATGGAAGATACTGCCCTGAGGTCTCTTCCCGACCATGGCCTTGTGAAAGTCCTCTGCCCATCTGTCCAGATGTTTGCCAGATGGCAAAATGGCTTCTACCAAAAGCTTCCCAGTCATTTTGAGATCAGTGCCAAATCTTAGCCATGATTCTAAAAACAGCCACTATTTATGAATCATAAAATTCCCCAATTTATTTTTATTTCTCTAATGTAAAAAAATATAATAACAGTATTAAGGATTTTAACTATTTTCATTTTTTAGCCTAAAAAAAATTTTTTTTTAAGATTTTATTTATTTGACAGAGAGAGACACAGCGAGAGAGGGAACACAAGCAAGGGGAATGGGAGAGGAAGAAGCAGGCTTCCCGCCGAGCAGGGAGCCCGATGCGGGCTCAAACCCAGGACCTTGCGATCATAACCTGAGCCAAAGGCAGACACTTAACGAATGAGCCACCCAGGCGCCCCTAGCCTAAATTTCTTTTTAAACTAACAGTTTAATCTCTTCCTGCACTTGTGCAATCCATATTTCCCCACTTCCTCCTGTGAATAAACAGAATTTGAAACAGAAATCTAGCCAAGGGGCACCTGGCTGGTTCAGTCGGTAGAGCATGCAACTCTTGATCTCAGGGTTTTGAGTTCAAGCCCCACATTGGGCATGGAGCCTACAAGAAAAGAGAAGAAAACAAAACAAAACAAAACTAGCCAAGAGTAGGTAGGTAAAAGAGAAACAAAAAGCCTAATTATAGTCCTTGGTGAGTTAATGATATAAATACTCATATTTTGCTATATGCTCACATACAGGTTTAGTATTTTATTCTGATAATATACGTACCATTTACCTGACAGAAAGCAGGCCTAGGCAGGTTCCCTTATAACAAAAGTTACTTCAGTGCTGTATTCAGTCATGATGCTATGACAGTCATGGCCATCCCCAGGTAAGGGAGAACTGAGAACTGACTGAACTTAGATTAAAAAAAAAAAAAAAAATGCTATTTCTCGAATTTTGAGGTAAAAAACTGTATACTTTGCAAACTACTTATGTTCTGTTTGGGTTTCCCCTTCTGCTAGCTAAGTCACCATCTAAGATATTGAAAAAATTTTGGCTGGAAAGTTGGGACAGCTAAAGTTATAAGGGGCAATTGTCCTACTAAGACCATCCCTTCCAGCATCCCGTTCTTTTAGAAAAATACCCAATCATTTTTGAGCTGACTCTAGAAGTCTTCCTTCTTATCCTGTCTCTTCACTGGTTTAGGTATTTATTGTGTACTTCAGAAAACATTATTTTCCAACATCTGTTTATCATTTAATTTCCTTGAATTTCTATACATATTCTGTTTTCCAAATTTTCACTCAGGTCTAAAAAAAGAATTTCAGTAACTGTTAGCTTGACACCGTGTCAGCTATTAAAGATTCAGATACTAAATGTCATCCTTTGCTTTTCACTGCCTTCTTGCATCTGGGAGAGACTAAGTCAAATGAAATTTTTAAGTGCTACAGTTCCTTTTGAATCATCATTAAAGAAGACAAAAAAACACCAAATAATCTAAAATGGGCAGAAAACCTGAAAAGACATTTTTTCCAAAAAAGACATACAAATGACCAATAGATCTATGAAAAGATACTCAGCATAGTTAATCATCAGGGAAATGCAAATCAAAACAACAATGACATATCACCTCACACTTGTCAGAATAGCTAAAATCAAAAAGACAAGAAATAACAAATGTTGGCAAGAATATGGAGAAAAGGGAAACCTTCTATACTTTCGGTGAGAACGCCAATTGGTGCAGCCACTACGGAAAACAGTATGAAGGTTCCTCAAAAAATTAAAAACAGGTTACCACATGATCTAGTAATTCCACTATTGGATATTTACCCAAAGAAAATATTAATTCAAAAAGATAAATGCACCTCTTTGTTTACTGCAGCATTATATACAATAGCCAAGATGTGGAAGAAACTCAAGTGTCCATCCATATACAAGTGGATAAAGAAGATGTGGTACACACACGCATGCGCACGCACACACACACACACAAAAATATTATTCAGCCATAAAAGAGAATGAAATCTTTTTTTTTTTTAAGAGAATGAAATCTTGACATTTGCAGCAACATGGATGGATCTAGAGAGTATAATGCTAAGTGAAATAAGTCAGAGAAAGACAAATATCATATGATTTCACTCATACGTGGAATTTAAAAAATAAAACAAATGAACAAGGAAAAGACAGACTCTTGAATATAGAGAACAAATTGGTGGTTGCCAGAGGGGAGGTGGGTAGACAGGATGAGTGAAATAAAGAGGATTAAAAAAAAAATAACACTACAGGAAGAGAGGTTAAGTAAAGGAAAGGGGAGGCTGTAACGGTAAAATTTAAGCCTTCCCTGATGAAGCCAATAGAAACCAGAGCTTCCAAGAAAAGCCAGGCCTGAGATTAAGGCCAAATCCTTTGCTCCTATCAACATGAAACTACTGAATGCTGAAGTTTCTTTCTGACTCTATTATAAAAGCAAATTTTGGCTTGCCTGGACTGTCTCTAAACAGACTGAAGTTAGAGTGCTTATTGCTCAAGTAGGGACAATTTCTGCAAGGCCTAAATCAGGATAAAGCCTATTTTAATTTTACCCCACATTTCTTGAACTCAAAATAAAGTGATTTTAACCTAGGATTACCAAGGTAAGAAACCTAGTGGCATCTGCTGGGACCCTTATGCCAGTTTTCTCCTTCCCTGGTCCTTTCTCCACGCTTGCACTATTCCCAGGGAGAATTCCTGGTTTAAATGTCCCTTGCAAAGATTTACAAAAACAAGTTAGTTCCCCAAAATTAAAACAAAACAAAAAAAACATACTATCCAATTAGGCAAGAAAGGGGGTGATTTATTTTCATACTTTCTTAGAGGTTATACAAACTGATATAACATTTCTAGAGAACTATTTGGTAATATCTATCAAAGTCTTAAAAACCATGTGTTCCACTTCCAGAAATTTATTTAAGGAAAGGCAACTCTTCACCTAGTTCCAGCCTTCTTTCTGTTGTCTCTGTAGGTTAGGCCGATAGGTCATTTAACTGTCCTTACTGTGGTCTGATTTCTCACAATAGACTATAATAAACATATATTCCTTTGGTAATCAGGTATTTAAAAAATCACCACTAAATATACCACACACAAACACGCCCTGTCTAAAACCACTTGTGTTCCGAAATGTTTAGTGTTAAGTGTGGCACCACCTTCAGCAACCAGTTTCTTTTACTACTATTATTATTATTATGAAAAACTCAGTATACATTAACAGATTTTCTAATGACCTAGGGTTTGGGGGTTATGATAAAAAGCCTATATCCACTTTTGTGGCTATGAATTTTATAGGATGACCTCAACAGAGCTTCAAACCACAACAATGATTTCCTCTCCCTATGAGCCCATGGATTGTTCTTTTAGGCTTTCACAGACTTTCACTGGATATGTGAGTCAATACTAATGTGGTAGCTACAGTTCTTCCTTCCAATGACATCTGGAATCCCACTATATGTTGGGATACTCTTTTCCTCCATTTTATAGTAGAAGACATTATCTAAATTCTCCTGGATCACATGACAGTAGCCCTGGAAACAGAAAGCAAGTTTTAATAGTTCTTTGGCCAAACCACACGCTTTCTCTGAATCTATTTACCATACTGTTTCAAGATGTTTTCTCAAGGGTCCACAGGGGCTACATTTAAGACCTTCTGGTCATTGTTTGCTAACTGCTGGGATGGTTTTAATCAGACAGGAAGCCAATATTTTCAGCTTGGGTGTTGGAAGAGTTCCTAAAATGTCTGCAAACTGATTTAGGAGGAAATGTTTAACAGCAGAGAACTTATTCCTGCCCTAGAATAAACTCATTAGAACTGACATATGGTGTAACCACTGACCAAGAGAACTACATTTTTTGAACACATTACATCTCAAAGGCACCTGGGGTTTCTAAATGTTGTCAGTATCAGACGATAAAACCTGTTAAACAAGGGCCATGGCCTCAATATACTGGTTGACAGCTTCCTCCTTTTAGAGTATTCTTGGTGTTTGGTATAACTTCTCTATGAGGACCTAGTTTTTACACTAGTTTTCTTTCTTTCTTTTAACTTTTTAAATTTTTATTTATTTTTTAACTAATTTCTACACCCACAACCCCAAGATCAAGAGTCTCATGTTCTACCGACTGAGCCAGTCAGGTGCCCCTACATTAGTTTTCTTGAAGAGGTTTTATGCGATGACCCAAGTAAAATTTTCTGATGTGAAAGACCTCAGCAGACATTTTTCCCTTCATACAATCCTGACTTGAGGTAAGCGAAGGGAGTCCCTTTGTGACAAGGACCGTTTAGTTCTAGGTTCCAGAAAAGCCCAAGTTTCTCAGTGGTTTGGATCAAACCAGACCCCCCAGATTTAGTGAAGATGAATCCAAATGCCTGAATCAGGTCCAGGAGCACTGCAGGTTTTACCAGGGTCAGTAAACCTTTTCTAGGTTAGGCAGGCTCCTCTAAGCCTCAGTTGAAGACACATGGCTTTTGGTCAGCCTTGTATTTGCATGAATAAAATGTTTTCTTCCAGGGCACCAGGGTGGCTCAGTTGGTTAAGCGACTGCCTTCAGCTCAGGTCATTATCGAGCCCCGCACTGGGCTCCCTGCTTGACAGGGGCCTGCTTCTCCCTCTGCCGCTCCCACTACTTGAGCTCTCCTGCTCTCTCTCTGCCAAATAAATAAATAAAATCTTTTTAAAAAAATGTTTTCTTGGGTGCTTGGGTGGCTCAGTCATTAAGCGTCTGCCTTCGGCTCAGGTCATGATCCCAGGTTCCTGGGATCGAGTCCCACATCGGGCTCCCTGCTCTGCGGGGAGCCTGCTTCTCCCTCTCCCACTCCCCCTGCTTGTGTTCCCTCTCTCGCTGTGTGTCTCTCTCTGTCAAATAAATAAATAAAATCTTAAAAAAAAAAAATGTTTTCTTGCCCTCTTTCTAATTCTTCCATCATTTATCATGTATAAATTCCTAAAATCCTACTCCAGGAACAAACCATCATAGCAAGGGTTTCTAAAGTTGACTCCACCTAGTCCTACAGAATTCAAGTCTAGGGATACAGTCCTGGAAGCCTTCTTTTTAAAATGCCTTTATGATGGGGCACCGGGCCGGCTCAGTCAGTGGAGCATGTGACTCTTGACCTCAGGGTTGTGAGTTCGAGCCCCACGCTGGATGTAGAGATTACTTAAAAATAAAATCTTAAAAAAAATAATAAAATGCTTTTATGAGCACCTCTACATGCTGCAAGTAGTACAACTGTAAGAGTGAATGAAAGGGAAAGAGAAAGAAATCCCAGCAAGCAGAGACAGGCAAGATTTGAATTTGAGTATTTAATACTAATGGGGGGAAAAGATTTTTTAAAAAAACAACAAAACAACAACAAAAACCCCAGGTCACTGGGGAACGATCATGAACACCTTTGCTTCAACAACTCCATTTTCAGCTAGGCTGGCTGCATCAGTGTGCTGATACTTTCTTCTACCTCTGAGAGCTTCTTTAGGAGTTGATTGACCTTGACTTCATCAAATTCCAAACACAGAAATTCAGATTCCTGGAAAACATAAAAGAACGTTTTTATGAGAGACCCTCAAGAAAGCCAAGGCTGTGGACCTGGCCTGACCCAGTTCCAAAGGTCCAGGGCCCCCTACCTAACAAGTCTAACTCAGGCCTCAAAACCTAAATGATCTATTAGCCAGCAAAGAAAATCCACACATTTAGTTCCCTAAATAAAACTACTTTGATGAGGTGTTTCATAAATGGTAAAGAGGTATACAAATGTCAGGTGTTCTCATGATGACTCATGTGAGAAGCTCTTTTTGTCTATCCTCACATTTGATCCCATAACAATTTTTAAGGTAAGTACTTAAGTATTGCTGTTATATAGATGATGACGCTGAGGCACAGAGAGGTTAACCTGTATTACAAAATCAGAAAAAGGCAGACTCAGACTGTGAACTCGCAGTTCTGGCTGACTCCAAAGTCCATACTGTCTCCATAGCACCATAACAACGGAAGAAGGATTTGGATTGGGTCTGTGTTAGTCTGGTAATTGAGCTACCCTGGATTTAGTGGGGTTATACTAGAAATTTTAACAAGTTGTGACCAAGTTGCTTGGGAAACATCAACCAGATAATTGAAAGATAACCAGGTCTTGAAATAGCCTTAAACACTTCTGAGGCCTTTCCACTTGCTGCAAGCCAACTCTCCAAGATTTCTATAAACACATTCCCTTCAAACACTGTTGGGATCAATCAACCCTAGATTAGGTAGATATCAAAGAAAAAGGCCTTTGAAGTGTGGTGACAGAAATTTCATGTACAGTGTACAAATCCTTGGTCCACATTGTGTCAAGTGACAAGGGCAAACTATATGTATCCAAGAGTGATTATATTCAAGATTCTTAAGAACAATAATCATGTATTTTAAAGCAGTATGAATTCTCAGAGATCATGTAATTCAACTACCTTGTTTTTTACATAATGAAATTGAGGCCCCAGGCATGGTAAATGTTGATGGCAGACATACCACCAGATTCAATGCTCTTTTCTCTACCTTTTCTTCTCTAAATACATGGTATTTCCATCCCTATCCCCAAAGTGGCAGGTAAAAGGAAGACCAATAGCCTTTTCAGGGGCACCTGGGTGGCTCAGTCATTAAGCATCTGCCTTCTGCTCAGGTCATGATCCCAGGGTCCTGGGATCGAGTCCACATCGGGCTCCCTGCTCCACAGGGAGCCTGCTTCTCCCTCTCCCACTCTCCCTGCTTATGTTACCCTCTCTCGCTGTGTCTGTGTCACAAAAATAAATAAATAAAATCTTTAAAAAAAAAATAAGCCTTTTCAGTGGGACCAAGTTACTCTTTCATTAGCTAGAAGAACTTTCAGGAGATTTTGGAAAAGTATTTTTGCTGTTGCTAAGTTGCTATGCTGAATGTTTACTGATGGCACTGAACATACCCCAGGAGAAACAAGTGCAGAGGGAAAGGAAGGGCCTCTCAGATGAAAACTTGCCAAAGAGAGAAAAGGCTTTCCCTAACTACAGGGAACCTTTTCCTCAAACATGTATTTGGATAGGAGAGGGGTATAGAATGTGAACTTAGAAACTGCCAAGTTTAAAAAAGAAAAGAAGAGAAGAGAAGAAAAAAGAAAGAACAAAAGAAAGAAAGAAAGAAAAAGAAAGAAGGAAAGAAAGTCAGGTTTTCACTTAGTTGAAAGCAAAAACCCAATTTAAAGAAAAGAAAGATACTCCTTGTGTTGAGGAGCTGCAGGAGGGATCACCTCCTCTAAGAAAGAAGAACATATTTATGGCAAATTAGATAATTCAGTTAGCTAAATTTAGAACAGGTCTCAGATTTGAAAGCCTCTTATTCTTCATTCAGTTTTATTAGCCTTTAAAACATTTTTGAACATTTGGCCTTTGAAACAATGGTCTAGAGAAAGTAATAATTACCGGTCTAACATATATATTCAGGAAGTTGGCAGAAGATAATGAGATAATGTAACCCATGTTTTACCTCAGTGAAAGTGCGTAACAATAACAAATCACCTGGTTTTCCATTTATATGGAAAAGATTATCAAGGACTTTGATCACAGAGACAGGAATACCTGAGCAGAGTTTATTAATAAAAGCCAGGATCTTTTCTGACTAGGGGTCATTACTTTGTTACAGATTTCAGTTCTCAAATTATCTTTCCTCAGACCTCTAAGTATCAGTGAAGCTGTTTATTTATTTATTTTTAAATATTTATTTTTTTATTTGAGAGAGAGAGAAAGAGAGTGCAGGGGGTGGGGGGAGGAGAGGGGCAGAGGGAGCGAGAGAGAGTCTTAAGCAGACTCTGCACTGAGCACAGAGCCTGACATATGGCTCAATCTTATGACCCTAAGTTCATGACCTGAGTTGAAACCAAGAGTTGGATGCTTAGCTGTGCCACCAAGGCGCCCCTGAAGCTGTTTATTTTTAAGGGAAATCAACTACCAGAGAGACTAGCAGGCTAGAAAAACAGAGTCCAAAGTTAAATTTTCCATCCACTCCTAACTTTTACCTCTCCCCCCCCTTGAAACAATGCACATTAACAGTGTTAGAAAGACACATGTAACCACTTATGATTCTTGAAGAAACAGTTTATTTGGAACTATTAAAAGGCCTAGCTTTACCTAGTTATGCTATCAAAATATTTTATCAGGTATTTAAGAGCCTTTAAACTGGGGCTTACTACATGGGGCTTTGTTCAGATTTTTGCATTTGGCTGGGGTACACTACAGAAAATACATCTCATGCACTTAAAGATATCTGTAGGAATGCAGATGATGCTTATCAAGCCAGAGACAAAGTATAAGAACAATTTGAAACATCTAATTTAAGGGTTTTTTTGTTTTTTTTTTTTTAAGTAATTTCTACACCTAAAAGGGAGCTTGAACTCATGACCCCAAGATCAAGGGTCTCATGCTCTTTCAACTGAGCCAGCCAGGCACTCTTGAAACATTTTTTCCCCCCAAATCATCCAGCCAAGTCTGGGCCTAACTGGTTATAATAACAAGAAATGACAAGACTAAACTCCTGGGTTTAAGTATCTGAGTCAAGAGTTAGAACCTGCCTTTTTTTTTTTTTTTTTTTTTTACATTTTTTTATTTATTTGACACAGAGAAGGAGAGAGAGCACCAGCAGGGTGAGCAGCAGGCAGAGGGAGGGAGGGGAAGAAGCAGGCTCCCTGCTGAGCAGAGACCCCCCCCAATGCGGGGCTCGATCGCAGGAGCCTGGAATCATGACCTGAGCCGGAGGGAGACACTTAACTGACTGAGCCACCCAGGCACCCCGAACCTGCTGCTTTTTAATAGAGTGTAGATACAGCATGTGGTGGAATCAAATCGGTTAGCAGATGAATAAGCAAGCACATCATTATCAAGAATATGTGGGGCACCTGGGTGGCTCAGTCGGTTAAGTGGCTGCCTTCGGCTCAGGTCATGATCCCAGGGTCTGGGATCGAGCCCCGCATCCGGCTCCCTGCTCGGCAGAGAGCCTGCTTCTCCCTCTGCCGCTCTGCCTGCTTGTGCTCTCTCTCTCTCTCTGTTAAATAAATAAATAAAAATCTTAAAAAAAAAAAAAAAAAGAATATGTAGTCTGTGATCATGGGGGAGTACAGCAGTGTATTAAATTCAGGGTTTAAATAACTATTCCAAATTAGAAAAGAAAGCAAAGGCAAAATATTAAAATATTCTCTCCAAGTACAAAAGCTAAAAAGTTATAAAATCCTAAGAGATCTAAGAGGCCACCATCTCAAACCAACAGAAAAACCCAAGCTACCTTTAATGATTTTGGAGAAAGATATCTCACAGGTTCCTAAGAAACTCCTTTCTCAGGTAACCACTCTAATATTCTTCAGGAAACTCTTACTTGCCGAGCCTAGATCTTTAGTGCTTTAGCTTAAACTCATTGCCTAGCAGGGTCAGAGACTATAACTAATTATTAGTTTATATAATAATTGAAGGCTGCCATTAAGCAAGTGTTTGGTTTTCTCCATGTACATGCTAAAACTTCTTTGTGTATGTCTACTTAAATGATTTTGATATCTAGGCCCATAAGCATACCAAGAAATTCTTTGGCAAAACAATACTACAGTCACAAAATGCTAAAATAAAAAATAAAAAGAACGATGACTTATTAAATACTTAAGTGGAACCATTTAGAATAAATTAATCATAAAACAAAACAGGGGTGCCTGGCTGGCACAGTCGGTAGGGCATGTGACTCTTAATCTCAGACTTGTGAGTTTAAGCCCCGTGTTGAATGTAGAGCCTACTTAAAATAAATAAAAATTAAAAAAAAAATCTTGAAAAATAATAAAAATTTAAAAAAACAAAACAGAAGTCCTATATCCAATTTTCTCTATTTTTATTATTACCTATGCAAAATTGCCACAAAGCTTTATTCCCCAATTGACTGGTTGTATTTAGCATTATAACATGACTCTGGCAAGTTCTACATGTTGTGGTTTCTTGAAAAAGTACTAAAGTTAGGGGACAGAAGGTGAGAGTGGGAAAAGGTGACCTAGGATCTCCTAACCAAGACTGATTAAAGAAGGCCACATACAGCTGGCCAGATAATATATGGCTTACTTCCCCAATATTTCTTTCAGTTACATTTATTAACACAAAGGGAATCTTGGCTAAGCCTAAATTTTAGCCATGAAGCCTCCCTCTATTTAGGCTGTCCTTTCATAAACTTAAATTAACCTTTGACCTGCAGCTCTGTCACTCTGTGTCTTCTATGTTTAACAACTTGACAGAGAAAGAGAACACGCAGCAAAGGTCAAAATTGGCAATGGCTTCTTGAAGAGCAATTATATAATAATTGAAAATATAGATATCTATAATAAAGAAACCCATACTTCATGTGGCTTTTTCAGAATTATATTGATACCTTGCTAGAGCTTTTTTTGTAGCAAAGGATCTTCCACGTTCCTTCTTAAGGAAATATTTATCCAAAATTAAAATTTTATAGTTCCCTGAAAACTGTGACTATTAATAAAGATACCATACTTCATGTGGCTTTTTCAGAATTATATTGATACTTCTCCCAATTCTTTTAGGACACCTTGCTAGAACCTTTTTTGTAGCAAAGGATCTTCCACGTCCTTCCTTAAGGAACTATTTATCCAAAATTAAAATTTTATACTTCCCTGAAAACTGTGACTATTCTCCACTTGTCCTTTCCTATCTATTCTCCACCTGTCTTTGCCTTGTTCCATGTCCTATGGGGCTGTTCTCTAAGACTGTGTCACTCCCTTATTCTTACAGCTGGGTTCTAGCAAGAGGAATGAAGTCAGGCTCTTTATTCCCCAAACCCCAATTCCCTCTCCTCTGTTATTTCCAATATTTTCTATGTGCGGATATTGTTTCTTCATTTCCTACTTTACTTCCTGGCCTCAATCACTGTTTTCAGTATAAACATAAAGATGAGTCTCTTCAGACTGCCAAAGTACGTATCACCGAACACAAACTCCAAAGATTAGCAGAGCAAGGATTTTTGTCATGCCTAAATTGATAGGAAGGCTGCCCTCCAAGTGGTTATTACCCAAAACCAATATCTGACTTTTTTCTACTATCATTGTACTGAAATTTTGTATAGCAGCACTTTGATATTAAGGAAGAACAACAACAATAGCAACAACAGCAGCAACAACCACCATGTAAGATTAGATTTCATTAAGAATTTGCATCAAGGATCTTGATTTCAGAAACATGGGCTCATCTCTACAACCTGTTCTGATACCCCATATCTAAAGTAATGGATAGCTGGGCACCTGGGTGGCTCAGATGGTTAAGTGTCTGCCTTCCACTCAGGTCATGATCCCAGGGTCCTGGGATGGAGTCCCACATCAGGTTCCCTGCTCCTTGGGGAGCCTGCTTCTCTCTCTGCCTCTCTCTGTCATGAATAAATAAATAAAATCTTAAAAAAAAAAGAATAAAGTAATGGATAGCTTATGCTGCAGCTTAAAACAATACTTCAAAAAAGAAAACTTGTGATTTATAATCTTTTTAAAGTTTGTAATTTATAATTTTTTATTTTTAATTTTAAAAAATTTAAAAAAGATTTTATTTATTATTTGAGAGACAGAGAGAGAGAAAGCATGGGCGGGGAGGAGCAGAGGGAGAGGGACAAACAGACTCTGGGCTGAGCACAGAGCCTGACACAAGGCTCCATCCCAGGACCCTGAATCATGGCCTGAGTCAAAATCAAGAGTCAGCCGATTAACCGACTGGGCCACCCAGGCGCCCCTATAATCTTTTTTTTTAAACAAAAATTGTTATTTTTATATTACAAACAATGGTCCCTACTCAGGCCATTTTTATGCTGAGGAAATCCTCATTTCAAATACAATAGCTATGAGTTCTACAGCTACTGTGTGAAGGGCCTGCTAACACAATTTTCAAAATGAAAAAAAATTACAAAGCAAATCATCCTATTGGGGATGAAAAAAGATGAAAATTAGACTCTTTGGGAGGCTGACTGCAATTTAATGACGGAGCAACTAAATTAAAATGATTCATCCCAAAACTCAATAGGTGTCCATAATATGCTAAAAGCTATGTGGGACTAAGACAGGGTCTTCAAGAACTAAAAGAATCCACTCTAATAAATGAAATACAGCACTGCCTCGGCACATAGCAGGTGCTTTCCGAGCTTTGAGAGGAAGTGCTTATCCATCTTCCTACAATCTCCTAGAAGAGCACAGAGTATTACCAGTGTATTACAAAAGCATTAACCATCACTGGACAATAATTACTGAGTTTTCTGGAGTTGTCATTCAGGCATTTCAAAGGACTTTTGTGAGGACAACCTGACAACTCCCACTAATCCTTATTATATTAAGAAAACATGGACTTTTCATTATTTAACTAGCAACTCAAGGGAGAAAAGAGACATCGAATATATAGGAAGTTGCAGATTTACCACTGACTGAAGTTACATCTTAGGCACCACCTAACTTCAACTTTCTAACACAGGTTTTATATAAAGTGACAACATTTTAAAATATAATAATTTCAGGGGCGCCTGGCGGGCACAGTTTGTTAAGTGTCAGACTCTTGGTTTCAGCTCAGGTTGTAATCTCAGGGTCGTGAGATCGAGCCCCGTGTCAGGCTCCACATGGAGTCTGCTTCAGACTCTCCCTCTGCCCCTCCCTGCTGTGCTCTTTCTCTCTAAAATAAATAAATAAATTTTAAATATATAAATATATATATATAATAATTTCAGATCTTAATCATTCAGAGGCCTGTTATCTGGGTCTCTGCTGCTTCACTTCTTCCTCCTTGTTTTGGTCCTATTTCCACAAGATGGAAAAATGAAGTGAAATTTAAACTGGTTAATCTGACTAAATCATACCAACTCCATAAAAAGTTTTATAGACAAGGAGATTAGAGCTATTAGGAGAAGCTTCAATTGTACCTTCATATGACAACTTTTGAAAATCATACCCATATAGTGCAATTCAAGCCAGAAAGATCTTTTTTCCCAATTTATTTATTTATTTTTAAATTGAAGTATGGTTGATATATAATATTATATAAGTTTCAGGCATACATTGTAATTCGACATTTATATACATAATGAAATGCTCATCATCAAACACCATACAATGTTATTATAATATTGACTATATTCCCTATGCTGTACTTTATATCCCATGACTTACTTATTCTATAGCTAGAAGTCTGTACCTCCTAATCCCCTTTATTTTGCCTATCCCCACCACCCCAGAAAACACCAGTTTGTTCTCTATATTTATAAGTCTGTTTCTGCTTTATTTTGTTTTTTTCAGATTCCACCACATACAATTGAAATCATACAGTATTTGTCTTCTCTATCTGACTTGAGTCACTTAGCGTAATACTCTCTAGGTTGATCCACATTATTGCAAATGGCAAATGGCAAGACTTCATTCTTTTTTATGGCTTAGTAATATTTGATGTATATATATCAGGTGTGTATCATCTTCTTTATCCATTCATCTATCTACAGATACTTAGGTTGCTTCCAAATCTTGGTTTATTGCAAATAATGCTGCAACGAACACAGGAGTGCATAGATCTTTTCGAATTAGTGTTTTTGTTTTCTTTGGGTAAATATCCAGAAGTGGAAATACTGGGTCATATGGTCTTATTAAATTATTTTTAATTTTTTCAGGAAGCTCCATACTGTTTTCCATAGTGGTTGCACCAATTTACATTCCCACCAACAGTGTACATGGGTTCCTTTTTCTCCACATCCTTGCCAACACTTATTTCTTGTCTTTCTTTCTTTTCTTTCCTTTTTTCTTTCTCTCTCTCTCTCTTTCTCTCAAAGGAGGCTCCATGCCCAACATGGGGCCTAACTCATGACCCTGAGATTAGGAGCCCCATGCTCTACTGACTAAGCCAGCCAGGTGCTCCCTCTTGTCTTTTTTATTTTAGCCATTCTGACAGATGTGAAGTGATAGCTCATTGTGGTTTTGATTTGCATTTTCTTGATGATCAGTGATGTTGAGTATCTTTTCATGTGTCTGTTGGCCATCTGTATGTCTTCTTTGAAAAATGTCTATTCATGGGGTGCCTAGGTGGCTCAGATGGTTAAGCGTCTGCCTTCGGCTCAGGTCATGATCCCAGGGTCCTGGGATCGAGTCCCGCATCAGGCTCCCTGCTCAGCGGGGAGCCTGCCTCTCTCTCTCTCTCTGTCTCTTATGAATAAATAAATAAAATCTTTAAAAAAAAAAAAAAAAGAAAAATGTCTATTCGTGTCAGAAAGATCTTATTTCCAGATATTTCCCTTCCTTTAGTAACAAGGACTACTGTTCTCAGCCCAGATAATGTCTTCAGAACATAAATACTCTCAAAGAGAAGTAATACAAAGAGTCATTAACACCTTTCTATTACTTAAATCATAAGATTTATTTTCTTCCAGGAAGAATGAACCCAAGTAGCCTGCCTTTAAACTCAGGATGCCTAGCATTAAGAGGGACTAGGGGAGGGGAGGGTGTATAGGTAGGGCACAAAACACCAAAAAAGTAGGAAAATACCAAAGGCAAATCCTTCTCCTTACCCTGTAACCCATATCAGATACACAGATCCATAGGTGTGGTATCTTAAACTACTCAGATCCCTGACCCATATTCTCTATGCCTTTTTTTTTTTAAAGATTTTATTTATTTATTTGACAGAGAGAGACACAGCGAGAGAGGGAACACAAGCAGGGAGAGTGGGAGAGGGAGAAGCAGGCTTCCCGCAGAGCAGGGAGCCCAATGCGGGGCTCAATCCCAGGACCCTGGGATCATGACCTGAGCCGAAGGCAGCTGCTTAACCGACTGAGCCACCCAGGCGCCCCTCTCTATGCCTTTCTAATCACCTGATCACCAAGGTTGCTAGGCACCAGAAAAACCTAGGGAACTTTATAAAGGGGGCATTAGTAAGATAATCCTCAATGAACCGAAGTTGAATTTACACACACAGAATCACATACACATCCTTCTGCTGCTGTGCTTTCATTTTTATCTGCAGGCTCAGGACCTGCGAACCAACAAGGCAATGAGATTCCAAGAACACTATCCATTCAAAGTTATCTGAATTTCTAAAAAGACAGAAAATGTCAAGAACAGGACCGTGCAATTGTTTTGGCTTAAGAGTTCTCAGCTGGAAAAAATCTAGAGCTATGATTTAGGAGAAAACTAGACATGCCTGTCCTGCCAATGTGTGGTCAAAAGGAACATGTATTTTGGCCCAGGCAACCCTGACTTGTTTCTGAAAGGGAGAAAATAGTCTGACCTTGCAAGAATGAGTGGTTCTTTCCTTGGCTGAATTATGTACTGCTAAACCAGGACTATCACTATTCTTTTTCCTTTAGAGATTTCAAAGCAGCCTGACATATTCTGCTCCCCATTACAGGTCAGTAGATATAATGAAAGGTAGAAGTACCATTGATCTCCATTTTACCCACTAGAAAAAAACAAGAAACCTGGAGACTAGCCCCAGTTATGTGAAGGCCAGAATTCCCAGCTCTTTGATTCAATCCACTGCTTGATAATACCCACATTTGACTCGGAATTCAGACACTTTCAAGGCTGACTACTGTACATTTAACAGAGTAGAATGGGAACTAATTAGAGATATAGGTTTTTGCACTGATTTACATAAGCACCAGGACTTCAGCATTTACAAAGACTATTTTATTTTATTTTTTAAAGATTTTATTTATTTATTTGACAGAGAGAGAGACAGCAAGAGAGGGAACATAAGCAGGAGGAGTGGGAGAGGGAGATGCAGGCTTCCTGCTGAGCAGAGAGCCCAAAGTGGGGCTCGATCCCAGGACCCTGGGATAATGACTTGAGCCGAAGGCAGACACTTAACAACTGAGCCACCCAGGCGCCCCTACAAAGACTGTTTTAAAAACACACAACAAAAGAAAATAAAATGAAGCTGAGTTATATAAACACTAAAAGCTCAATACAATGAGATCATTGGCTGATTTCTACCTTTTTCAAAACACTGTGCTCCAGTTCATTTTATAACTTTTTTATTTTCAGCAGGACTTAATTTTTAGCTGTTAAGATTTTCTGTATTTTGAAAAACTTTCGGTGAAAAAATATTTGGATAAAAAAACTATTTTTAGGTGCTCTGGTTTGATTTGTAAGAAATCATACTGGCTTTTGGCTAAGTAGAACTAGTTCCCATGTGACAATGGACAGAGAACCAGAGGAACAACTGGTAAACAAGTGAAAATGCAAATCATCCTGAAGGAGAAAAAAATTTCACTTAAATCTTAGAGAAAACAAATTGACAAAACTCTTAACACATGAGAAAGAAAGTATTGCTAATATTAGTCTGAAATTCAAACTGGGGCTCCCTCATCATTCCTAATGAGATACATTCCAGAGAAAACTCATCTGCAAACAACTTTGACAAACAAATTAAATATATTTACATGAAAGGAATAGAGAAGATTAAAAACAAAACAAAACAAAACTCAACCAGAGTTGCTTGTTTAGGTAATACCATTAGGCAGGCAGAAACAAAGTATGCAATGGCACTTGCTTTCTAAGGGGCTCTTGATAATCTACAGATTAAGATGGGGGAAATACCTTAATACATCCATTAAAAAGACCAGAGTGCAGCAATGAATGACAAACTCTTTGGCAGGGGAGGAAGACAGAAGTGAAACTAATAAAATCCATTCTGGGACTGCAGATTTTCTCCAACTAGAGGTATCATTAACTTGCTCTGCCAACAGCACCATCTATCTATGTCCCAACTGTCTCAATGTGGTTTCTTTTAAGTCATTCATGACAGCACAATTAAGCAGAAATAGGCATAGTTAAAAAGTAAGCACTTCCCTTCACTCTTCTCTTGAGAAAGCAAATAAAACTATGTAAAGAGGGCAAAGGACGAAATGACTAAGGGTAGGAGGCCTTTCAAATTCAGAAAATGCTGATTTGGGGAGAAAGTTTTGAATAAAATTTTGGGGGGGTCAAGGTTGTGGGGAAGGGCGATTAATTTTGTTGGGTTTCCAACAAACTCCAAATACAGTTACATTCTAAGGCATTGGGGGTTGGGACTTTAATATGAATTGGCAGGGGACACAATTCAGTCCATAATAATCACAAAAGCTTAGAGGGTCGTGTTTATCAAGCATTATGTGTTTATGGTTGATGATAATGATGATGATCTCACACATAATTCTAGGCTTGCTGTTCTTATTGTACAGAGAAAAATTTCTAATATTCCAGAAACACACACACACACATGCACACATGCTATCTCAGGTCTGCCAGCCCAGTTTGGCAGAAACCTCATCTGGCTTCATCCTCACTGAACTCAATTTTGAAAGGTCATTTAATCTGTGGGGGCTGACAGGATAAAAGCTGCCAGGAAGGGGATTGGAAAATGGTACAAAAGAAATCTTTGCTAATCCTCATTCCCAGATCCTATGAAGACTTTGCCTGCCATGCTGTGACCCAAAGTCCAGGCCTGAAGACTGACTCAGAATCTGGCACACCATTCTGTGAGAGAATATGGAGATGAGAGAAGAAAGGATGTGTAGTCACTGCATGAAGTTAGTTACTAGCCTTTTTAGCTCAAATAATTTAGTGCAAACTTCTTAAGTGGCAGGAAAAGAGGAGATTGCATCTCTATTACCTAGGATTGGATTCTGATATCACTTAAGTTGCTGGGGCCTTTGTTCATATACAACAATCATCCCTCACACTAACACAGTGCTTTACAGTTTAGAAAGCCCTTTTCCATGAATGACCTCATCTGATCCTTAGAACAGTCCTATTAACTAGGAAGAAACCAAGCCAGAGTTAAAGTACTTGGAAGAACTATGGAAGTGACAGATCTTATCCATCTGATCCAGATCTTTTCAGCTACATCCAGCAAGAAGACTTCTTCAGATGATGCATGGATTTTATGGGCTTTGATATACTTCTGGTCCAGTTTGTGGAGGAAAAGAAAGAAAGGCCTCATTTTCTTAAAATTGCCCCAGTTTTAGAAACTAGAGATCAGAGTTCAGTCCTTTGCAAAAAACAGAACAGGTAGTCAGGTCCTAACTGGCAAAGAAATGGTTTCTTACTTGGTCATCATTTATTCAGTTGACTCTGGAAGCAGTAGAGGAAATAGAAAAGTTTGAGGATATTGAGAGGATCACCTCTGGACTCTGGGGAAAAATGAAATGCCTAAAAAGTGAAATGCCATAATTGAAAAGAAATTAGTCTGGAAGACAGGAGTAGGAAAAATTGCAGAAGTGCAACAAATCTGAAAACATTAGCAAATTCAGGGGGATACAGAAATTATACTAATGATAATATTAATAGCTATGATAACTATCAATGGTTAACATTTATTGAATGTATACAAAATGTCACGCATTACATGCTAAGTGCTTTACATGCATCATTTCACATTGGTGAGGATAATTTTATCCCATTTTACAGATGAGGAAAGTAAGGAAAGATGAGCAACTTGTTTATTAAGGCCACACAAGTAGTAAGTGGCAGAGCCAGTTTTAAACCCAGGTCTGTCTGGCTTCAGAGTCTGAGCACTTAACCATTTTGCAATCCTGACTCACATTCGTATATAAGATAAACACCATCATTAATAGTCACTAAGTACCCTCCTGCGAAAGTTATTCTATGATTCAGTTAATTTTAGCAAAGACTCAAAGGAAACCTGAGTGTTGACAGTATGATAACCCAAAGTCAATCTAAAGTGGCCTGTAAAAACATCTGGATAGACAATGAGTACATCCTAGCTGCCATGGAAGATTTCTAGCATTTTGTTAAGTATAATGGGATGGCAGCATAGTTGAATTAATATGTGCATGAGATCCGGGCAGAGAAACATAAAGAGACTAAGTTCTTATTCTGAGGCAAGATGGCCTTTTATTCCCTCTCTCTGTGAGGGGGAGGTGGGGGGGGGGAGCGCAAGGGCATTCAGTTTTATATACAGCTACTTGTCCCCATTACCAGGAAAGGTAGAAGCAATGTTTGCCTTAGTCAACTGCCTATACGTGGAATTTTTTTTTTTTTTTTTTAAGTAGGCTCCATGCCGAGCATGGAGCCCAATGCAGGGCTTGAACTCAGGACCCTGAGATCAAGACCTGAGTTGAGATCAAGTCAGTTGCTTAATCGACTAAGCCTCTCAGATGCCCCTGTGTGGAACTTCTTAAGACTTCTCCCAAATCACAGTTAGTAGAAACAAAATACCTGCTTAAACCTGGATTCTTTCCATCTATAATCAGAAGGAATTCTCAGTTCTGCCTGCTAACCCAAGAACACCATATTATTCATCTTGAAAAAAAAATCACATCAACATATCTAGGTACTTATGGAATGCAAAAAGATAAATATGATCATTTTATGTTGTATGCCTGAAATATGTCAATTATATCTCACATTAAAAAAAAGAGAGTGAAAAAGTATTGAAAAATATATAAGTATATTAAATTACAAATTCAAACTTTTAACATCCTTCATATTTGGCCTATAGCTATTCTCTGGCCAAGCCAAGAGTAAATAGGCCTGGGTGGTGTGAAGGGAAAGACAGCCCTTGATAATGCCCCAAATAGCATAGTTCACTCATACATAATCAAGGCTTGATGATAATCACCTAAAACAGAAAGATGGTGTAGGCAGCATATACACTATTATAAATAAAAATAAACAAACATAAATGATTAGTAAAAGTAAATAATGCTTACTCTACTTCACAGTCTATCCTTTCATTAGAAAAATACATTTGCCACTCTATCCAAGATTATGTCTAAACAAACCAGAAATACGAACTGTCAAAAGGAGGTCAAAAGAAATGGAACAAAAATATTAGTTAAAAGCAAATAACTGTTTTGAAGAAAAGTGAGGTATGTCCCCAATGGAAGTATAAGAAAAACATTTTGATTCTTTGCCAAGAGAGGAAGCATGAATAGAAGAATATGGTACCTAATTGCTGGCTGTGATGCCTTCACTGGGATTCCTGGTTTCTGAAGCACTTCAGTCACATTTGTAAAATGTAAGGTGATGTAGAAATGTTGGGGTTTGGAGCCAACAGTCAAGAAAGAATTCTTGAGATGTCTTCACTGCAAAAAGGTGATTTTATTAAAGCATGGGGACAGGACTTGCAGGCAGAAAGAGCTATACTGGGGTTGTGATGGATGACTGATTATATGCTTTCAAGTTGGGAGGGAGTTAGGGATAGCATAAGTCCCAAAGGAATTTTGGAGGCAAGGTTTCCAGGACCTTGAGGGGGCTAGCTATTGTTAGGAAAAAGGTCATTTATTACTGTCTAGAAATCCTCTGTCATGAGAACTTTCAGATGTGTATCAGTGGACCATATGCTTGAAGGATGATTGCTAACATGTATCTTGGGGGGCAGAGATAAAGGAAGTTTCCAAAGGAATTTGTATATGTTAAAGAAGACTTACAGGATCCTGGAGATTGGGATAATGTTAAGCTAAGACTGCTTTTTGCCTCTAGCAAAGTGTCAACATCGAGGCAGCTGAGTTCCCAGAGGAAGGTCACTCTACCTGTTTCAAGGACTTGTCAATGGGCTGTAGGCAGTAAGGAAATTTAATTTTTTCTTTTGTCTTTGTTTCCTGTATCACAAGGCATTTCAAGTATACAAAAAATTTGGCAAAAATATGACTTTCTTATACTCTTTCCCCAGATTCACCATTTGTTCAACCACTTACATTTCGCCACGTTCACTTTATGATTCTCTCTCTCACAACTACTTGAGAGTAAGTAGGGGATGTCATGCCCTTTTATTCCTAAAACTTTAGTGCATATTTCCTAAAGACAAGGGCATTTTCAGGGCACCTGGGTAGCTCAGTCAGTTGAGCGTCTGACTCTTGGTTTCGGCTCAGGTCATGATCTCAGGGTTATGAGATCAAGCCCCGAATGGGGCTTTGTGCTCAGTGTGGAGTCGCTTGAGCTCTCTCTCGCCCTCCGTCTCTGCCCCTCCCCCAGCTCAAGCCGGCTCTCTCCAAAATAAATAAATAAATAAAATAAAATCTAAAGAAAAGACAAGGGCATTTTCTTACATAACCATGGTTACATGATAATGATAAATGCTACTATCTAACCCAGTCTATACTCAAGTTTTAGCAGATGCCTCAATAGTGCCCTTTATGAAGTTTTTTTCCTGTTCCCAAATCAAATTCATAATCACACATTGACTGCATTTAGATGTCATGCATCTTTAGTCTCCTTTAATCTGGAAGAGTTTCTCAGTCAGCCTTTCTTGTGTTTCTTGATCCTGACATTTTTGAAGAGTACAAGCTAGTTATTTTACAGAATGTCAATTTGGGTTTGTCTGATGTTTCCTCATGATGAGATTCTATGTGTGAGGGAATGCCTATCTATTTACTAAGAACCTACCGCCAACAATTAGTGGACACGGCCTTTGAAGTCACACAAACTTAAATTCAAATGTAAATCAAAACACCACTTTCTAGCTGCGTGGCTGGCTAGGTTTAAGCTTTCTACCCTGTAAAACAGTGATTTTAACAGATTTAACTGGTAAGATTGTTGTGAAGATGTAATGAGATAATGCATCTAAAGCAATTTAACACAGTTTTGGGGTGGGTGTAAAACTATCTTACACCTCTCTCGATTTTACCACATTATCTTATACTCAGCAACAATGAAATAAAATCGACTAAGCAGCATCTCTATTTACTTTCCCAAAGAGAAGAAGTACTGTACTCTGATGCACACGCTGCCTTTGGCAATCTGGTCTGGCCAAGGCACTTCAGTGCCAGCCTGAAACTGGTGGCAGCATCTCGGCTGTCTGGATGCTCCTAAAGGCTGCCTCCAGATACCCTGCTGCTGCCTGTACTAGCCCAAGCAGTACACAAGCACCGGCTGGGGGAAGACTGTCCGAAGTGCCACACAGAGCATGTTCCTTCCTGCTGAGCTCCCACCATGACACAGGCCTGTGAAGTGGTGTGGAAGAGTATGACAAAGGCACTGAACATGAAGACTCCCGGCTAGAGCTGCCAAGAACATGAACCAGTTGAGGGTATTGATAATGAGCACTCTGACTAAAAACCGAGTCAGGGGCACCTGGGTGGCTCAGATGGTTAAGCGTCTGCCTTCGGCTCAGGTCAGGATCCCAGGGTCCTGGGATCGAGTCCCGCATCGGGCTGCCTGCTCAGTGGGGAGCCTGCTTCTCCCTCTGCCTTTCTCTCTCGCTCTGTCTCTGAGCGAGGAGTCAGAGCTGACTCAGGAGCTCAGGTGCAAATTCTGTCCTTCCTGTCAATCCATCACTGTCAATCCTAAGAAAGAAGAGGGGAATACCCAAATCAAGTAATTTTCTTAAAGTCAAATTGAGGGTTTATTTTAATATTCAACAATAACACTGAAAAAATCAGGAAGTCCACAGTTAAGATGCCATTCATACTTCATTTCCACAAATCCCCTGCCCATGCGAGAGGGCAAGGGAGCTGGTATGCACAAAATTCCCAATCTACTGTTTAAGTACGATAATCTCACCCTCCACACTCTCTCTTAGAAAGCACCAATAAAATTATTCTATTTATGCTAAATCACTACTCAATGCCAGAGGTTAAAACAAAATAAAACAAAAAAGGATTATAACAAGGGCGCCTGGGTGGCTCAGTCCTTAAGCATCTACCTTCAGCTCAGGTCATGATCTCAGGGTTCTGGGATTGAGCCCCACATCGGGCTCTCTGCTCCACGGGAACCCTGCTTCTCCCTCTCCACTCCCCCGCTTGTGTTCCCTCTCTCGCTGTGGGGTCTCTCTCTGTCAAATAAATAAAATCTTTAAAAAAAAAAAAAAAAGAGGATTATAACAACTGCACCAATTCTTCTAAGTACAGAAATACAAACTCACTTTTGAGATTTGGAATCTAATTTAATTCGTGTTTTTCTGTTATGAACTTCAGTGTTCCATCATTTTTCTGTTTTTCCCCCTTCCATCAATTAGAACTTCAAATGAAAGTCAAATGATCCCTGAGGGTAAAGAAAATAAAGTGAAACAAACAAGAAAATTCCCGTGTCCCACATTTCAAACTGTGAGAAGCGGCCTCCAGTAAAGCAAATAGAAAATTATACTCTCATCAGTGTGCTGAATAAGAGTTTACATCTATACTCTGAAAAAGAGAAAAATTCTAATGCAAAGCCTTTATTTTATCTTCATTAATGAAAAGTAAAAATTCTATAATGTGAGCATTAAGAACTTCTAATTATTCTGTCATAAGTCTGAGTCAGCCTCCAAGAAATACTTAGATTAAAAATAAAACTGCTTAAAAATAGGAATTCTCAGCTAGAGCTTAAATCTAAACATATGACAGTGAAGATGCTATATACCCTGAAAGTCACTAGTAGCCTCTTTTCCTTAGGACATAATGACTCTACTGGAAATTTCAAAGAAATCACATATCCTTTTGCAATCATCTTTCATTTGGGGAGAAAAACACCTCTCATTTCCTCCACTGTATCACTTGTGAGATCTCAGTATTATGTTTAAAAGTTCACGATATTTAAAACATTTTGAAGGTTAGGGTTAGAAAGGAATATGTAAATGAATGTAAATTCTGCCATTTTATACCGTTTCCCTCTCCCTGTATAGGAAAATCAGGAAGTGAGCTCTATTATTACCCATGGAACCCAAAGAAGTATTATGGGGGAAAAATTACTGGTTTGAGAGACAATTTGGATTTAGATCTAGTTCAGTTATTAGCTGTGTGACCTTGGGAAAGTCATTCAAGTTTTCTGAAGTCTTGGTTTCCAAATCTAGAAAATGGAAAAATAATACCTATCTCATAGGACTGTTATAAAGACTAAATAAGATAGCACATATGCAAGCACCCACCACCGTGTCTAGTGTGAAAGAGACTCTCAATAAATACTAGTTTCTCTTTCTATCCTGTTACACACATCCTGTCACCTGGCACTTAATAATAAGGAGTTCTGCTAAACACTTGAACTACCAGCTCTGTTTTCTTCAAAACAGGCACTTGGCTCTTAATAGGGACAAACAGTCATGTGAAAGACTCCTGGGGCCTGACAATGTCCTAGAGAAACAAAAAAGTTCTTATATTGGGGAACAGCACCAACTGCTTCAGGCTATGACAAGCCCCAAACAGTAAATCAACTCCTGCATGTTTTTACAGTATTACTTGTCATCCTGAGAGCTTTGTGCTCTTTCAAAAGTCTTTTTCTCCCTGCAAAAATCAGGCATGCTATTTGCCCTCTCTTCCCTTCTTAATAGAGGTCTTTATTCAACAAGACCACCCTATGGATTCAAATACTAGGAATCAGAAAAGGCCAGGTTCAACCATGAAGAAACTAGCAAAGTCTTGGGACTAAACAGTAAGCCCTTCTTAACCTTTTAGAATCTGGACTTTTGTGTGCTTTCTGTTCTTGGATATAGCAGACTTGCAGATGCACTGGTTCAAACATGTCTGTGCATTTCCCTCAACTACATTAACACAGAACTCTCACCATAGAAAACGTCTTAGGAAGTCTAGAATCTTAAACTCTGACTACAACCTAAAAAGCAACACTTCCCAACTTCTCCCACTTCATGGTATAGACTGACCTCGATACACAACACCTCTGAACTAAAGGGACTTGAAAGTATTGATGACTACAAAGGGCTAAAGTACAAGCAGCACTGAGAGAAAAAGGTATACAAAGATTAAACCTATTTGCCACCTGACTCAGAGACTTTTACCACATAAACGTAATTGCTTCAACTCCAAGCAGCTCTAGGTCAATGTTCACACTCCTTCACAGGACTGACCACCCCTATTGGACCTAGCAGAGAAAGTGAATGTCAGAAAGCAACCAACATTTGATTTGGGACAGCAGGTCCTCAATGGAGGATCATAAAACACTAAACCAGCAAATTAGGTATCAAATACTTAATTTAAGTGTATTATACTGGCCAGATATATAATTCTAAATACTGAGGGTTCAGTGGCAAACAAGCCAAGAGTTTTTACCCTTAAGAAGCTCACATTCTAAACACAAAAAAGACAATATTAAAACAATTTAAAAGTCAATTTCAGTAGGTCATAAAGATCAGTATTTCTGATCTGCAGTAATGATGTAAAACAAAACTTTTGGCATAATGAAGAAACTTTAGTCACCTTACAGGTAGTTTATTCGAAGAGTTAAAGAAGAAGACTGAATAAATTATGGATAGAGGTTGACCCAGTTTCAAAATTCAATTCTTACATTATTGTCTCCTTGCTATGGGCTTAGCGTCATTGCCTCTGTCATTTAGTAGCACATACAAAAGCAGGATGAGATTTTTCATAGGAAGATAATGAAGACCAAGACAGTATAAAATTACAAACACAAGGCAAGAAGTCTGAAGATGTGGGATCTACCTCCAATTCTATCAAATAATATTCACATGAACTTGGGTAATTCACTTAAACTCCCAGAGTCTGACTTTCTTCATCTATTCTATCCCACTTTGTAGGGCTTTTTAGAATTTAAATGAGACACTATAAAAAAAGAACTTCAAAATATTTATTTATTTTTAAAGATTTTATTTATTTATTTGACAGAGAGACACACAGTGAGGGAGGGACCACAAGTGGTGGAGAGGGAGAAGCAGGCTTCCCGCTGAGCAGAGAGCCCGATGCGGGGCTCGATCCTAGGACCCTGGGATCATGACCTGAGCCGAAGGCAGACACTTAACGACTGAGCCACCCAGGTGCCCCAGAACTTGAAAATACTTAAAACACTGGACAATTACCAACTATTACTGCCTAATCAAAATGTTTATAGGAAGACTCAGATGAGAAAAGAGCCAGGAATAACTACATTTGAGACCAATATGAATTCCTGCTCCTATATATTAGCTGCTTTGAAATCTTTGTTCCCATTCTATTATTCCAAAGTGCTCACCCTGTGGAGGAAATGGATCCTAAAAAGTGACATCAGGGCTCAGACAGCCCTTCTCAGTGATTACTCCCTTATCTGAGCCAAGATAACAAAAATTAAAGGTATTTCATTTCCTGGCATCCTAACCCATGATTAAATACCCTTACTTTATGAGTTATTCTCGCTGATTATTATTAATTACAAGATAGGAAGTAAATATGAAGTTACTTCTCTTAGCTGTTAAAACACAGGCCATCAAGGACCTTGATAATCTCTTTTTTTCTTGGAAAACTAGTCATTCATTTTCCTTGGTTATCTCTGTAGCCACCAGCTTAAAGGCAGATGCTTAACGACTGAGCAACACAGGCGCCCCCCAAAAAAATCTTTTTTTAAAAAAAAAGGGGATAACCATTTCTCAGCTCCAGCCTATTGTTTGTAGATAAGTGGGCCTAGTGTTGATGGATCTCTGTTATTTCAAGATTCCAAAAACTACAGTTTCATGTGTTACCCCTGAAATTTTATTTGCAAAATGCCCAGTCACCTAGAGCTTACTATAAATTCATAGTGCAGATTTCTTCTGCCAGTGAAGAGGTAGATCATTTACTTAAAAAGTACTTATTAGTGCTAATACATAATTTACCATTATCCTGATTTGAGGAAATAAATATTAAATTGGACCTTGCAAACTAGAGGTAGAAAAGAGGTATTTCAGGTTAGGCAAACATTATGTGCAAAAACACTGAGGCAGAAATATGCCTGGCATGTTGGGAGGAGAAAGGAGAATGTATAGGCTAGTTTGGCTGAAGAATTCCTTTAGAGAAGGAATAGGACACAGATGGGGAAAAAACTGTAAAAGACACTGAATTTTAGAGGAGAGAGCAAAGATTTTTATGGATAATCTTTAAAAGAGAAAGTCTATAGATAATGAGGAGCCATTACGAGGAGGAGGATCACTTCATTTCCTATCTAGCCAAGAGTTATATGTTGCTGTTCTTCCCATCTTTTTCAAAATAGAGGATGAGGCTGGATGTTGACCCATGAAACTTGGGAGTTCTGAAAAATTCCCAAATGAATGCCAATTTAACCAACCACACTATAAATCAACTCCCTTGGCATTGTGGTGGTCAAAGCTTTCAAAAAAAAAAAAATTAAATTGTCTCTAAAGGACTATTTCTTTCTGATCAATAAAAACATTTAGAATTTAAAACTCAAAGAAAAGGTTACTGGACAGTTTGGCACCCTATCAGGTTAATCATCAGAGAGAGCTTTCATCAGACTGCCTATCAGTGGGCAAGAAGCTGGATTGACAAGTCTGGTCTCATAAAAGTCTTCTACCTGGCACAAGCCCCAGAACGCACTACTATCTACATTCAAAATGTAGAGACATGCCTCCAGTAGCTCTTATTTCAACCTCAGAGCCATTCCTGTTTCCTTCTGCAACAAATGATTCTGGGGCTTTTAGTCCAATTGATACTCTCAATAAAATTCCTGAAGACAAATGGTCAGGAGAACAGAGCTACTGACTCTCACCAAGAGCTTGGATACTAAAATACCAAATGTATTGGGGCACCTGGGTGGCTTACTCAGTTAAGCCTCTGACTCTTGATTTCAGTTCAGGTCCTGATCTCAGAGTCATGGGATTGAGCCCTCCATCTGGCACTGCGCTCAGCAGGGAGTCTGCCTGAGATTCTCTCCCTCTGCTCCCCCTTCTCTAAAATAAATAAATAAATAAATCTTTAAAATACCAAATGTATTAAATGTACTTTGTTCTTTCAGACAAAATATCCTATAAGGCACAGTTGAGAAAGGCCATATACATATTGATAAGGAACTTAAACTTTATTATGAAGGTAATGTGGGAAACATTAATGATTTTTGGCCAGATAAATATGATCAGAGCAGATTTTAAGGAACACTAACCTGGTGGCAATATTCAGGATGGCCTGAAGTGGGGAGAAAGACAAAAAGTAGGGAGACTAACTTAAGCAAATGCACAGAGTTGGGAATGAGCATGGTAGGCCTGTAGGAGGGTGAAGAGGACACTGGGCTTCTCAGGGCCTAGGAAACCATCAATAACAATTACAAACCATCTATCACGTATGTGCCTTTCTCTTACATACGCACAAACTCTCATTCACATGCATGTGGATATTCCACGCACAGTGTCTGCCTCTGTCCATCAGTTCTCTTCTCTTCTCCTTCCCAGAAAACTCTTGCAGTATACACACGGCCAATAAATACTACCCTAATGCAAGCTCTATGTGACCTCTCAGTTACAGTGCTTAACACCATTAAGCAGCTTCCCTACATCAATAAGCTGAAAATCCTAAGGAGAATCTATTTCACCCCAAAACTATTATCTCTGTCTGAGCAGAGCCTGTCAAACCAAATCAGGTCACAAATACCTGTTTAGCCTGTGAATGGTAGGCTACCCTTGTTCATCGTTCCCTCTGATCTAATTAGCTGGGCCAGTGGGTAAGATTGAGAAGCTGGCAATGATTTACTACTCATACAGCAAGGACTGTTGGGAAAGTAGCTTATCTTAGGTCAATTGGCAGGGTAGGCCAGGCAATGACAGACATACTTTGCTACAGCAAAAAATAAGCTATGCTAGGTAGAGCATAGAGAACTTTTACAGCCAAATAGATGTGATGGCTGTTTTAAGATTAGCAAACACATTACTTCTCAATAGAACTGGAAAAAAAATACAAACTACTAAAAAAAAAAAAAAAAAAAGATTAGCAAATACATAAAATTAACTGGTACCCAATGGAAACAAACTGTTCATCTGATTATGATGTGTGTGTATGTATGTATATGTGTGCACCTACATTCAAGCAAACTACCATATGTATTTACTGTCACACAGTGAAAAATGACTATTTACCTTCTAAAGTTTTTCATCAGTCTTTTTTTTTTTAAGATTTATTTACTAATTTGAGGAGGGGGAGGCTGAGGGCATAGAAAGAAACCCCAAGCAGACTCCGTGCTGACCGCAGAGCCAGATGCCGGATTTGATCCCGTGACCTGGAGATCACGACCTGAGCCAAAACCAGGAGTCAGACGCCTAGCTGACGGCACCATTCAGGAACCCCTTTTCATCAGTCTTTTAAAAATTATCCTTTAATGCTGAAAAAAATCAAAATTAGGGGCGCCTGGTGGCTCAGTTGGTTAAGCGACTGCCTTCGGCTCAGGTCATGATCCTGGAGTCCCGGGATCGAGTTCCGCATCGGGCTCCTTGCTCGGCAGGGAGTCTGCTTCTCCCTCTGACTCTCCCCCCTCTCATGTGCTTGCTCTCTCTCATTCTCTCTCTCTCAAATAAATAAATAAAATCTCTTAAA
Organism: Mirounga leonina; assembly: GCF_011800145.1. Lineage (NCBI taxonomy): Eukaryota > Metazoa > Chordata > Mammalia > Carnivora > Phocidae > Mirounga > Mirounga leonina. Next base: position 51,560,136 of record NW_023270305.1, read on the forward strand.
AAAAATTTTTTTAAAAACCTGATATTCTTGGGGCACCTGGGTGGCTCAGTCAGTTAAGCAACCGAAGGCTCAGGTCATGATCTCAGGGTCCTGGGATAGAGCCCCACATCTGGCTCTCTGCTCAGCAGGGCGTCTGCTTCTCCCTCTCTCTGCACTCTCTCTCTCAAATAAATAAATAAATAAATAATCTTTAATAAAAAAATTTAAGAATTTGATGTTCATATGATTTTTCTAGGAGCTCACATATTATTTAGCATGAATCACATATTTATTTCAAAAAATTATATTTAAGTTTAATAAATTCTATTTAGATTTAATATTTATACATCACCATGTAATTTAGAGCCCAAAATACAAACCCTAACCAAATTTAGCACAGGCAAGGGAAATGATACACAAGCAAGGATTTAAATATAAATAAACTCAAAGCAAGTCATTAGCCCAGATTCTGACACTAGCACTATTACCATTTTGTACAACTCTTAATTTACTACTATATTGTATATATTTGCTTTCTTTACATGACTGTTTCCTAAACCTAGACTGTGTTTGTTTTATAGTTGTATCTCTAGGATCTAGAATTGTGCCTGGAACATAGTAGGCAATTCTAAATGATCAAGGAATGGCCAGTGGGAAGGATGTAAGAATGGAAAAAACTAAGTGATGTTTTGAATTCTGTCAGTCTTTATTTATGTCCTACAACAATTTCACAGAAAAGGGAGAACACATATAACTATAAAATTTTACTTTTTTAGAATGTTTATAGGTAATAGAAGATTCCATTTCTATCTACACTATTGACTTCAGGAAACATGTATAAAGACAGCAACTTTTTCCTAAGCTTTTACCAGCTATGAAACAAATTATTTTTTCTAATAATTTTTTAGGGGTAGTATAAAGATGAATCAATTCTTGAAAATGCTCAATTGATCTGCTCGAATGGATTACAAAATTCAATTAAAAGTTGAAAGCAAAGACTACTACATACAAAGTTATTAAGGTGTGACTGTGTTCTATATACAGTTTCCACCCTTAATAAGGTCATGGTAAAATAGAAGAGATGTATATACACAATGAACTACAATTCAGAATAAGATATCATTGATATAACAGAAAAGGCTTAGCCCAGGTATTATAAATGTATATACAAAAGGGATATTAAGCCTCACTGGAAGAATTAAAGAGATTCATGAAGGAAATGGCATCTGAACTAGGATTTTTACAGAAAGAAAGAGGGGAAGGGATATTTCTGAGTAGAGGAACAGTACATGTACAAAAACAGTACAAAAAGTGTTTATATAAAGTTCAAAAGTCTAGACTAATGGAAGGAGTGTCAGGATGGGATATAGTCAAGATAAGATAATAAAGCGTTAGGACTTCAGGTGATAAAAGCCATTCAAGAAGAGTTAAATGGTCAGATGTGTATTTCAGGAAGCAGTATGAAAGACTGGAAAAGCAAAAGATTAGAGACCAGGAGAAGAGGACCTGATCTAGGGCAGTGGCCATAGGAATGAATGATAGATGGGTACGCAAAGTACTGTAGACATATAGGACCCGTAACCAAATGGACTGGAGGTGAGGAAGAGAAACGTAATGAAGATCATGGATATTTTCAGCCTGGGTTAAAAGTATGATGGCGATGTTATTGACTCAAACAGGAAAGAAGAGAAAGAAATATGTCTGAAATAATAGTAACACATTCCTATGTAGAACGTCTCTATTCAAAAGTTAATAATATTGGGGCACCTGGGTGGCTCAGTTGGTTAAGCGTCTGCCTTTGACTCAGATCATGATTGCAGGGTCCTGGGATCAAGCCTCACATCGGGCTTATTCCTCGGCGGGGAGCCTGCTTTTCCCTCTCCCTCTGCCACTCCTCCCCACTCATTCTCTCTCTCAAATAAAATAAATAAAATCTTTTTTAAAAAGTTAATAATATTAATAACCTGCACCCTAAATTGGTTTTGGATGCTTGGCATATTCTCTAGTACTAGGGAACATTTAAGAACAAAATGTTATTAACACTGAAAACATTTAGGTGATACATAATAAATGACAATGTGTCCACTGTTCTCTGTAAAGTCTTAGGTATCTTTGGTAAGAGGGAACATCATCATCAACTATTCAGTAAGCACCCAGTCAAAATGTTTAGTTGAGCATGAAATGCACTAACCAGAACAGACTGAAATTTTCATTTCATATTTTTATCTTTTGACTAGAAAAATTTCAAACACATTACAATAATCCTTATAATTCTGAAAAGAGCAATTGTGAACTTAGAGTGGTCTAGAAAAGATGAAGAAACAGTTTTTAAAATTCTTCCCTACTTTTGCTTTTAACTCTATGTGAAACACCTCTTTAACCTTTTAAAGACCACAACCTACATCTACAAGTTAGGGTAATAGTATTTCCCTGCCCACTTTAGAGAGCCATTTGAGAATTATGAGACAATGTTCTTGTAGCTCTCTGAACAGCACAGAAGAAAGGCCTTAATTATCAATGATTAGTGGAATTATTCTGATGTCATTTTTCCTACCTCAGGTTTACCTAAAGTCTGTGATTGGAAGAGGCTACAAAATTAAAAGAACAAAAACAAAAAACAAACAAAACAAAACTTTAGATAGAAGTCTTTACTTGTCTAACTTAGGTGTAGACCAGTTAAAATTATTATAGAGCCTATGCACAGCATTTAAAAGAATACTACTCAGACAAGATGTGTATAGAAATAATGGTTGCCATCTAAAGAATAGAAAACCATTTAGAAAAAAAACTGATGGTGGCACATTTTACCTAATAAAAAAAAGATCAAGTGAACCTTTTTGAGATGTCATAAAACTGAACATTTTAATAATGAATTAGGAAGTCACTGCCTAAGCCATCTGTTCTCCTGACTTATGACAACAAAAGTTGTTTAAAGCTGATCCTATAAAGAAAAACAAAACAAAACCAATCCAGAAACCATTCTAAGTTTTAAAATGTGCTTCATTTAGGGGTCACCTGGGTGGCTCAGTCGTTAAGCGTCTGCCTTCGGCTCAGGTCATGATCCCAGGGTCCTGGGATCAAGCCCCGCATCGGGCTCCCTGCTCCGCGGGAGGCCTGTTTCTCCCTCTCCCACTCCCCCTACTAGTGTTCCCTCCCCCGCTGTCTCTCTCTGTTTCAAAAAAAAAAAAAAAAAAAAAAAAAAAAAAAAATCTAAAATGTGCTTCATTTAGGAGAGAATAAAGAGGTATTTAAGTTTTTATAGATTTTATTTATTTGAGAGAGAGAATGAGAGAGAGAGCATGAAAGGGGTGAGGGTCAGAGGGAGAAGGAGACTCCCTGATGAGCAGGGAGCCCAATGCGGGACTTGATCCCGGGACTCTAGGATCATGACCTGAGCTGAAGGCAGTCGCTTAACCAACTGAGCCACCCAGGCGCCCCTATTTAATTAAGTTTTTAAATGCCCGAATTTCACTAGCCAATCAGACTGAATACTTTGAGTGTAATGTGTCCATTAATGAATGATCAATAGATAGGAATGGCTTCATGAAAACTAAAAACCTCTTTGTCTCCAGTACCCAGGGATATTTTCTATTATTCCTAGTGTTCTGGCCAATCTTTCACAGATGCTGGATCCCTTAATAATTTTGGTCTCAATCCACAAAACTCTATAACCTAAAAAAGTTTTTCCTTCTTCCCCTTCAGCAAAACTTCTGCTAAGAACTTCACATACAAATTGGAAAAAAAAAAAAAGTTTAATCTGAAACAAATCAAATCTCTAGACTTAATTTTCATTTTACAGGGAACACAGGAATAAAATGATAAGTTAAATGACACACAAAGAATAGAAGATATCCAGAAAGTAAGCAGTTCTTCTACAAGATCACTGGCTTAGACTCTTGGAGGGGGGATAAAAAAGACAAAAGAAAAAAAAGAGAGAAAGAAAAGGAAAAAAAAAAAAAAAAGAGAGGAAAGGAGGAAAGAAAGAAAGAAAAGAGAAGAGAAGAGAAAAGAAAAGGAAAGAAAAGGTGGTAGTAATGCATTAGATCAAAAATTGGCAAACTTCAGCCCATGGGCCAAATGTGGCTTGTCCCTGGTTTTTCTTTTCTTTTTATTAAAGTTTTATTGGAAGACAGATTGGTTCCTTTTCATGTTGTCTATAGCTGCATTTGCACTATAATGGCACAGTTGAGTAGTTGTGACAGAGACAAAATGGCTCACTAAAGCCTAAGATATTTATTATCCAGGTCTTTACAGAAAAAAAATTTCAACCCCTGCTCTAGATGAACAGAGATGGAAGGGACACAAAACAATACAATATGAGAAAATTTATTTGATCCTGGTCCAAGTAGTAGTACAGAACTGGAAGAAAAAAAAAAGTTTTTGTTCTGTTCTTCCATCACAGAGAAATAAAACATTCAGTATCACAAATCACAAATTAATATAAACTTTTGGAGTTTGGTCTTTTTTTGAAGGGGTTGTATATCCAATTTTTAACCTCTGATCTAGTGATAAATTATATAAAATTAATGGGTACAGGTTAATTTTGAGGTCCAATAAGTATATATGTTTAAATGACAGTTTTCAAACTACCAGAAAAGGGAAATTAGACCCTTGACTTACACTATATACAAATTCCTAATGGGTTACAAATTTAATGTTAGTGGAAAAAGATAAACAAAAGTGAAAACAAAAATAGGAGAATTTTTAGAGGAGATCTAACAAAAATCAGAAAACCTAAAATCATAAAGAAAAAAGATGGAGATATCTGAATACATAGAAATTTAAAATAAAATATTTCCAAAAAACAAAATCACATTAACAAAATAAAAAAGAACAGCAAATTATACCACTTAACTGATTTAAAATTTCTAATACAAAAGCTTCTCTATATTGATAAAGAAATCATAAGCAATCCAATAGAAAAAACAGGCACGGGGCACCTGACTGGCTCAGTCAGAAGAGCATGAGACTCTTGATCTCGAGGTCATGAGTTCAAGCCCTACAGTGGGTGTAAAGATTACTTAAAAATAAAATTTAAGAAAAAAGAAAAGAAAAGAAAAGAAAAACCAGGCACAAAATGCACATAGGCACTTAATAAGAGGAAATCCAAATGCTTAATAGACATTTAGGACAACAGACTCAACCTCACTACTGAGCAAGGAAATGCAGAATAAAGCAACAATGGGGTATCATTTATTAAATTCCAGGATAAGAAAAATTAAAGAATGATAACATTCAGGGATGGTAAAGATGTAGGAATGGAGCAATCTTATGTACTGCTGGGAGAGGTGTGAATTCTTATAGCCTTTTGAAAAGTAATTAAGCAGTAACTGTTAAGAGTTAAAATACAGGACTTCCAGGGAAGATGGCAGAGTAGAAAGATCCTGGGTTCACCTTGCCCAATGGAAATACCTAGGTAACACCCACATCAGTGTAAATAACTCAGAAAACGACCTAAAGACAAGCAGAACAGACTCTCCACAGCTAAATGTGGACAAGAGGCCACACTGAGGAGGACAGGAAAACTGGAGATGTTCTATGGAGCCAAACAGACCCAGGACCGTCCAGGAAGGGAAGGGATGCCAGGGACGCAGAGAGGGGAGAAGAGCACACCCTGAGCCAGTCATCCCAGGCACAGGGGACCCACACTGGGAAAATGAATCCCCATAACATTTGCTTATGAAAACCAGAGGGGCCTGCCTTTGCAAGTTCCTACAATCAGTGGGGCTTAGCATCTGGAACTTCATAAATCAGAGGACTCTGCTCTGGGAGAGGCAGAGGGCAACAGGAAACTGTCCCCACACTTAAAGAGAAAGCACAACAAATAACCCCACTGAGATATAGCACAGAAGTGATGGTTTGAAAAATGCAAGGGGTATACAGGAAGGAGATTTATTTACTAATCTCATAGTGTGTGCTGGAGCAGCAGGGATATTTGGAAGACCTATCCAAGGGCAAAGGAGCTGGGGGGCATCATTTCCCTCCCTCACCCCTCAGCCTAGATACACGGACACCTGAGGGAACCAGCGCAGACCCAACACTCTCTACCTAGCTTGCTAACCGTGCACCTCACCCCCTCAGGCTTCTGCAGATCTGACCCTCCAACCTAGCTGGACTCAGCAGGAGTTTTCCCAGGCCGCTGCAGGTCCCCTCTCACAGCAGACCGGCAGGAAACTTGCTGGCACTATGCCACACCCCACCCCTCCACGTTCTCCTGTGGACTCCTGCTCTCCAACATGCCTGTTGCAGGAGTCCATCCAAAGTGGGGCCATAAGGCTGAAGTTCCCAAAAGGAACCAGCACCACCCCAAAGTGACTCCTGCCCTGGGAAGAAGGGAAGATAACCACACACACCAGTCCAACTACAGCCCTAGCAGTAGGCTGTAGGCAGACACCTGGTCTTACTTCAGGCCCTGCCCACCAATGAAAGCTTCTAAGGGGACAATACAGGGAAAGTGCCCTGTAGTTCAGTGCTACCACAGCTCCGGCAGTTGCCTGGTCTGAATCAACTCAAGCCCAAGGCAGCCCCAGACTGGCCTACTAACAATACAGGGACCAAACCTTGCCCACAATTGGCAAAAAGAGCCACTGCAGATGACTGGACTGAAGGCAAATGTGGCTCAGCCACGACAGAAGGGCACACACAACACACATAGGAGACACCACTGAAGCAACAGCAACAGGTTTTGGTGAACGGGGGACAATGCACTGCAGGGCATAACAGGACCTATTCTTTATAAGGCCACTACTTGCAAGAGCAGGAGACATAGCTAACATTCCTAACACACAGAAACAGACACAGAGGTAGACAAATTGAGGAGACAAAGGAATATGTCCCAAACGAAAGAAAAGGACAAAATCACAGCAAGAGAACTAAAGGAAACAGAGACAAGTAAAATTCCTGGATAGAGAATTTAAAGTAATGATCATAAAGATACTCACTGGACTGGAGAAAAGAGTGGAGGACCTTAGTGAGACCCTCAACAAAAGGACAGAAGATATAAAAAGGAACCAATCAGAGATGAAGAACTCAATAAATGAAATTAAAAATACACTAGATGAAGCATGAGGCCTACTTAAAAAAACAAAACGCTAGATAAAATTAATAGTAGACCAGAGGAAGCAGAAAAACAGATCAGTGACCTAAAGGATAGAGTAATGGAAAGCACAATATATAAATCAATATATAAATATATAAACATATAAATCAAATCAATATGTTGTACACCTTAAATTTACATGTTATATGTCAAATATACTTCAATTTTAAAAGTTCACTGTCTTTTATAATATTAACTCTAACAAGTATACTTAAAATTAATTTTGTAACTTTATTACAAAATTGTAACAATGAAAATATCTTCCCCTATCTTAAACCAAGTTAAATATGTACTGTTAGCTAGTGAAAATGACCTTGCCTCGTAAGAATTATTCTTAACAAATAATACATAAAAAATTATTTTTATTCTCCAAAAGGTAAAAAGGATCTTCACTCCTTATCAGTAAACAGATGTTCAATTTTCTGGCTTTGGATCCTTTAACTTCCTTACTCCTTCCCTGGATAAATGTGAACAAACCAATCACTGTGAACAATCAACTCTCTGCAGATTACTTCCTGATGAATTATTTTCTGGCCCAACATATCTCTGGACCACAGTTCCTATATTTCCAGCTATATGCTAGACACTGCCATAAAGCCATCCTGTTAGCGCTTTAAACCTAATAAATATGTCCCTCCCAAATGAACTCTCATGCCACATAATCCTAGGTTGAAATCCTAGTTCCACCACTTATTAGCTATGAGACAATGGATAAATTACTTAAAATCTCTGAGCCTATTTTCTTCTCTGTAAAACGCAGAAAAGAATAGTTCCTTTAGGAAAAGCTTATTATGTCTAAATAAGGTGATGCATGTAAAAGATATATGAGCACAGTGCTTGACACACAGAAATCATTCAAGATACATTAGCCATTTTGTCTCTTAAATTAGCTCTTTACTCTGTTTTCTATTTCTCCAAAGAGCATCATTACCTTTCCAGTCACCAAACTCAAATTCCCTTGGCCCTCTTTGACATCTTCCTTTTCCTTATGGCTAACATCCAATCAGTTGCCAAATATTTCAATTCTGCTCAAACAAATCCAATTGAAATCAATACTTATCTATGGAAAACCCACTACATTTGTAGGCATTGTGCTAGTGTGTATGGGGCTATAAAGAAGAGTAAGCTTAGAACCTGCCTTTAAGAATGGGCTGAGAGGGCGCCTGGGTGGCTCAGTTGGTTAAGCAACTGCCTTTGGCTCAGGTCATGATCCTGGAGTCCCGGGATCGAGTCCCACATTGGGCTCCCTGCTCAGCAGGGAGTCTGCTTCTCCCTCTGACCCTCCCCCCTCTTGTGCTCTCTCTCTCTCTCTCAAATAAATAAAATCTTAAAAAAAAAAAAAAAAAGAATGGCTGAGAGCCAGAGGTATGGGGCCAGGTTAGCAGAACTATAACCAATGAACAATGGGATATGAATTATAGTTCTTCCACGTATTATGAAGCCTTGGGAAATTTATTTCAGAAATTCTTTAGCCAGTTTCATTTTGTTCAACTATAAAATGGGAGTTACAATGCTTACCTCATAGGATTATATCAAGAATTAACAGAGATGACATAAACAAAGGGCTCCAGCAAGAGGCTGATACATTATACATGGGCTTTTTAAAAATTTTCTTTTTAACTCAGATTCTTTAAAGATCAAGTTGTGGGATAAGTTTAGTGTAATGCCGGCGGGTAAGAACTGTGATAAGCTGTAGAGATTTCTAACTGGCCTTTTAAATGGGATGGCCACTATTCCACTTCAGACAAGTACTGCTAAATAGGAACACAGGCCCTGCGATGTTTTTGAGTTTAAGACAAGTCAGAAAGTTCACTTTAATATGAACTTCCAGTTTCTCAAAACACTGGCATGTAATTCAAAAATAATTTTTTAAAGTGTGCACCAAATAAAACATCTGCTAAAACCTGCAAGTCACCAATTTGCAATCTATGCCTTAATGGCTCAGAGGGAAGGCATAAGTTGCAAATATAGTTCTCTTGCTAGAAGCTTCAAAGCCTTGGTGGAAGTGGAAGATAATGCTTTTGGTTTCATCACTTGGTTCTTAGTTTTACCTGTACTGAGAAACTGGTAATAGACAAAATAGAGAAGACAAATTAGATACTGCTCTCTAGGGACAATGCCAGACATAGAAAGCAAAATCCCTGAATACTGCTTAGCTTTCTGGATCCAGAGTATTGCCTAACACAAAATGTGACTGGTCTTTGTACCTGGTTCCTTGGACAGAACATTTATACCCTTGGATTTTCCCCAGTGACAAGAATGTCTTGTTATTCATGAGTGGGCTATGACAGTTTGTACTAATGAGGTCACTCACTGTGGGCCTCTAGGTAGCGTATGCTAAAGAGATGGCTGGGGTGGGAACAGGCCAAGCAAGAAAGACCAACCATATGACCACGGGGTTGGGGCTGGCTTTGAGCTACTTAATATCAGCTCAACTTCTGGGCAAGGCAGGACAGCTAGAGACTGAGTTCAATCATGTGGCCAATGATATAATCAATATGGCTAGATAATGCAACCCCAATAAAAACTCTGGACACAGCAGCGCCTGGGTGACTCAGTCGTTAAGCATCTGCCTTCAGCTCAGCAGGAAGCCTGCTTCTCCCTCTCCCACTCCCCCTGCTTATGTTCCCTCTCTCACTGTCTCTCTCTGTCAGATAAATAATATCTTAAAAAAAAAAAACAAACACCTCTGGACACAGAAGCTGTGAGGAGCTCGTGCAGGAGGCTGCTGTGCCTTGATTTTAAGGGCAGAGGGCATGAAAGCACTGTGTGTGGAACCCTAATAGATTTCACCTTATGTGTCTTTTCATTTGGCTGGTCCTGATTTGTATCCTGTATAATTAAACTATAATCATTAGTACAGCACTTTCCTGAATTCTGTGAGTTGTTCCAGCTTCCAGCTATTTATTGAACCTGAGGGGTCTTGCGGGAACCCCCCATATTTATATCCAGTTGGTTAGAAGTATGGGTGTTCTGGGACCCCAAAACTTGCAATCAGAAGCTGAAGTGAGGGCAGTCTGTTGGGGACTGTGCTTTTAATCTATAAGGTCTGATTTAACTCTGGGTGGTTATTAGCATCAGAATTGAAGACTGTGTATTGCAAGAGAATATTCTTTAGGTATAAGATTTAACACTACAAATATATTTTGATAGATCTTAATTCTTGGTGCTGGAGAAAATTCTAACCTCAGAACTAATCAGGAACCAACCATTCACTTATATTCTAAACTAAACAGCTTATATTTCAACCATAAATGATGACATTAGTAAAGCAGATGTCAAATGTTATGAAAAGACAAAGTCAAATTGGAAATTATCACTTTTTTAAAGCAAAATGGAAAACTAACATTTATTCCCCACTGAAAACTTGTCACAGAAAGAAATAAAACCAGAAGGGTTTGTCCTTCATGCCCCAGTGATAATGTATTATTACTTACTTTCATTCAACTTTAGTCTTTGCCCTTCCCACCACTACCACTAGCCCCCTACTCCTTCATATGGTAGGCCTCCTGTCTGAGTTTCTACTCCTAACACCACCTGAGCTCTAATTATTTTCTCAAGTCATACTGCCTGGCCATAATCAATAAGGGCTCTCCTCTCATATATCATTCACTATTAGATTGTTAAATTATTTTAGCTGTGTTACTGAAAACCTCCAACTCAACTATATCTGCCCTTGTTCTGCAGATTCCTAAAACACATAGTTAATATCATGTTAAAACTTGATGTCAACACCAGAAAAATTAAAAGGAAAGCCAGAATATAAATATCTGCCCTCTGTTATAGCAAAGCCAAGTTTTCCTAAATCCCAAATATTACAGCTCTAGACAAAACTATTTAATGAAGTTGGACTGACTGATTTTGACAGTGGTACTCTCACATTCTAAAAGTCTTTAGTATTCTTACAAAATTAATTAACTTTTATTTGTATTTCTTAATGAAATTTAGTCATGTATTCTGGAAATATATACAACATATCTGTAGGACCTGAGTAATAAAGCACAGTGTCCTATCACCTAGCTGAAGAATTAATACAATACCAACATCTTTGAAGCCCCTGCATCCCCTTCTGATAAGGGAGCAGAAGGCAAGCTGAGGACAAAGCACAAGCTGACACTCCACTAACTCCCCACTCACACACGCTCCCAGGTGGGAAATGTGTGACATTCCTCAGGCAAATCATAGTGAGAGTTTGACTTCTTTGCTGATTCAGATGCCTTTTATTTCTTTTTGTTGTCTGATTGCTAAGGCTAGGACTTCTAGTACTATGTTGAACAGCAGTGGTGAGAGTGGACATCCTGGTTGTGTTCCTGACCTTAGAGAAAAAGCTCTCAGTTTTTCCCTATTGAGAATGATATTCACTGTGTGCTTTTCACAGATGGCTTTTATGATATTGAGGTATGTTCCCTCTATCCATACACTGTGGAGAGTTTTAATCAAGAAAGGATGCTATATTTTATCAAATGCTTTTTCCGCATCTATTGAGAGGATCATACGGTTCTTGTTCTTTCTTTTATTTATGTAGTGTATCACAATGATTGATTTGCAGATGTTGAACAAACCTTGCAGCCCAGGAATAAATCCCACTTGGTTGTGGTGAATAATCCTTTTAATGGACTGTTGGATCCTATTGGCTAGTATTTTGGTGAGAATTTTTGCATCCATGTTCATCAGGGATATTGGTCTGTAATTCTCCTTTTTGGTGGGGTCTTTGTCTGGTTTGGTCAAGGTAATGCTGGCCTCATAGAACAAGTTTGGAAGTTTTCCTTCCATTTCTATTTTTTGAAACAGCTTCAGAAGAATAGGTATTAATTCTTCTTTAGATGTTTGGTAGAATTCCCCTGGGAAGCCATCTGGCCCTGGGCTCTTGTTTGTTGGGAGAGTTTTGATTACTGCTTCAGTTTCCTTGCTGGTCTGTTCAGGTTTTCTGTTTCTTCCTAGTTCAGTTTTGGTAGTTTATACGTCTCTAGGAATGTATCCATTTCTTCCAGATTGTCTAATTTGTTGGCATATAGTTGCTCATAGTATGTTCTTATAATTGTATTTCTTCAGTGTTGGTTGTGATCTCTCCTCTTTCATTCATGATTTTACTTACTTGGGTCCTTTCTCTTTTCTTTTTGATAAGTCTGGCCAGGGGTTTATCAATCTTATTAATTGTTTCAAAGAACCAGCTCCTACTTTTGCTGATCTGTTCTACTGTTCTTTTGGTTTCTTTTTCATTGATTTCTGCTCTGATCTTTATTATTTCTCTTTTCCTACTGGGTTTAGGCTTTATTTGCTGTTCTTTCTCCAGCTCCTTTAGATGTAAGGTTAGGTTGTGTATTTGAAAACTTTATTTCTTGAGAAAGGCTTGTATTGGTATATACTTCCCTCTTAGGACTGCCTTTGCTGCATCCCAAAGATTTTGAACAGTTGTGTTTTCATTTTCATTTGTTTCCATGAATTTTTAAAATTCTCCTTCAATTTCCTGGTTGACCCATTCATTCTTTAGTAGGATGCTCTTTAGCCTCCAGGTATTTGACTTTTTTCCAACTTCCCTCTTGTGACTGAGTTCCAGTTTCAAAGCCTTGTGGTCTGAAAATATGCAGGGAATGATCCCAATCTTTTGGTATGGGATCCAGTATGTGATCTATTTGTGACTCAGTATGTGATCTATCCTTGAGAATGTTCCATGTGCATTTGAGAAGAATGTGTATTCTGTTGCTTTAGAATGGAATGCTCTGAATATATCTGTGAACTCCATGTGGTCCAGTGTGTCATTCAAAGCCCTTATTTCCTTGTTGATCTTCTGCTTAGAGGATCTGTCCATTGCAGTAAGGGGGTATTAAAGTCCCCTACTGTTATCGTATTATTATTGCTGTGTATCTTTGATTTTGTTATTAATTGGCTGCTCCCATGTTAGGGGCATAAATATTTACAATTGTTAGATCTTCTTGTTGGACAGACCCTTTAAGTATGATATAGTGTCCTTCCTCATCTCTTATTACAGTCTTTGGTTTAAAATCTAATTTGTCTGATATAAGGATTGCCACCTCACCTTTCTTTTGATGTCCATTAACATGATAAATGGTTTTCCACCCCCTCACTTTAAATCTAGAGATGTCTTTGGGTCTAAAAGGAGTCTCTTGAAGACAGCATATCAATGGGTCTTGCTTTTTTATCCAATCTGATACCCTGTGTCTTTTGATTGGGGGCATTTCGCCCACTGACATTCGGAGTAACTACTGAAAGATATGAATTTACTGCCATTGTATTACCTGTAAAGTGACTGTTATTGTATACTGTCTCTATTCCTTTCTGGTCTACGTTACTTTTAGGCTCTCTCTTTGCTCAGAGGACCCCTTTCAATATACCTTGTAGGGCTGGTTTGGTGATCACAAATGCTTTTAGTTTCTGTTTGTCCTGGAAGCTTTTTATCTCTCCTTCTATTTTCAGTGACAGCCTAGCTGGATATAGTATTCTTGGCTGCATATTTTTCTCGTTTAGTACCCTGAATATATCATGGCAGTCCTTTCTGGCCTGCCAGGTCTCTGTGGATAGGTCTGCTGCCACTCTAATGTTTCTACTGTCGTAGGTTACAGACCTCTGGTCCTAAACTGCTTTCAGGATTTTCTCTTTGTCTCTGAGATTTGTAAGTTTTACTATTAGATGTCGGGCTGTTGACCTATTTTTATTGATTTTAAGAGGGCGGTTCTCTGTGCCTCCTGGATTTTGATGCCTGTTTCCTTCCCCAAATTAGGGAAGTTCTCTGCTATAATTTGCTCCAATATACCTTCTGCCCCCTCCCTCTCTCTTCTTCTTCTTCTGGGATCCCAATTATTCTAATATTGTTTCTCTTTAATGGTATCACTTATCTCTCAAATTCTCCCCTCATAATCCAGTAGTTGTTTAGTTCTCTTTTTCTCAGCTTCTTTATTCTCCATCATTTGGTCTTCTATATCACTAATTCTCTCTTCTGCCTCATTATTGCATCTCATTAATAGCCTTTTTGATTTCAAGTTGGTTAATTTTAGTTCTTTTATTTCTCCAGAATGGGATTCTCTAGTGTCTTCTATGCTTTTTTTCAAGCCCAGCTAGTATCTTTATAATTGTTATTCTGAACTCTAGCTCCAACATCTTACTAATGTCCATATTGATTAGGACCCTGGCAGTCAGTACTGCCTCTTGTTCTCTTTTTTGAAGTGAGTTTTTCCGTCTTGTCATTCTTGCAGAAAGCGGTCACTTTTCTATTTGTAGAATTGCATCTATTCTTTTCTTTGATCTCCGGTTGAATTCACGGGTATTCAGAATGATTTGTTAGCTATCTAGCTGAATTCCTGGAAACAGACGAAATTAACGTCTCCTACTCCTCCGCCATCTTGGACTCCTCTCACCTGAAGTCACTTTTAATATCAAATGTTCCTTTGCTCTTTTCATGAAAAGACTACTATTTCTCTGTTGAATCACCCTTGCATCTTTGTTGAAATCAATTGACCATATACATGTGAGTCTATTTCTGGACTCTGTTTTCTTGCATTGACCTGTGTGTTTATCCTTTTTCAATAAACTGGGACTACAAACCAAATGACTTTGCTTTGGTGGCTATATTGTGGTCAGTGTGTTTCTTCATTAACTTAGATAAGAGACAGTAATCAGCATCCTACAAATAGAACATGGGACTAAGAATCAATAGAAATTAATTCTAGTACAAGTCCCATCATCAATGAACTGAAATCATATATTTCTCTGTGTCCTGGGGGTAATGATACCTACCACATGGGATTGTCAAAGGTCAAGTGAGAAAACAGATACAAAAATGCCTTGAATGGGCTACACAAAATACTTTTTCTAATTTTTCATTTAGGAGTCTAATTTTAAGTACTTGTAAATACCAGTTTCTATCCTTTTCTCCACATCTGAATATTGAAACTTGAACCTAGGACTTGAAGCAATAACAAATAGCCTATAAAATCTGTATAAATCTGGTCTTGATTTGCATCCCTGAAAAGTCATTATAGGATTGAAGCATATGTAGTCAAAACTTCCCCTCACTGTTCCCTGGGAATTTAGGCATTTTCATAATAACTTCCATGCAGATTTTGCCCCCTTCTCCCTCAGTCTATAGTATAAGTATTGAAATGCTAAACAAAGATCATCTTAAGAGTTGTAAAAGTAAAGTTGTAGAAGTAAAAAAAGGAAGAAAAAAAAAGGTGGGGTAGGGAGTTTCTTTTCTATTGGTAATTTCAGGAAATAACTGTGACATTAGAAATGATAAATAATTCAAGAATCCAATGTCCTTTTACCAACTTTATCTTTCAAAAAAAATCAATTCAAATTAAGTCTGAGTGATGTCAGTTTAACTGCCAATAACCAGTCAAACTGACCAGGAAATAACACTATTAATTCTGCTGTACTTCTGGAGTGGTAAATGGAAAGACCCAAGCACTGCACCAACCCACTGGTTTGTCATACTCCTTCCCTTTTGACTCTTTCTCATTTTTACATCTCTCTTTTTTTTTTTTTAAAGATTTTATTTATTTATTTGACAGAGAGAGACACAATGAGAGAGGGAACACAAACAGGGGGAGTGGGAAAGGGAGAAGCAGGCTTCCCGCAGAGCAGGGAGCCCGATGCAGGGCTCGATCCCAGGACCCTGGAATCATGAACTGAGCCAAAGCAGATGCCTAACAACTGAGCCACCCACGTGCCCCTTTCTCTTATTTTCTTTCACAGTGTTTTAAAATTCTAATTTAATAATCAAACTACATAACACAATTCAAATCCTCACAAAGAGTTTTCCAGTTAAATGGTTCCTCCTCTTCTGAATTATACAGAAACATCTAGGTTAATTTTTTTTTTTTTTTTTCATTTATTTGACAGAGAGAGAGACAGCCAGAGAGGGAACACAAGCAGGGGGAGTGGGAGAGGGGGAAGCAGGCTTCCCGCCGAGCAGGGAGCCCGATGCAGGGCTCAATCCCAGGACCCCGGGATCATGACCTGAGCCGAGGGCAGATGCTTAACGACTG
This sequence comes from Mirounga leonina, assembly GCF_011800145.1. Classification (NCBI taxonomy): domain Eukaryota; kingdom Metazoa; phylum Chordata; class Mammalia; order Carnivora; family Phocidae; genus Mirounga; species Mirounga leonina. Next base: position 51,576,219 of record NW_023270305.1, read on the forward strand.
AGCCACCCAGGCACCCCTTTCTAGGTTAATTTTTGCCTTGAGTTACAATCTATCAAAAGTTTTACTCAGTGGACTTTTATTAAAAACAAATTAACAATTATAATAAATATCATATACTTATTATCTAAATATTATTCTTGAAAAAACTTGAAATAACAGTTAAATTCCACATTCCCTTTAAAGTTAGTGCATATAAAATGTCACTATTTTAATTTTCTAGGTCATGTTATCCTAGAGTTATAATTAGTTTGGATTTATATATTTTGAATCTCTGCATCCTATTGATAGTATTTCAAGCTTCATCACCCACTGGCCGTGTAAAAATACTGATATAATAACAAGGCTGATTGTGTTCCTTTTAATTACATATTTGCATCCATCCACTGTAGAATAACTTTAACAAAACTATATGGGTTAAAGTAACTGGAAACTTGAGTTTCTGAGAACACAGTGGACAATCTCCCTTAAAAGACATATAATCAGGGCACCTGGGTGCCTCAGTCACTTAAGTATCCAACTCTTGATCTCCACTCAGGTCTTGATCTCAGGGTTGTGAGTTCAAGCCCCACATTGGGCTCCATGCTGGGCGTGGAGCCTACTTAAAAACAAACAAACAAATAAATAAAAGACATAAAATCTCCCTTAAAAGACATTTTTAAATGTTGGATAAATATAATATATATCCTTTTAAATAAAGCTAAGCGCACAAAAAAGCAAAAGGGCAAAAATAGAGGGAGCTTAAAATCAGTGGATTTTAATAATCTCACAATACAATGCAGAAGACAAAACCTGGGGCACCTGGGTGGCTCAGTCGGTTGAGTGTTCAACTCTTGGTTTCAGCTCAGGTCATGATCTCAGGGTCATGAGATCAAGCCCCAAGTTGCGCTCAGCATGGAGTCTGCTTGAGATTCTCTCCCTCTCCATCCCTCTCTGCCCCTCCCCCTGCTCATGCACCCTCTCTCTCTCTCAAATAAATAAAATAAAATCTTAAAAAAAAAAAAAGAAGACATAACCTAGGGTCCATCCATAAAAGGCAGGGAGGGAACTGAGACTCCTGGATAAAGTTGCAACTTTCAGAGCTCGTCCTCCTCAGCAAAAGGGTAACAAGCCAAAAATCTGCTCTATCTAAGGGAAGGGAACAATGAAATCACATGAGATGTCAATCCCAAATTATAAAACACAGGAAGAAAAAAGCCACTGTGATGGTTAATTTTATGTGTCAACTTGACTGGCCTAAGGGATACTCAGATAGCCGGTAAAACATTATTTCTGGGTGTGTCTGTGCAGGTATTTCTGGAAGAAATTAGCGTTTGAATCAGTAGACTGAGTAAAGAAAATATTCCTTCAACAATGTGGATAGACATTGTCCAATCCATTGGCCGTCCAATAGTACAAAAAGGAGAAAGAAGCACGAATCTCTATCTCTTGTCTTGACTTGGGAAATTCAACTTCTGCTTTCAGGCATGGGAGTTCATGGTTCTTTTTTTTTTTTTTAAAGATTTTGTTTTATTTATTTGACAGAGAGAGACACAGCGAGAACAGGAACACAAGCAGGGGGAGTGGGAGAGGGAGAAGCAGGCTCTCCGCAGAGCAGGGAGCCCAATGTGGGACTCGATCCCAGGACCCTGGAATCATGACCTGAGCCGAAGGCAGACGCTTAACGACTGAGCCACCCAGGCGCCTGGGAGCTCATGGTTCTTAAGCCTTCAGCCTCAGACTGAGAATTATACCATTGGTACCCCTGGTCCTTGGCTCTTTGGACTTAGACTGAATTATACCATGAGCTTTCCTAGTTCTCCAGCTTGCAGATGACAGATCATGAGACTTCTAGGTCTCCATAACTACCTGGACCAATTCCTCTAATATATCTCCTCCTATCTACATATCTGTATATTATCTCACTGGTTCTGTTTCTCTAAAGAACACTGACTAATACAGGAACCATGAGTGAGAGTATGCAGAAACAAATCATAGAATTTAGGCCTTCAAGTACTTCACAAAATGGAGTAAGATACAGAATGAAGAACAATATATCATTTTAAATGATCAGACAGATCGAAAAAGAGCCAAATAGGATTTCTAGGAATGAAATAGAATCACTAAATTCAAGTGGCTGCTCTAATTTTGAAGGAAAATGATAAAAATGCCCACATTGATGTCCAAATTTATATAAAAGAGATTCGTAATTTAATTGGAGCATAAAAAATTCTAGCAAACATACAGGCCAAATTCTTTACCCCAAAATATTTAGTTATTAATGTAGAAACATTGCTTTAAGGAATATAGTCCCATGCTCTAGAACTTAGTAATTTAATTTTACTGTTAAGAAAAGCTGTTTTGTTCATTCATCTAATCATTTAAGAAATTTATTAAGCACCTCCTATGTGCTGGGTAGATATAGATAAAATTAAGTTTTAACATCTCTCAGTATGAAAACAAGAGGTAATATTTGGCTTGTTATTGTAAAAGAATTTGATTTTTATGTTAAGGTTCAAATAGACTAAATAATGAAGAAATGCATGATTGGCAATCAGAATACCTTTGCAGCTAATATACTGTCTCTCAATTTTTCATCTACTTACTTTGCTCACTCTACTAACTTCATAAAGAAACTGTTAGGCTAACACAAAAAATAGATGTAAATAAGCTTTAAATGTGCTATATGGGGCGCCTGGGTGGCTCAGTTGGTTAAGCGACTGCCTTCGGCTCAGGTCATGATCCTGGAGTCCCTGGATCGAGTCCCGCATCAGGCTCCCTGCTTGGCAGGGAGTCTGCTTCTCCCTCTGACCCTCCCCCTCCATGCTATCTCTCTCTCTCATTCTCTCTCAAATAAGTAATAAAATCTTAAAAAAAAAATTAAATAAAAAAAATGTGCTATATGGATAGAAGTAACTGGTCAAATAACATTTTAAAAGTAAAAGAATAAAACAGTTATTCATGTGATTTGTCCTATATTGGTTGATCCATCTAAAATATTTTAAGAGAAAATCCTAAAGGACACCATTGGGAGACAATTCTCCATAGGTCTCTCACATTTCTAGATGTTTTCTAAGCCAAAGCCCTGACTTCCTTTGTTCTAGACTATCTTTTCAAAAATGATAGTACAGCAAACAGCTTTGGAAGATATTCATCCTTTGGAACAGAGAGCAGGCTTGTTTACTGTCTAGTATTATCTTTATTATACATGCCTAGGGTTCAGGCTTCCTCTCCTATAACATAATCAACTGCATGTGCAGGTGTCACCTGACCCTCCTGGCATCATTCTGGTAGAATTGGGTCTTGGGCAAATGGTGCAAATGCTGATGCTCTGGCTACAATCACTACTACCATGAGTAAATAAAATCATTTGTCTTTGATCCAGGAACCTGCCAGCATCCATTGAACCGTGGCAGATTAACTTGTTAGTTTGCAAGTAGGGTAAAATCTGAGACTCTTCACGGTTCTTGAGAGACAAGAACCACAGTAATTCTTTATTCCTTAGTCAGCAAGACACTCAAGTACACTGGGACACACTGTTTTGTGTTCACTAACTCTGTAATAACCCAAATTTGCCACAGTGAACAATTTATTCAAATGTCTGTATTCTTCTACTCCAAGATGGTCTTCGGAGACTTTCCAACTCAGTATTATAGACCTATCAGAGCTCTTCAGCGGGGCTAACCCCACACATTATTTCATCATGACTAGAAATATTTAGGATTTAAATTCCTTATCCCTGGCTTTCCTTTACTCTTTTGAAGAAAATGTTTTTATAATATTGGACGCAACTAATGTTAGTATTTGAAACAATCTTTTAAGTCCAGAGAATTTGAGTTGTTAGAATAGAAAAAAAAACAGCACAATGAAAAGCAAAGTGTAAAGAACCATATAAATGTGAAGCTGTTAGGTTCTAAAACCTTATTAGAGATTCTTTTCTCATAAACACATGCCACCAGAAGCAAGAAAATGTAGAGGAGGGGCACCTGGCTGGCTCAGTTGGTAGAGCATGCAACTCTTGACCTCAGGATTGTGAGTTCAAGCCCCACATTGGGCGTGGAGGCTACCTCAAAAAATTGTAGGGGAGATGTATACAAGTACATGCTTGTTATTGGAAAAACAAGTCAAAGTGCAGGTCTCAACTAGAGTGAGTTGATTATCCAGGGATGGTTCAGGTGTGACGTGTTTAAGAGATTCACCTTTACTCAACAACAGTTACACAGGTGTCGTCTGTTGCTTGTTGCTTTGTATTGTAAATGGAGTACAGTTGGTGGGCAATGTATTTTCTTACTAACTAGGTAATGATGACACAAATAGTACAAGTAGCAGATGTATTATTAGCAGCATCAGGATAATGTTTGAAGACTTTAAGAAGTCTCATAAATTCATAGGCTCCATAGGATGAGAAAAATGTAAAAATCTAAACTGCAATATTTTTTCTGTTGACCTCTGATGAGACTCAAATAATTTAAGTCTAAAAATTGAGTTAATTATAGAGATTAATTTTACCGATATTAAGAGTGTCAAAATACGTCTCCCTCTCCCACTACCCCTGCTTGTGTTCTCTCTCTCTGTCAGGTGAATGAACAAAATCTTAAAATAAAATAAAATTTAAAAAGACAGCTACAGAGAAGAACCCTACTTTGTGCATATAAACTCTACTGAGGGCGCCTGGGTGGCTCAGTCGTTAAGCGTCTGCCTTTGGCTCAGGTCATGATCCCAGGGTCCTGGGATCGAGTCCCACATTGGGTTCCCTCCTCGGCGGGAAGCCTGCTCTCTCTCTCCCACTCCCGCTGCTTGTGTTCCTGCTCTCGCTATCTCTGTCTCTGTCAAATAAATAAATAAATAAAATCTTAAAAAAAAAAAAACCAACTCTACTGAATTGACTGACAAGTAAACTGCATGATGGGACAGATTCTAGGCAGCTCAGAAAAAGCTAAAAGATCTGAACAGAAGCCCATTGCAAGGAAGAGTTTGGTGTTGGACATAGCCAAGTTAACTGCCTGACAACACTAACACACACACAAAATCAACATTCCTCAGAGACTCATAATAGGATCCATAGTATTTACAATGCATTATTCATAATGCCCATTATACAATAAAATTATTAGACATATGAAGAAACAAGAGGTTTCTTCAGAAACAGAAAATGTAATATACTCAAAAGAAAGGACAATGGAGAGAGACTAAACCTGGAATGCCCAGTTGTTGGAATTAACAGATAACAGCTACAATGATACCTATGTTTAAAAATGTAAAGAAAAAGATGTTTGAAATTAACACAGAGACAGGAAATCTCAGCAGAGAAACAGAAACTATAAAATAAACAAATTGAAATCTAATACTAAAAAATTTAGTATCTGAAGTAAAAAATTCAACAAATGGTCAAAACAGCAGATTGGAGATAAAAAAAGAGTCAGTTAACTTGAAGACAGATTGATAGAAATTATCCAGTTTGAAGAACAGAGGGGGGAAAAAACTGGGGAAAAAAGGAAGGGAAAGAAAGAAACTAAGGAACAGATAGGACAATGTTAAAACTTTTAACATATGTGTAAATGGACTTCCATAAGAAAAATGAGGCAGAAAAAGTACTTGAAAAAATAATAATTAAAAGTTTCCCAAATTTTTTGAAACTATAAACATACAAATTCAAGAACAATAAATCGCAAGGATAAATACAAAGAAATCCACACCTACATATATCATATTCCAATTGTGGAAAGATAAACATAAAGAGAAAATCATGAAAGTAGTCAATGAAAAATAGCACATGACATAATACACATGACAAGTGACATTACACTGGAAAGAATGGAAATCTAAAACAGCCAAACAATAGACGTAAAGTCCCGAAAGAAAAACACAGAATTCCATATTCAGCAAAAATACCTATCAAAAATAAATATGAATAAAGATACTTTCAGACAGACAAACAAAACCTAAGCAAACTCACTGCCCACATACCTGCGCAATAAGAAATGCTACAGGAAATTCTTCAAACTAATGAGAAAGTAAACCAGGTGGAGAAATAGATCTTCAAAAAGAAATGAAAAGCAGTGAAGTAATAAAAATATGGTTAAATATAAGGCTATGTTTTATTCTCTCTTCTTAGGAACACATATGACTACTTAAAGCAAAAGTTATAAATATTGAAATATGGGTCTTATCACATATGAAGATGAAAAGCTATACCAATTACTGCATAAAAGATGAGACATAAACAGAATTCTATAGTTGTAAGTCATCTTCTACACAAAATGGTAGTTTAATTTTAAATATACTGTGAAAAGTTAAGGATGTATATAATGCAATCTCTTTAAAGAGTATATGTATATAATGTAACCCTTTAAAGAGATGTAGCTAAAAAGACAATAGAGAAATTAGAATTCCCCCCAAAATTTTTCAAGTCAAACGAAGTCAGGAAGAATAAACAGTAATTAAAAAAATATATATGGAAAAAAATAGGAGGAAACCAAGGAAAAAAAGCAAAACAAGTAGACTAAAATACTTATAATAATTACACTAAACATCAATGGATAAAGAACTTCAAAAGCCAGACTAACCTATATGCAGTTTACAATAGATGCATCTTCAAAGATGAAGACGGGTCAAAAGCAATGCTTAAATATATGATGCAAAAAGTAAGCATAACAAGGCTGCGGTGGCTATATTATTATCACGTAAAATAGACTCTAAGATAGAGTACTAAAGAGAGTGACATTTCATAATGAAAAAATGGACAATTCATCAGAAAGATATAATCATAAATGTGTATATGTCTGATACAGAGCTTCAACCTTCAAGAAGAAAATTTGAAAGAATTATAGGGAAAAACAGATTTTTTTTAAAACTCCCAACTATGATTGTTAACACCTATCTCATGGTAACTGAAATAATGGCTAGACAAAAAAATCAGTTATGGACACAGATGTGAACAGGACTATTAACCAGCTTAATCTAATTAACATTTGTAAAATACTCCAGACAACGTATCTTTTCAAGTGTGTATGGTCTAATTCAACAATATAGATCAAATACTAAGCCAGAAGCTAAGTTTCACGAAATATCAAAAGACTTATTGAAAACTTATATCGAATATGTTCTCTGAACAAACTGAATTACATCATTAAGTATTTAATAACATGCCTAAAAGAACATCAAGTATTTGGAAATTAAGCATAATATATTTTTTTAAGATTTTATTTATTTGTCAGAGAGAGAGAAAGATTGAGAGCACAAGCAGTGGGGGGAGAGGCAGGCAGAGGGAGAAGGCTCCCCACTCAGCAGGGAGCCCGATGTGGGACCCCATCCCAGGACCCTGGGAATATGACCTGAGCCAAAGGCAGATGCTTAACCGACTAAGCCACCCAGGTGTCCCTAAGCATAATATTTTTAAATAAACCATGATTCAAGAAGAAATCACAGTATTTTGAAAAAATAGTATTTTGAACTGAATAATGAAAATGTAACATATGAAAATTTATGTTAAAGTTTAAAACAAAGCTCAAAGAGAAAATAATAGCTTTAAATAAAATTCTTCATAAACATAAATGCAAAAACCCTTCATGGAACATTAGCAAAACAAATCTACCAATATATTAAAAAGATAATATATCTTGAGCTAGGAATACAAGGTAGTTTAACATTGTAAGATCACACACATATACATATACAGATATCTGTTTATGATATTTTAATTTTTAGCTATTATCTATCTCATAGCCAAAAACTGCAAATAGCCTAGATGGCCATCAATAGTATGGATGAATAAGCAACAGTGTATTCATACAATGTAATACTACTCAGCAATGAAAAAGAATGAACTGACACATGTAACAATATATGATGAATCTCAAAAACATTCTGAGAGAAGCCTTTCATAAAAAAATAAATATTGTGATTCCATTTAAATGAAGGTCTATGTTAGGCAAACTAATCTATGATTTTTTTTAAAAAATCAGAATAGCAATTGTTTCTGGGAGCTGGGATTAACTAAGAAGAGGCAAGAAGGAACTTTCTAAGATGATGGAAATCTATGTTTTGACAGGGAATTGGTTACACAAGTATAAGCTATGTTTAAGATTTAAGCACTTTCATGCATGCAAACTCTACCTAAAAAAACATAAACAAACCTAGTTAATGGAATGTATACAGAAGATTTAGGGAAGAAGCATACTGATGCCTACAACTTACTTTTGAAAAATATTTTAAAAATAGGTGGGGGCGCCTGGGTGGTTCAGTCAGTTAATCATCCTACTCTTGGTTTCAGCTCAGGTCATGATCTTGCAGTCATGGGATTGAGCCCTGCGTCGGGCTCTATGCTCAGCATGGAGTCTGCTTAAGATTCTCTCTCCTGCTCACTCTCTCTCTCTCTCAAATAAGTAAATAGATAAAAATCTTTAAAAAAATCATTTTAAATAAACAAACAGGTGGATGGGTGGAGAGACAGTGATAAAGCAAAAACAGCAAAATGTTTACAATTATAGAATATCCATAGTAGGTATACAGGTGTTGCCAGTATAATTCTTTCAACTTTTCTGTATGTTTAAAAATTTTTCAAAACAAAAATCATGGGGAAATTATTTTCAAAAAAATCAAGGTAGATGGGCAGCCATCTGTGGTATGTAGACCTAACTGTGTGGTAGACAGACCTAACAACGGGTTTGCATTCTTCTACCCCATTCATGATAAACAGATTTACGTTTCTTAGAATTTGGTTAACATGTCCACTAGTTCCTTGGATTTATTTTAGATTTATAATGTGTTTTCTTTCATGTTTTCTTAAGTATAACAACTCTACATTGTCTTGGGAAAGTTACTTAAATTCATTTAAATTTCTGTATACAAAAATTATTTTTAAAACACTTAGAGATATCTGAAAGGTGCTCCATGAGTAGGAAATGTGCCTTTCAGCTTGCCTTAGAATTATTTTCTAAAAGATCTGCAATTTAATAAAGGACATTAAAATTCTTGGTTTTCCAGACCTCATTTTATTTTATTTTTTTTTTTTAAGATTTTATTTATTTATTTGACAGAGCGTGAGAGAGCACAAGCAGGGGGAGTGGGAGAGGGAGAGGAAGCAGGCTCCCCACTGAGCAGGGAACCCAATGAAGGGCTTGATCCCAGGACTCTGAGATCATGACCTGAGCCAAAGGCAGCCGCTTAACTGACTAAGCCACCCAGGCACCCCAAGGCCTCATTTTAAATGAACAAAAATTAAAATGAAACACCCCATGATATGTAACTACTCTAAGTACATAAAAAATATGACAGCCATAATACCTCATTCACATTGAGATCTTTTCTCTGTGGTCAGGGTATATCGATGTGATATCCATAGATATGCCCATTGCTCCTTGAAATTTGATCAAATGTGTTTCCCGATGTCTTGCTGGACTATATTATGGCCAAGTCAACCATTTCATTCATCCCTGAAATTTAAATGCTGAAGCAATTGCCTATGGTCTCACTGAGCTAATTCAGACAACTGAAAAGAAGGAACTGGCCCTCTCTATTCTTTTTTCTCAAAGTCCCAACCTAAGAGTCAGCTTGTTAGTCTCAAAAATACATTCAGATCATTAGGAGTCGAGAATATTGTTTCTCTCATCCACTAGAAAAGCAAAATGGAAGTATCAGCCCATTTCTTTTCATTGTACCACACCCTATTAATAAAAATTTGACACTTAAAAAGAAAAGATAAGTACTTCTCAAAATACAGGGACAGGAGCGCCTGGGTGGCTCAGATAGCTAAGCATCTACCTTCAGCTCACGTCATTATTTCCAGGTCCTGGGATCGAGCCCCACGTTGGGCTCCCAGCTCAGTGGGGAGTCTGCTTCTCCCTCTGCCTCTCCCCCCTGCTCATGCTCTCTCTCAAATGAATAAATAAAATCTTTAAAAAAAAAAATACAGGGACAAATTATTTCCCATTAGCTGCTCTTGGTCTTCATTTCTTTTCTAGAGATCCTAATTTCTCCTGATTCCATATTCTGTTTCTATGGATAGTATCCTGGCCTTACATGCCCTGCATTACTAGGAAAACTTTTCTATTAAAAACATTTGCGTCATTTTTCTCCCTGTAACTGCTCCCACACTCATTTTCCTCTCATTATTTTGTGACTCATATTTTAATACTCTGATGCATTCAGGAGTGTACACCTTTCTAAGGAGGTGAGGTGGGCATCAGAATTTAAAAAGGCATTGAAAATGATACTTTTAAATCAGTCTAGGTTTCATGCCCAGGAGTCTGATGACTAGAAGGATCTTCCATTAACAAGAGTTCTGGTCAGCTGTCTCTTTGGACCAACTGATTAAGAAAGTATAGTGATTAGTGAGAAAACAAATTGTATTGATATGTGGAAATTAGAAAAGAGAAGAGCTGTGTAAATACACTTACAAACCTCATGTCAGTTCTATTTCTTCCCCCAATCTTAGTCTACCATAACCAAACTTCTTATTAATAATATCCCAAAGATATTATGCTAAAATTGGGATATACTGTCTTAAAATTTTTTCTGCTCGATGACAGTGGATGAAACAGAAATCATGGACAGTGTAACTGTTCCTCAATATCCATTGTCCCTTCCATACTAAATTGGACATGTAGCTATGCAGAATAAAAAAAAAAAACTTGTCTTTCCCTTCCTCGCAGCTAAGAATGGCCATGTGACTAAGTTCTAATCAAAAGGATAGAAGTGGAAGAACAGTTGTGGCACCTTCAAAGAATCTTCCTTAAAGGATAGAAAATATGTACCTTTTGCCCCTTTCTTCTTTGACCCTTTCCTGCACCCTGTTGCCTAAGATGTGAATATAATGGTTTCTTGGGTCATGAACACAAGGATCACACCCAAGGGACAATGGAATGATCCAACGGAAAAGTCTGGGACTCTGAGGTCTGTGTAGAACAGAGCCTATCTTGGGACTTTCACATAAAAGAGAAATAAACTTTAATCTTTTTAAAGCTTTTGTTAATTTGGATTTCAGTGAAAAACAGCTGAACTTAATACCAACTAATGCAATAAGTAAAGAAAAATAGAATAGTAAAGAGATTCTTTTTTCTTTCTTTTTTCCTGGGGGAGGGGCAGAGGGAGAGAGAAAATCTTAAGCAGGCTCCACGTCCAGCGAGGAGCCTGATGTGGGGCTCAATCTCACAACACTGAGATCATGACCTAGGCCGAAATCAAAGTTGGATGCTTAATCAACTGAGCCACCCAAGTGCCCTGAGATTCCTTTTGATTGAGTTGTAGAATCATCCCACTAAAGCAGAATGAGAAGATGATATATTCTCTAAGAAAGGAGATGAGGAAATTTTAATTACTAGTCCTCCAATATAATGAGGCAGATCCGAAGAGTTGTTTGTATAACATAAGTTAGAGTCCTTTAAGGAAGGAACTCAGCTAAGTGAATGAGCTAAGTCTTTGGCATATTCACAGAATGCTGATAGTTGCTATGAAGCTTAATCATGTTGAATACTTGATAAGAGTACATGAGCTTACCGAACCATTAACAGGCTTTACCGAACATATGGCTTTAAAAACCTCTGGACTATTTACAGTGTTGCTTTCAATCAATTCCAGGAGGCTCAAATGGAACCAATTATGATATAACCATAGGAGACATAAAAATCAATTTCTGAAGGAGTCACAAGCTAAGAAAATCTGTAAAAGAATCACTCTCAGCGTAACAGGGCTAAATAACCAATGGGATACATTATATGATCACTTTCAGAAAATTGTCAATTTAAAGAAAGTATCAAGAGGCTTGAAAGATTTAAATGTCACAGAAAACAAAGACTGTAGATAAGTGGAAGAAAGTTTTATAAATCATTGACTTAGACTAACAAAATGCAATATGAAAAAATGGTAAACTTTTCAGCACAGCAATAAAATTTCTTACAACTCTATAAAATGACCCTACAATTTTTTTAAAAAACTGATGTTTCTACAAATTACAAATTGGGATTAGAGAAGTCTGTATGATTCACTGAAACTTCAGAGGGCTCAAATGGCTTAAAAGTAAAACGGACTTTTAAAATAATCAAAAACTCAGGGCGCCTGGGTGGCTCAGTGGTTAAGCGTCTGCCTTTGGCTCAGGTCATGATCCCAGGGTGCTGGGATCGAGCCCCACATTGGGCTCCCTGCTCAGCGGGAAGCCTGCTTCTCCCTCTCCCACTCCCCCTGCTTGTGTTCCCTCTCTGGCTGTGTCTCTCTCTAATAAATAAAATTTAAAAAAATAAAAAACTCGGGGCGCCTGGGTGGCTCAGTTGGTTAAGCGTCTGCCTTGGGCTCAGGTCATGATCCCAGTATCCTGGGATGGAGCCCCGCATCAAGTCCGTCTTCCTGCTCTTTGGGAAGCCTGCTTCTCCCTCTGCCTCTCCCCCCCCTGGCAAGCCTCTCTCTCTTCCTCTCTCAAATAAATAAAATCTTAAAATAGACAAAATAATAAAAAACTACAAAGTATAGGGGTGCCTGGGTGGCTCAGTCGGTTAAGTGTCTGCCTTCGGCTCAGGTCATGATCCCAGGGTCCTGGGATCGAGCCCCGCATTGGGCTCCCTGCTCTGCGGGAAGCCTGCTTCTCCCTCTCCCACTCCCCCTGCTTGTGTTCCTTCTCTCGCTGTGTCTCTCTCTGTCAAATAAATAAATAAAATCTTAAAACGACAACAACAACTGCAAAGTATAAACTAATTGCTTGTCAATCTAGAAGCCTATCAGATACACTGAGCCTACCTAAGGTGAGTAGGTAATAAGATAAATAAGCTGCATCAAACTCATAGAGCAAAGGATATTTTCTCCAGTAATCTGTAACTTTCCTTATAATCTTCTCATTAGAGTGTTTCTGAACCAGTAATATAAGTAAATGGAAAATAAGAATCACAATCACAAATATTCAACTCACAGATTTTCAGTAATTGCTTATTTCAAGGTACACTTGTACTTTAATTTCACATTTGTTACTGATCTTCCAATTACAAGGAAGAAAAGTTAGTTCCTTAAGGAAAAAAAAATATGTCCAATTTCAAATAGCAATGGCACATTCCTTGACTAGGTCAAGTTCCAGAGTATCAGTTATACATCCCCAAGGAGAAAGAAAATTAAATGTAAAAAAAGAGGCAAACTTTCCTCAGCTTTGTTTTCTCCAATGATGAGAAATATATTTTTAACCACCACGTGACATGAGTCATCTTACAAAATGAAGTCTTTACAGCAAGGCATGTGATCCTTTATCCCTCTCAGCAGGCCTCTTCCTAAGTGATAAATTCTTTCCTAAACTGAATTATTCAAAGTTAAACAATAAAATGCATTAGGAGAGAGGACAAGGAAAGTGAGGAAAAAATAAAGGGGAATGTTTTCCCCTTCCTTTTTTTCAAAAGCAGATACAAAATTGTATAATGCATACATTATAAGTATATTTTTTATTCTTTTTATTTTTTAAAAAAAATTTTTAAAGATTTTATTTGAGAGAGAAAGAGCCCAGCAGGGGGAGGGGCAAAGGGAGAGGGAGACAAGCAGACTCCTCACTGAGCAAGGAGCCTGACATAGGGCTCCGATCCCGGGGAAGGCAGATGCTTAACTAACTGAGCCACCCAGGCACCCCTAAGTATATTTTTTGAAGCTTTTAGGATAAAATAACTGAAAGAAAATGTACAAAATACTAGCAACTTCATTGGGGTAGTAGAAATCCGTACTAGAGATTTCCCTTTTTTCTGTATTTCAAATTTTCTCCAACATTAGTTTTACCACTTTTATAACTGAACAGTGAAATTACAAGTAACTTAAAAGCAGGAAAAGCCTTTTAAAAATTAATCTTCTCTGTTGGGAGAATAGTGACACTTCAAGCATACTTATTTTGTGCTACGAACTAATGCTTCATCTAGGCTTGTCACCCAAAATCTTGATAGAAATAGAAAATCTCAGGGGCGCCTGGGTGGCTCAGTGGGTTAAGCATCTGCCGTCCACTCAGGTCATGATCCCAGGGTTCCAGGATCAAGTCCCACATCAAGCTCCCTGCTCAGTGGGGAGTCGGCTTCTCCCTCTGCCCCCCCACCCACTTGTGTTTGCTCTCGCTCTCAAATAAGTAAATAAAACCTTAAAAAAAAAAAAAATAGAGAATCTCAGGCCTCACCTCAGATGTATTGAACCTACATTTTAATATGATTTCTAGGTGTTTATATGCACATTAAGCTAGTGAAGCACTGTTACAGAGTATTCATCTAAGAGTAAACACCTATGTTGATTGCTAAGTTCCTCCTATATGTTAGTCTACAATGATGATATTTTTCGACCTACTTGTTAGGTTTATTCATGCAATTCAGTAAATATTGACAATAAGAGATAATGAAAATAGGAATATATTAATCCTACCACTACATTTTGGGTAATATTTTAAAGGAAAGCATAGTTCCAAATTTCAAACCCAAGCCATTATTCCTTATTTCATTAACCACAACTACTGAGATGAACCAAAAGCAGAATATGAATTTACCAGAGAATCTTTTAATAAAGGCTGAAACCTACCAATGAGGAAACACTAGAGGGTAGTTAGTGTGGCATGATATTGCAGTACTAGAATGCCTGAGTAAGCCCTGCCTCTATCTTATTAAGGCCTTTCAGAAACTTTGTTCATTTACTTTGAAATGTCCATTTAGAGCAGGGTTTCTCAATCTCAGCATTATTGTCAGTTTGGGCTGGTTAATTCTTTGTTGTGGAGGCTGGCCTGTATATCGTAGGAGCTTTAGCATCATTCCTGGCCCCTGCCTACTAGATGTCAGTACTATCTCCCCAGCTGGAGATACAAACCAAAAATGTTTCCTACATTGCCAAATATCCTCTGGGGGCAACCCCTCTGTTGCAAGCCCCAATAAAAACCACTGATCTAGGAAAAGAGCAATCATCAGAAAGGGGTCCTGTTAATAGAGGTCAACAATCTTACTTGGGATTTTCCCAAAAAGACACACTGAAGAGTATAACTGAATTTATAAATTATGGACAAATTTGTGAGCTTTGTTTTGAAAGCTCCATGAGAGGAAGGGCTAAGTCCATTTTTCTCTGGCTATTGTATTCACAGCAGTTCCTGGCCCATGATAGTGTTTGACGATGTTTGTTAAATGAAGTGAACGTGTAGATACTATACTCTCAGTATTGGGCAATCAATTCCTATTAAATTTTCAGATTAAACTCTCATGATTTCCACTATGTGTGTTGTCATTTCTTAAATGTATTTCTCTCACTTTAACTACAAAAAAAATTATACTAGTTAAGTCACATCTAAACATTAATTATTAAGAACTATGATGTAACCACTATATCCAAACCAATTATGACTCTTGGAGCATGGGAGATAGCAAAGGGAAGCAGAAACAATGCCATGGAAAATTAGCATAAGAAAGAAAGTAAGCCCCATCAGGAATCTGTGAAGATCTAGAAACTCAGGGAATTACTATTTAAAGAAATTTTAGGTGTTGTCACCTTTTTGTGCAGATGCTTTCTCTTTGCTTGGCTTATTGTTCAGATCTCATCTCAAGGCCTCACTCCCTTCCGTGTTCTCCAAATAATCTAGACAAATAGTTTTAAAGTCTTTTTTGGAGCCACAAACTCACTTCCAAAATCCGATGAAATAAATGGCTATTATACATCAATTGAAGAAAAAAAAAATCCGATGAACACTCTTCCTAGGCAAATGCACTCATATACAAGCATTACCACATAATTTCAGGAAGTTTGTGAATCTCCTAAAATCTACTGAGAGACAATGGTTTCTTTCATTCCTGCATGCCCATTAGTATTTGTTGTCCATACCATAAAATGTAGTAATTCCATGAGCAACTGAATAAAGGAAATTTCATTTAAAATGGAGTCAGGAAACCAGAAAGGGGAGTTCTCTCGCCCTACCACTCACCCTCAATTGCAGACCCCAACAGGAAGATGCCTACAATTTCCTTCCCCAGCAAGAGGAAGATTTTCTTTTTGCCTAGCAACAGTCTAGCCAATGAGAAAGTGTCACAATTCAGCCAATGAAAAGCCACCACACTTGAAGCTTCACAGGCAACGTTTTGTTTGTAACAGCTCCTCCTGACTCCCTCCCATTCTCTATAAAAGAGCCTTCCTCTCCTTTGTTCTCAGGACTTGCCTATGGTTTGCCATAGCTTACGTATCTTGAATTGCAATTCCTCTGCTATTCCCAAATAAATCAATAGTGGCTGTGTTATTTTTAAGGTCAACATCAAGTAAACCAGTTCTATTAGAAGACAAGGGGCTCTGGAAAATCCTACCCTTTTTTGGAGTCCAGCTCAAGTCACCATTTCATGAACTCTTTTTTTAACTAGCTTCATTTCCCTTGACTGAGTTGTGTAGTATTTTTGTCCATAGTTTTCAAGTCATGTTTTCATAAATTTTACTGGTCAGAACTGCGTACACAGTACCTATCTTTATCTCCTTATCCAAACCAGGTTCTGTGTAGTATATCTGAGTAGCACAGATTAGATACATATTTAGTATCTGCTAAAGGACAGCTAAAATAGAATGAAGTTATATGACTAATCTAGGACTCAATTTCTTCTTCTATAAAAACAATACTAATAACCCCAGTGCTCCAATGTCTGATAGATCACATCAATGTGCATGTGGTGATAGAAGGCCTCTAATAGTTTATATAGGAAGAAAATAGGCCATTCTTCTCATGGTCAGGAGCCTGTTCCTTGGAGGTCTTATACACAAATGACCAGAAGGCTATTCTCTCAACCAGATTGTTTCTTTGGTAGATGATGGGAGAAGGAATGGAACTGAAGTCCTCTTCTGTCACTTCACTTTTCTTTGACACTGCTACATCACAATGCTTGGTTCACGCTTTGAAAAAAAAAAGTAAAAAAACAGAATAATTCCAGTCCTTTAAAATCTATTTTGCAAAGATGCCACCAAGAAAACGAGGAAGACATTTAAAATCAGCAAGCACTTTGGAGTTTGCACTATGCAAACAAAATATATTAAAGAGCTACTTTCACATTTCTAAATTCTGTGCCTAATTTCCAATTTAAATTGGTACTTTTTAAAAATGAGGCTATCAAAGAAATCAGTAAAAAAGCAAAAAACTGAAATCAACAGAAAGCAAAAGCAAGAGATTAACCAGGATGTAGATTAGAAGGTTATCAGAAATAAGATAAAGACTTCTCCCTTCAAAACAGCACCTCTCTTCTACCTAAAAGACTAATTGGAGAGAATGAAGCTCTGTTACACAGCCACAAATTCAGGTAAATCTGCAAATTAAAATCTAGTCTTGATTAATCGTAATGAAGGAAAAAAATAAATGGATTACAAATCTGCTGCCAAAATTTACAAAAGTTTTGTAATTTAATTACTGGTATATTTAATACAAACAAGAGAGCAGCCAAAAGGCAGAAAGAACACCTGGAAGTTAGCAGCAGGAAGGCCATAAAAACAGCAAAAACCAAAACCTTACTACTAGAGGATCATGGTTTTTCTGTGGAAAATATTTTGATGCTGCCTCTCTCTAGAGAAACAAAAATATCCTAGAAATGATATAATATTCCTAAATGCCACAATGAGTGATACAGGGCTATTGTAAACAACAACACTTATTATTTAAGACATGGTTTAAAGGGTCATTTAGGTAAGTATTTTGTTTTCTTTCCCATTGCTCTGGCTCTACCCACACACAAATGTACATACACTCTGCTAGTTACTATGGTGAAAACCTATATAAACCTGTAATCCCTTTTATAAATCAAACCAATGAATGCTCAGACAAAAATCAGAAGCTGAAATGCGTATCCAAGAAAAAACTGATGTAGAGCCTAACCAGAAAGAAGTAGAAAAAATAAAATACATACACTCAAAAAACCCATCACAATAAATTTAGGGGAAAAAAATGACTCACTGCACTTATGGTTATTAAAAGTAAGTTACTGGGGGCCTGGGTGGCTCAGTTGGTTAAGTGACTGCCTTCGGCTCAGGTCATGATCCCAGAGTCCTGGGATCGAGTCCCGCATCGGGCTCCCTGCTCAGCAGGGAGTCTGCTTCTCCCTCTGACCCTATCCCCTGTCATGCTGTTTCTCTCTCTCTCTCAAATAAATAAATAAAAAATTTAAAAAAAAATTTAAAAAGTAAATTACTATACTTACTTTGGAAAATCATATAGGACCTTCCTTCAAACAGCTTACTCCATAATCAATCTTAGTTCTTCTCTCAATCTCTGCTTAAACAAAGTACAGTTGATCCTTGAACAACATGGGTTTGAAATGCAAATGTTCACTTATATGCAGATTGTTTTCAATAAATATGCATATACTATAAATGTATTTACTCTCCCTTATGAATTTAATAACACTTTTTTTCTCAAGCTTATTTTATTAGAAGAACACAGTATATAATACATACAACAAAATACATGTTAATCAACTTTTTGTTATTGGTAAGGCTTCTGGTCAACAGTAGGCTATTAGTTAAGTTTTTAGGGAATCAGAAATTATACACAGGTAACTGACTGTATGGGGGTTTGGAGCCCCTAACCCCAGCATTGTTCAAAGGTCAACTGTAGTTCTAAGATTTTGGTGGGGAATTCTTCATTTAGGGAACTAAAATTCTGGGGAGAATGAGTTAGGCAAGTCCTTACCCAGAATTATTAGCCTTTCATAACATCTGGTCATTCCTCTGATCATTAATGCAACAAGTTTTTATTTGGCATCACTATGCCTGATGATGTCATAAGTACGTGTGATTCAACAAGGAACAAGAATAGCATTAATTCCTACTTTTGTGGCCCTTCAGTCTGGTGAGACATAGTAAACATGCAACTACAAATGAGACAGGCATTACAAAAAGGGAAAGGGAGGAGCTATGGAAGGTAGTATAAGGGTAACTAATCCAGACAGGGAAGTCAAGGAAAAAATCTCCATAATCAAGGGACAGCTGAGATTTGAAGGATAAAAAGGACTTAATTAGGGCTTTCGTGCATGCCGCTGAAGAAGGAGGGTGCATGAGGCATCACTGGCCATGTAGGCTGCGCAGCAGTGCTTGCCAGCCAGTCACTGAGCTCTTCGAGGTGCCATGAGAGAGCCTATGAGATGAAGGTTGTCCTGACATTTTCTAAAAACACACCTCATAGAGGATGGCTGTGACAAAACCAACAGGAGCACCACCACATGTAACAAGCATATCAGTAGCTGCAGATGAATACTCAGGTCCATAACCATGGTGGTTAAAAATTCTTCATTGCCTCAAAGGCATGCAATTATAAGGAAAAATGAAGAACTGGTCAAGAAGACATAAACTGAAGCAGATGATGAAAATTAATATTTTATTTAACATCGATCACCTCACAATAAGTTATGTAGGAAAATACATGTTTGAATACTTTTAATTGCTGGACAATTAAGTCTGTTATCTCTAAAATTTTAAAAAAAAGAATTAGTTATGTTTCCCAGGATAATCAATACACTTCCTCCTTGCTATTCATATGAAGAATAATAGTACTCTTTCACTTTCGCTCTTCCACCAGTTTGCCATCTTTGTTTCAGGTTCATGGTGTTTCAAATCACCGGACATCCTGATAGCTTGTATATATGAGCAGAAAGGAGAACACTACAGAAAAGTCTATTCTGGGATGCCTGGCTGGCTCAGCGGGTTAAACGTTTGCCTTAGGCTCAGGTCATGATCCTAGGGTCCTGGGGTCAAGTCCCACATCAGGCTCCTTGCTTCCTCTCCCTCTGCCTGCCACTCCCCCTGCTTGTGCACACTCTCTCTTGTCTGACAAATAAATTAAATCTTTAAGAAAAAGAAAAAAAAAGTCTATTCTGCTACTGTTCCAATCATTTGGCAGGTAGACTTAGTTGGACCTAACTTCCAGAAATAAAGTTCAAGTTAAATTTAGAGGTAAAGGACAGAGGAAATAGGGACATACTTCCAGTATATAATACAAAATGAAAACAATAACATCCAAAAACCTTTCCTTATGAAATTTAAAACTGATTTCAAAGAGAATTGGTTCTAAAAATGCATAGAAATATAAAGAACTGAAGAGAGGACAGTTAACAAAGAAATAAGAAATAAAGCAGTGAACTCAAGTCTGAGAATGTAGAGACACCCTTAGATCACTGAATCATTATTAAGTAGAGGCATCTTCAGTGAACAGCAACTGCTACTCTTGTTTAATCTCCAAATGGTGAAGATATAAACTATTCCCTTTGCCTAAAGCTATAACCAGTATCACTGGTTTAGCTAGTATTCCCAAAGGCTCTTGACTCATAGGCAAACCTCAAGATGATGGATGATAGGGCTTTAGCCCCTTTGAATAAAACTGTGTGTGTTCAGTAGGTGAAAGACTGAACATTCAGTGTTCCTTTATCCAAAGTTAAAGGATAATTGACAATCTTCTCAAGTGTCTAAATCTTCAAAGAAAAATAAGTTTGGAGTATTGTTTGGCTTTAAAAATAAAATGAGATATTTTAATTGCTCCTAAATACTTTCGGACTGTAAAAGCATTGGCTGGCCTAATATCTCACCTTCATTCAAGGGTTATTTTTATCAGTGGCACCATTACCCCAGTGCCAACATATAAAATACATAAAAACAGCTCAGGATTACTCAACTCCTTTTATTAATAAAACAGGAAAAAGAAAACACATATCAATTTTACAAATATAATTGATCAAAGAAAACTAGAAGTATTTTTCATTATAAACAAATCAGAGGCCCAAAATGTTTGATCCAGAGAACAGAAATGGATTCATTTAAAATAAACCAAAGCTATAAAAAAAAGAAATTTCAGGTGAAGCACATCATATGTTAGATGATGGCACCTAATGACTAAATGTAATATTGCATCACTGCATTAGTCATGGATATCTACAGCAAGAGCACTTTTTGGTGGTGTGTGTAGAGGCCGCTTCTAGGCACCAAGTTTGAGCAATGGAATGTTGAAAGGCCCACAGTGACCCCCTGACTGAATACTGACAAGCCAATCAGGCAACCCACCTCAAAATATCCATAGGCCCTACCTAACCAATGGGTTACTTACAACCAGGCACAGTTCCCCAAAAAAGCAAAACTCCACATGGGGCCATACCTTCTCACCTCCCCTCTTTAAAAAAAGCCCCCACCCACTGCCTCCTTGCAGACAGTCTCCTTTGCTGTCCTGCCCCCCATTCCCTTACAGTGTATTCACCATGAATTCTTTCATGGCCTGGACCACTGGCCCCCTATCCAATTGGGAGAGACACCACAGTGTGGATCAAAAAGATCCCCATAATTTCTTAGGGGTAGAGAGTATAGGAGTGTGAAGAGGAAGATGGTGATCAATGGCCAAGGAAAAATCTCGTACTAAAGAACATAACACAAACAAGAAGCAGGCTGACATGGATGTACTACAATTCTCAGCAAGGTAAGTCAATGCTGGGCATATATAATTCCAAGGATGCCAACCTTACTTTCTTCTTGAAATATTTTAATTTAGTCTTTTGGATTTTTAGGTATATTATGTCTAATTTCACCATGAAAAGTAAAAGTAAAGTAGGATTCACTTGACATAAACGGTTTTAAAGAGAAACTGTACTCCGAAAAGGAAGAGATGTATTTCCTAAATGATTCTTCGGCGAAAGCATGGGTTTAGGGAAAGAATAGGAGTTGTACAGCTGGGGAGCATTGTGTTCAACTCTCCAGCTCTCTTGAGTTGAACAACCGTGAGTACATTATTTTAACATCTCTGAACCTTAATTCCTCAGTTACATACCTTAAAATATTATTTTAAGAAGAGGCCCATAGGAGGTACTCAACAAATGGCTATTGATGAAATTATTATGGGGGTGCCTGCGTGGCTCAGTCAGTAAGCCTTCGGCTCAGGTCATGATACCAGGATCCTGGGATGGAGCCCTGCATCAGACTCCTTGCTCAGCAGGGAGCCTGCTTCTCCCTCTGCCTGCCACTCCCCATGCTTGTGTGTTCGCTAGCTCTCTCTGTCAAATAAATAAAAATAAAATCTTTAAAAAAAAAAAGATTTTATTTATTTATTTGACAGAGAGAGACACAGCGAGAGAGGGAACACAAGCAGGGGGAGTGGGAGAGGGAGAAGCAGGCTTCCTGCCAAGCAGGGAGCCCGATGTGGGGCTCGATCCCAGGACCCTGGGATCGTGACCTGAGCCGAAGGCAGATGCTTAATGACTGAGCCACCCAGGTGCCCCAAATAAATAAAATCTTAAAAAAAAAAAAAAGAAGAAGGAAGGAAATTATTATGGAATTGCTAAATTTCTCCCAGGAGGACCTTTGGTCAATAAAACATGTTACTGTGCCAGAAAATAAGTGACCAGTTAAAAGTTTCTTAACTCCTATGGAATTCCTGGTTGTAGGATATTTTTGGTTCAGTGGAAAGGGCTTTAAATACAGAAAAATAATATTTCATTTCAGATATTTAATTTTGTTAATAACTTCAGAAGATAGGAATTACTCCTCTTCTGGCATATCTCACATTTAATAGTCCATAGGCAGATAGATATATTCCTCTGTCAGATAGGACTGTGCTTTCCTATATGTCCATAATTACCTACCAGAAACTGGCCAGCTATGCTCAAAATTGTAACTTGGGCTGTTCAACTCAGGTGATGCAATACAAGGAGCAGCTTACTTGCTCAAAATTTAACATGTATATACTGTGTAAAAGCTAAAAATCAGCTAAAAAGTAACCCTATAGTGTTATTCTTACTTCCAATCAAGTTGGCTAATCAACTCCTTAAAGAGAGGCCATTCTAACACTCCACTAGAAGAGAAGAACAAAGGTTTGTTCTCTTCAAGGCTAGGACACAATTAGGCCTTTTCTGAATAGGATCTACCTTTATGCTTGTCCCATGATTTCACAAGGTGTGGGATTTAAATAAATATACAGACTAGGGATGGTTTCCTGAAAAAGCTGAAATTCTCTGCTTAAAGGAAAGAGGAAAGAAAAGAAATGGTATCCAACCCAACTATGCAGAGTAACTTAAGATCAGATGTAGAAATGTGCTAATCCAATTTCAGGTGCAATCTTCTAGCCTTTCAAGGATTGGAAATGAATGCAAGCATCCTGGACTTGATTTCTCTTGGAAATGTAGGGAAAGGTAAAAGTTTTCTCCAAACTAAGCTTTATATTATGTTCTTAGAAACTGAAAGAAAATCAATATAAAATTTTCAAAATATACACATACACACACATCTATGTGTATGAGTACATTTTTAAATAGTCATTCCATTAGAAATCAAGTTGTAAGGAAGGCTGCCAACAAATCTTTTTTTTTTTAAAGAAAAACAATGCCCTAAATCACAGAAAATTGGAAAAAGAAAACCCACAGTTATTATTATAAGTTCTATAACAAAATTCAAAACCATTTCAGATTTCTCAGTTCTTGGGAATTGCTGATATTATTAACAGTATTTTTATTATTTTTTAATTCAGTTTTTTAAAAAGATTTTATTTATTTGTTTATTTGACAGTGAGAGAGAGAGATCACAAGCAGGGGGAGCGGCAGGCAGAGGGAGAGAGAGAAGCAGGTTTCCTGCTAAGCATAGAGCCCGATGTGGGGCTTGATCCCAGGACCCTGAGATCATGACCTGAGCCGAAGGCAGCCATTTAACCTGACTGAGCCACCCCGGAGCCCCTAATTCAATTTTTAAAACCACTATCTGAAAACAGTTCTATGAGGGAGACAAAATTATTTTTATTTTATATATGAAAAACTGAGAAAAATATGTCAAATGATTTGCCTACATTATGAAACTAATTAATGGGATAGCCAGAAATGGACCCTAGGTTTCCTAACTTCTAGGTCTTACTACAAATCTGATGCTTTCAAATTTTAGCCCCAGAATCCTCTTTCAAACTAAATCTTTTGTGGAACCCCACTGATTCAACAGATAAAACTGCAGCTGCTCCAAATGCAGTGGATATTGGGCTAGAGCCCTGTACACCTAAGCTCTACGTTTCCTCATCCACAATAGACTTTGAGGCATTTCTGGGGATCATCATAACTCCAAAGGACACACTGAAAAAATACCACCATCAAAGGTCATCTCTTCTGACTCATTCCCTATGGGAAATCCATAAAGTTAAATTCAAATCCAAACATGAATATCACTAATAAAATAACACCTGTCACAGCTACCATATCTAAGATTTTTAAAGTCACAAATACATATTGATGGAAGTAAAAGTAAAAGTTACATTCCGTTTGTACCATCCAAAAATAATGGGCAGAGAGGGTTTACTAATTACTGAATTATTCCCATGCACTGTGTGATACAATAGAAAGAGAGAAATATTTCATTGCTTTAACATAACTGTCACCTCATTCACAATTGTGACATGAAAACACTAAGCTACTTATTTCCAAAGTTAAATATAGATACCTTTCTTCAAATAAAACTTAAATAAAATCTTATATTGAAGGCATTTTATAAGCTATTCTAGTTAAATGGGGCAAAGCATGGGGCATGCCAAGAAGATGCAGCTCAGCTGAAGGCTGTAGGAACACTAAAATGGAGGAAGAGCTGACAAAAGTAAAGGATTATTTCAAGGTTTTTGAGCAGTTCCTGAAATATAAATGGTGAACAGCATACACTGCTGATGAACTGACATCTGAAGCAGAGGCAACAACACTTACAGTGTAGGGGAGCAAAATTTACCACTCCAAAAATGTGCCTCTTTGGCATGTGGATTATTTTAGGCTGATTATTTTTATGAAAGAAAAGTCTTGGGGCACCTGGATGGCTCAGTAGTTAAGCGTCTGCCTTTAGCTCAGGTCATCCAGCCCTGCATCAGGCTCCCTGCTCGGCAGGAAGCCTGCTTCTCCCTCACCCACTCCCCCTGTTTGTGTTCCTGCTCTCACTATCTCTCGCTCTCTGTCAAATAAATAAAATCTTAAAAAAAAAAAAAAAAAGCCTTAGGAAGAACCAAACTTTGATCTTCCCCCTATACTGCCTAAAACTATTTAGATAGAGGACCTCCTCCACGAAGGGCGCTATCACCACAGATTGACTACAGCCTAATATGGACCAGGTGTGGTAGACAGGGAAGAATTTAGCAGTCTTAAAATTCCTCTCTGTGTCCCACTGTTTCTGTATGGCCCAGCAAACACTTGTTTACTAAACATTTTATTGTTTTCATCTTTCTGTGAATTACCTCCTTCCCTTGAAGTCCCAGACCCTTACCCCTTTCTCCTTAGCTCTGGGTGCCATATAAGCCTCATTTGCTTTACTGCCTGTGGACCTCAAGCCCCCTTATGGAAGTAATTAAATTTGATTTTTCTCCTGTTAACCTATCTCATGTCAATTTAATTCTTAGATCACCCAAAAGAACCTTCAAGAGTAAAGGAAAACTTTTCCTCCTCAACAACAGGCATAAATAAATGTACTTGGGGGCAAAGTAGAGCTTTGAGTATAAACTTTTTGTCCACACCCACCTGAGTAAACCATTATAATACCAGTTTCTTGTGAACGTCTGCAAAAGGATTACTGCCAGAGGCACAAACAAGGCTCATCAAACAAAGAAGTATTATTTTTTAAAATATCAGCACAAGCTATCCAGGGTTCAAGCAGTAATCAACCAGCAGGTCAAGTTTATTAATCCCAAGTGGCAAATAGAAAGCAGACCTTTGAAAATAAACCTTAAATTCAGAAGAGAACCAGGATGGAGATGATTAGTAGTATATACACAAAACCACCGAACAATGAGAACAACATATACAAAAAGCATCAGGGAAGAGCTGGTGATGTCAAAGTTTAAATCATACAAAGTCAGAAAAACCCCTATGGCCCTTGCGTCAGCTCCAGAGAAGCCATTATCTGCTCCACTCCCTTCTTACTACCAAATACGTATGTCCAATAAACTAGCTGTTTACCCAAAAATATTCACTACAGTTGTAATATTTAATATTCCTGAAGTTGTAACAACACCCTATACTTTAAAAGACTGTGGTCTTCCACTCCTGTTCCGCCACCTTTCACACAGCTCACCGCTGGAAACTGTGAGGCTCCCTCACATGGGGACGGGCGTGGACAGCTGGCTGATGGGGTCTGCGGCAGAGGCCTGCGGCCCAGAAGGCTGCTCCCACCGGCAGACCCGGGTGGTTGGGGCAGAGGGGCCTGAGCTGGGCTGTGGGCAGCCTGGGAAGAAAGTGTGTAGCAATGCTGCTAGCAAAATATTTGTGTGAGCCATTTTATGCTGGGTTTTTGTTGTTTCTTCTTAAAATAAGACCTAGAAGAAGAAAAAAAAAAAAAAAAGACTGTGGTCTTCCAAAAAGAATAGCAAACTGGAATGTAACTATTTTCTTCTTGCCTGTGCTACAAATCACCCATGGGAGCTGAAGCAAATACTATTTTCTGTCTCTCAGCCTTTTCATGTGTTAATAAGGGATCTAACAGCCATACCACTTACCTCATAATATTATTATAACAATCTGATAATATACATCAAAGCATGATTTAAAATCCTAAATATCATGTAACCTGTACATTGTGAAAGATACCCATTTTACCAACCAGTCAATGCAAATGGAAGGTTTAATTTATCTTTGTTAACTAAACTTGAACAGATTCCATATTAACTTACCATTAACTAAAGAAGAAAAATCCCTATACCTTTATGCTGAGAAACCATCCTATACTAATAATAGCCAAGATAGCTTGTGTATAACAAGCTCTTGCTCTCTTTCAACATTACAGACATAGAACTGAAAATCTTCACCGACCAGAGGTCAAAGTCAATAAAAACTTATTTCAATTGCCTGAGCAGTTTTTCAGTTGAGCTTTCAATTCTAACACAACAAATTATGTATTAAAATAAGAGTGGGGAGATATATAATGAAAACTTTCAGAGAAAGCATTAAATGAGAGGTGTTATCTTGTTGAAAGAATACATATCAGTATACAAAATGATACAATCCAAGCATGGCAGTGAATTCCTACTCCACTCTGTCCAAGGCCCTGTGCTGCAGAGGTCTGTGCTGTAGTGACTTGCACCTGCAAGCAGTTTAACACACACACACAAATTTTTAAAGTAGGCTCCACACCCAACATGGGACTTGAATTCACCACCTTGACGAGGTCAAGAGTCACATGCTCCACTGACTCAGCCAGCCAGGCGCCCCTGACACAAACTGTTATCAAAACCAAATCTGAAATCTTGTTCTAAGTTCCTGCTTGTTCGAAGAACTGAAAGAATTAAACATGTGAAATGTCTTACACAGAACAGTTTTTGGCTGTTTTGAGCACAAAAAATATAATGATAAAGCATGTGAACTGGGTTTCATGTGCTAACTGCCTAGAGTATGACTTCCTATTTAGTATATGGCTGAACTGGAGCTCTAACAGTCTAGCGTTCAAAATCATAGGATGAGACTTTTTATTTTATTTTTTTAATGATTTCTCCTTCTAAATCAAAGAGCAAAGACACTTCCAAGGTTATGTACATTGAGAAAACTTTACCAGTGATCCATGAAACATATCTTTGGGGACTAACCATTATACTGCAACTGCTGTGTATTTTATACTCTAACAACTTCCTGGTCAAGGTTAGATATGGCCCAATTATAAAATGATGAGATGAGCCCTGAACATCTGGAAACATGTGGGAAATACTGAAGGAGAGTTTATTAATTACTAGTGGAAGGTTAAACTAAAAGGTGTGAAGGGGAAAAGGGCTGGAAAAGACAAGAGAATTATATATACAGCAGCTATGATGGAGCAAGCAAAAGCAGTCAGTTCAAAGGGAGAGGAGAACGGAGTGAGTGTGCAGAGAGAAAGTGTCCATAAAGCAAAGAGAAGAAAAGAAAGTGATAGAAACAGAATAAAAAATAGAGGGTCAAAAAGAGATTTGAATCCTGGAGCAATCCTGGGGCTAACTAGGCTCAGTTCCAGTCCACATGTGCCCTTATAATAAATCCTCTATACTTTGACATAATTTGAGTGTGACTATTAGGGAAACCAAAAGGGTCAAACTTAAATCCATCTCCTACCTGACATTTCCACCCCAACAGGCTGAATTTCTAAATTCATTATCTCTTTTGGTACATTTTCTAACTTCAGATTGTTTTTTTTTTAAGATTTATTTATTTATTTGAGAGAGAGAGGGAGGGAGGAAGGGGCTGAGGGAGAGAGAGAATCTCAAGCAGACTCCCTGCTGAGCGTGGAGCCTGATGCAGCCCCATTCCCATGACCTGAGCCAAAATCATGACCTGAGCCGACATCAAGTTGGACACCTAACCAAATGAGCCACCTAGGCACCCCTCTATAACTTCAGTTTTTATCAAAACTCACACCCTTTTATGGGTGTCCCTCCTACAACGTGATGTCTACTATATACACTAGCTGACCACCTAAGATTCAAATTTAACAACTAAATGTAGCAACTTGAGAGCAGGGCAATTTAACCAGTCAAATGCTCGAGTCCTTACTATGCAAGGCACTTCTTTTTAAGGAGTAACTTTTATGGGCACCTGGGTGGCTCAGTCGGTTAAGTGACTGCCTTTGGCTCAGGTCATGATCCCAGGGTCCTGGGATCCAGCCCTACATCGGGCTCTCCACTCAGCAGCAAGTCTGCTTCTCCCTCTCCCTCTGTGATCTCTCTCACTTTCATTCTCTCTCAAATAAAATCTTTAAAGAAAAAAAAAGTAACTTTTAAAGAAGAGATTTTTCTGTTCTTCCCTCTCCTGATTCAACATTTTCACTCCCCAAAAAATATGCAACACCTGCCTTTGTTTATTAATCGAGGAGAAAAGTGAGTAGAAGTGTAACTAAAGCATATCCTCTCTGCAGAAATCATTTAAGAACTATGGTTTCCTCATCACCTCTGGTAAATTAGTCCTTATACTGGATATTCTTTTTTATAAAATTTATTATTATTATTAACATATAATGTATTATTTGTTTCAGGGGTACAGGTCTGTGATTCATCAGTCTTACACAATTCACAGCCCTCACCACAACACACCCTCCCCAATGTCAATCACCCAGCCACCCCATCCCTCCCACCCCGTCCATTCCAGCAACCCTCAGTTTATTTCCTGAGATTAAGAGTCTCTTATGGGGGGTGCCTGGGTGGCTCAGTCGTTAAGCGTTTG
The DNA here is from genome assembly GCF_011800145.1 of Mirounga leonina. Classification (NCBI taxonomy): domain Eukaryota; kingdom Metazoa; phylum Chordata; class Mammalia; order Carnivora; family Phocidae; genus Mirounga; species Mirounga leonina. The sequence continues at coordinate 51,605,285 of NW_023270305.1, forward strand.
CCTTTGGCTCAGGTCATGATCCCAGGGTCCTGGGATCGAGCCCCACGTCGGGCTCCCTGCTCTGCGGAGAGCCTGCTTCTCCCTCTCCCACTCCCCCTGCTTGTGTTCCCTCTCTCACTGTGTCTCTCTCTGTCAGATAAATAAATAAAATCTTTAAAAAAAAGAGTATTTTATGGTTTGTCTTCCTCTCTGGTTTCATCTTGTTTCATTTTTCCCTCCCTTCCCCTGTGATCCTCTGTCTTTTTTCTCAAATTCCTCGTATCAGTGAGATCATATGATACTTGTCTTTCTCTGATTGACTTATTTCACTTAACATAATACCCTCTAGTTCCATCCACATCGTTGCAAATGGCAAGATTTCAAATTTTTGATGGCTGCATAATATTCCATTGTATATATATATACCACACCTTCTTTATCCATTCATCTGTCAATGGATATCTGGGCTCTTTCCATAGTTTGGCTATTGTGGACATTGCTGCTATAAACATTGGGGTGCAGGTGCCCCTTTGGATTACTACATTTGTATTTTTGGGGTAAATACCCAGTAGTATACCAGATATTCTTGTTTCCAAAGAAACAGGGAAGTAAATCAGGTCCTTCTATATTTATGCTTTTTTTAAAGTTAGTAAAACAAAACAAAACAGAACAAAAACTAAATACAGAGAAGTCATAAATGACCCAGGAATCTAAAAAGAAGATTTAAGGTAATATACTTTTATTTCTACCCTGTTTTAAAGAGGCTAAACCAATATAAGAAGAGCAAGAAGGGGAAGTCTATATGAGCCTATTAGGTTCCACTAAAGTAAACAATTTCCAATTTCAAAGAATGTACTTTGGGCTTTGAAAAGCATATGTAGCACTTTTACTAATATGAGTCAATGGTTTTTAGAACAGTCAAATTTGAGGTAATTCTTCCTAAAACCAATTTCACAAAATCTGAGTATTATGGGCAGTTTTAAATTTGCCAATCAATCAAAAGCATATTCTGAGTATTTTCTATCTCTTCAGTGTAAGATATGTATCAGACAATTCCTGTACTCAAAAAATTTTAAATTTGGGGGCACCTGGGTGGCTCAGTTGGTTAAGCATCTGCCTTCAGCTCAAGTCGTGATCCCAGGGTCCTGGGATTGAGCCCTGCATCGGGCTCCCTGCTCCCTGCCTGCTTCTGCCACTCCCCCTTGCTTGTGTGCTCTGTGTGTGTGTGTGTGTCAAATAAATCAATAAAATCTTTAAAAAAAATTTTTTTTTAATTAAAAAAATTTTAAATTTAACTAGAGAAATAAGAAACCATATTGTGAAAGAACTTACAAATTATAAAGGGACATGTAACTAAGTGAAAGATGGTGTCATACAAACCAAAGTGCCTGTATAGGCACTGGAGACTGTAAGAAGAAAATGAACCATGTAGTAAAAAAGATCATTCCACAGCAGCAATAATCAACTGTTGTCAATGTGAGAGCAGATGTTCTTAAAAGCAAATTTAAAGGAAGCTAGCAACACAGTTTCTATTTCTGTCAGACAAATGATCACTAAGGAAGGATGGAGTCCCACAATCCTTTTCTTCATAATTCATTAGAGATTAAATTCTGTTTCTCAGAACACAAAACCATTTTTATTTAAAAACCCACAAAAAATCATAAAAGTCTTCAAAAACAAAATTCAGTGCAAATGTGGCATCACTAAAATAAGTAACCAAATAAAATTTAGTTTAACATAAATGGCAATAGGCTCCAGAGAAAAAGTAAACCAAATGAAAGATGATACCCTGGCTCTTCAGTTTAATGTAAAAATGAAAAACCAGATGAACTAATAAATTTTTAATTACCAACAACTTTCACTGGTGAAGCACATTTAGGGACAAGTAGTATTTTTTTGTTTTTATCCTACCAATGACTATTATGCTTCTTAAAATGTTTCAGTCAAGCCAATAACTGGGATTAAAAAGTATCTATGATCTTTAATAATAGAATTCGGTACTTAAAGGATGAAATATGAAACAGTATCTACTGAATGCATTTGGGTTTCCAGGTAAACTTGATTAAAAAAGAAAAAGTACTCATTAACACAGCGGCATTCGTTTAGGACTTAATCATATTTTATCTTATGAGGACTGGTTCTCTAGAATCAGGGTTGGTTGTGTCTAACTACTGTAAGGATTTACAGAGGGAAGTAAAAAAATAAATCTAAAAGCAAAGGCAGCCCAACCAGAGCTGAGGCTGGCAGGTGTGGGGCCAGACTGAGTACAGTTCCTTAGAGGAAAGATAAAGGCAAACAGAGGCAGAGAGTGAGATGAATGTGATGCCTTTTTTTATTTTTTTTACTGGGACAAGCAAGTTCTCAGTGCTATAAAAGATGAAAGGGATAGTCAGTTAAGAGGTCAAGAAACCAAGATCAATTGCTAAGAAAGCTAAAAGAGTAGTGAGGCAATGACCAACATGGTCAGGAGATGAAACACTGAGAAAACATTTTACAACATCTCAAGGATAAACTTAGCCTGTATACTCCCCTTTATTAATCATTTGGAATTCTAATTAATGATACTAGGTATCAACACTTTTTGAATAACCACTCCTTTAAGATAATACTAAAAAAAAGAGAATCACCTGCATATATAAACTGTAAACCTACACTGAAATCCTGGAGGCTTGTAAAATACGTTGGTTCTTTCTAAAGCTCAAAATAAATGGTAAAATAATATATTTTGGATATTACTAAATAATATGCTCAAATAAATGCCAAATGTTAGAATTAAGGCTTCTAAAGCATCAGGGAATATTTTCAGTATATGCTCTGTTAAAAGACTATGTATATGACAAAAAAAGATAAAAAATGGTGCTCAGAAAAGAGAGGAAACACCACCACCACAGATGAATTCTTCCCAAGACACAAACACAAGCCTCTTAGATTAGTGGTTCTCCATGGGGGCAATTTTTGCCCCTGGGGGACATTTGGCAATATCAATAGATATTTTTGGTTGTCACAACCAGGGAAGTGGGGAAGGTGCTATTGGTACCTAGTGGCTAGAGATAAGCAATGCTGCTAAACATTATCCTACAATGCACAGGGACAGTTCCCCACAACAAAAAATTATTCAGCAATCAATCAATAAATAGCAAGAGTGGAGATTGAGAAACCCTTCTCTAGATCTAACAGGAAATACAGGGGTCGGAGAAACATGCAATTAAGAACTTCATGGCGTGGGGGAAGAACTTCATGGGGATGCAATCAGCAAAATCTGGAACTTGGGAAACTTTACAGGACAAATGACCCAATTTCTTCAACAAATAAATTATAAGGGAGAAAAACAGGAAGGGGGATCTACAGAGTAAAGGAGCCTGAAAAATCATATCAACTGGGGGCCTGGGTGGCTCAGTCATTTAAGCAACTGACTTGGTTTCAGCTTAGGCTGTGATCTCAGGGTCCTGAGATCAAGCCTCATGTTGGGCTCCGTGCTTAGCGCAGAGTCTGCTTGGGACTCTCTCTCCCTCTGCCCCTCCCCCCTGCTCGCTCTCCCCCTCTCTCTCAGATAAATAAATAAATAATCTTTTTTTAAAAAGCAGGGGGAGTGGCAGGCAGGGGGAGAGGCAGGCTCCCCGCTGAGCAAGGAGCCTGATGCGGAACTTGATCCCAGGACCCTGATAATCATTTTACAATATATACAGTTATCAATCATCATGTTTACACCTTAAATTAAGTCAATATCTCAATAAAACTGGGGGAAAAAAACTTAGTTGACAGGAAAAGAAATAACAGGTCAGAGTGATAGTAGTATAAGTTTGGGTAGAAAAGAATATTATAGTAAATATTCTAAATTTTCAAAATACTGTGCTGATATAGAGCTGAGAGGCCCTGAAGAAGATACTCTGACATATACATAGAATAACTTCAAAGTTCTTCCCAAAAAATTCAATACAAAATTCCTATTTAAGCTCTCTGTAATGTAACCATCAACAGCAAAGGATCAATGTATAATTTACTTATGTATAGAGTACAATCACATACACTATAAGGAAATTCACTAGGCTTATAATTTAAAAACTTGTAGGCATTCCCTTTAGTTGAAAAAGATTGTAAGTCTAGCTTTTCTTTGTGCAGATTGCAAGTAAAATAAAATACTGTCTCCAAAAGATTTAAATCCAAACACAGTGCAAAGATTTCTTCCACAAGCTCATCACCTAAATACTGCTAATTATAGTATAAAACATATAGGGAGAGCATTTTATGACCAAAAAATATTTAAATATTTATTAGTATTTTATATATAAGTATATATATCACAAATATTAATAAATTTGAAAAAGTCAATGAAATAGTAATCTTAACTTCTTAGAATGTTGTCCAACATCCAAGAAAAAAATCTGAAATGTTATATCAGAGTCTAATGTCAAACCTCACTAAACTTCTCAATTAACCTTTCTGCTTATTATTAACCTAATACAGTAAAGCATTTTCTTGGACACAAGCCAAAAAGCCCTCTAGCCTTTTATATAACATTTTAAGTAAACAAAATGAAAATAAACATTTTATTAAAGTGATTAAAAATAAGAGAAATAAGGGCCACCTGGGTGGCTCAGTCTCTTAAGCATCTGCCTTCAGCTCAGGTCGTGATCCCAGGGTCCTGGGATTGAGCCCTGCATTCGGCTCCCTGCTCACTGGGGAGTCTGCTTCTCCCTCTCCCTCTCCCTCTGCCCCTCTCCCCACTCGTGTTCTCTCTCCTTGTGTTCTTCCTCTCTCTCTCAAATAAATTCTTTAAATAAAAAAAATTAAAAATAAGAGAACTAATTATTTAAGCTTAGAATTACTTTTTAGGAATAAGAAAGCAAAGCATTTTCACCACAAAAAATACAGAAAATACTAAAAAGGATATAGAATAAAAAATATACATATCCCCTCACCGAAAAATAATCTTCTAGAACATTTTTTGTGTATTATTTTGGCATTTTTTTTCCCTGTGCAAGTACGTATGTATTTATAAAATTTGTATTGTGATGGTTGCTTAACACTGTGAATGTACTAAAACGTCATTAATGGTCAATTTTGTTAGGTGCATTTTACCAGAACAAAAAATTTTTAAATTTTGATTATACTATGTATATACAGCTATGTATCTTGCTTTTTTCCCCATACTGAACATTATTTCATGAATATTTTCCAATAAAAAATTACAAATAGGGGCACCTGAGTGGCTCAGATGGTTAAGTGTCTGCCTTCGGCTCAGGTCATGATCCCAGGGCCCTGGGATCGAGCCCCATGTCGGGCTCTCCGCTCAGTGGGGAGTCTGCTTCTCCCTCTGCCTCTCCCCCTGCTTGTGCTCTCTCTGTCTCTCTCTCTCAAATGAATAACAAAAATTGTAAATAATTGTTCATTAAATAATTTGTAAAAACAATTTTTTTAATGCCTAGAGTATTTATTTGTAGAGTGGGTATAACCATTTATATGGTTATTCCTTTATTTTCCCTCACTGGCCCATTCACTCCTCTATTAATGGGCATTCAGTTGTTTCTAATTTCCTACCACATAAATTTCATAATAAATATTTGCATAAATAAATATTTGCTGAATCTCAGATTGATTCAATTCCATTGAATTCAATGACCACTAAACAAATGCTCATAATTCCCAGACCTCTCCTTTTACCAAGCCTACATCACTGAAACCCAGACCACAGATTTCCAAATTCCTAATAAAAAATCTCAAGAACAATTCAGCAAAAAAGTAGCCAGAACTTGTTGGTTCTGAAGACTCTCAGTCTCTCTAGATGCAAACAATATTAAAATAAGAAATGGCTTCCAAGCAAAATTCAAATCCAAGGCATTGCCAAGAAAACATGGTCTAAAAGATGTGGTTGAGAATGTAGCTATAAAATTCTTTGTCGTAACTTCAGAAAGCTCTGAGATGGTGCTTCTAAGTACTATTGAGTTAGACAAAAGGTCTTTTAAAGATTTTAAAGTACAACTCACAGATTCTTTTAATCAAACACTAGAGCTTCCAACAAGCTAAAAGCCATTGTCCCTTAGCAGAGACCCAAGATAGAAAATGGCTTATCTCACAGAGATTTCTAAGTGTGGCTTCTAACTAATGGAGTGAGTTCAAATAAGAATTTATAGAAGATCCATAAAGTTTTTTAAGAGAATTATATGGGCAGAAATACTGCCCATGTGGACCAAAAGAAACATAAACTGTACAAAATGAAGAGTCCTTTAGACTTCCAAACATCTATAGGCAGGAAATGGGGAGAGGAAACTATACAACTGCATATACAGGCTACCTTTCACAGAAAAGGAAAGATAACTCAAAGTGTAGAACCAAAAGCCCAGGAGACAAAGCTAAGAGCCATGGAGAAATTCCCAGACTTTGAACTCTAATCAAAGAACTACCAACCTACGTCTAGTTGAATTTCAGAAGTGGCATGAAGTAATGGCACCTCTGTGACAACATTTTCCCTCTTTTTTAACAAGACAGCCTATAGTGGTTATCTTTGTCTGGCCTGACCACTGTATTCTGGGTGTGTAGGGAACAGATAATTTGCCTCTTTGGTTTCACAGATCTTCAAATAGAGAGGTAATGTACTCAAGGAGCTGAAATTAAGGAACTATACCTAATGAGGCCTACACCTAGACTTGATTTAGATAATGATATCCTGGACCATAAGCTGATATTATAAAAGGAGAGAGTTGCAGGATATTGGGAGGGGGCAAGTATATTTTACATGTGAGAGGAACATCAATAATTTTGACCAGGAATGTACTATAGTGATTTAAAATATGTTCACAAATTCTTTGACACTTGCTTCAAAAGGTGGAGCCTAGTTCCTTCCCCTTGAGTGTGGGCTGGACTTAGTGACTCAGTGCCAAACAATAATAAAAAAGTAACTTCCAAAGAAAAGAGTAGGTAAAGGGAGAAACGGTTAACTTTACAATGGAGAAACTTGGTAAACACTAACCTTAATATGTGATGACAGTTAACATCAACAGTCAGGTCATGTGGATTGTATGTACCCTCTAATATGGTGTGACAAGAAAGGCCCTTCACCTCTATTGTAATTTTTCCCAAAACCCGTAAGTCCAGTCTCACCATGAGAAAAACAATAGACAAGCCCAGATTGGGGGACATTCTACAGGATATCTAGCTGGTATGCTTCAAGACTGTATGGTCATAAAAAATAAGGAAAGATGAGAGACTGACACAGACCAGAGGAAACTAGGGAGATACAACAACTAAATGCAATTTAAGTAGTTTAGTCAGCAACTTAGTGGTACCCTGAATTGGATCCTGGAACAGAAAGAGAACATTAATGGAAAAACTGGTGAAATACAAATAAAATCTGTAGTTTAATTAGTAACAATGTACCAGTATTATTTTTACAAATGTACCATGGTAATACAAATGTTAACAAGGAAAACTGGATGAAGAGAATAAGGGAACTCGTTGTACTATCTCTGCAACTTCTGTGTAAATCTAAAATTATTAAAAAATAAAGTTAATCTATAACCTTCTCAACCCCTGCCCCCCAAATCATACCTATTTCAGAGGTTGGTAAGAGGACTGAATAAATCAATGCACAGAACAGTGCTTGAAGCCATGATGAGAATATAATAAATAACAGCAATTACTGTTCTTATATTAAATATTAGTAGATATTTGCTAAATGGATGAATATTAAAACACAACAAACCAAAAAGAGCTAACTTCATTAATTCCATACTTGTTATACTGCTCTATTCCTCATTATTTCCCAGCAAAAATAAACTATGACATATACTTACTTTTTTTTTTTAAAGCAGAAGTTATGGTGTACAAGTCAGTGACTAAGTCATACAAGGCACTGTGGCCTCCTGCTTGCTTTTTCTTTCTTGGTTCACTCACAATGGAAGAAACCAGTTGCTATGTCACTCTATGGCCAACAACCAGAAGGGATCGGAGGCCTCTTCCAACAGCCACATGGGTGAACCTGGAGGCAGATCCTCTAGCCCCAATCCCTGGGGTAGCTATAGCTCTGGCCAATATCCAGTGCAGCTCAATAGGAATCCTGAGCTAGAATCACTTAACAAAGCTCCTCCCAAATTTTTATCCCAACTCCTTTGTGAAATAATAAATGCTTGTTGTTTTATGACCCTAATTTTAGGGGTAATTTATTATACAGCAGTAGATAACTAATATATGGATTCTCTCCCTCATTAATTCATTCAAAAATTTATTGAAGGTATAAACTACCAAGACACTGTAGAGGACCACATATTGATTTTGCCTGTACAGTATGCCTAATTCCTTTGGGAAACTACTCCTCACCTATTCCATGTAGTATCAGCTGTCAACCTATACCCTACCTTGCCCTTGATCAAAGAGCTGGACAAATACTACAAGCTTAAAATACCCTAATTCCTGTAAATAGTGACTTCTCCATGAGTAGCTATGTGACCTACACAGGAAAAATAAGAATCAGTCTTTAATCAATACACATATATTGGTAAGAGAGAAACATCTCTTTCCCCTGGTATTTCTAAGCTGAAAAGATGAATCTGGACCTGATAACCATCATCTTACCTCCACGGGGAGTAAGCTTGTTTACAGAATGACATGGACAAAGCCAAGAGATATCTAAAGCCAGGAACCATGTTTGGGCTTCTTAAGTACATAACCCACTACCCTCCTTTTTTGCTTAATTAAGTTAGACACTAATATAGGTGCTTTGTTTTCTTTTAAATCTAAGTTGTATCAAATGCTAAAGAAAAGTTCAAAATATCCTGAGAATTCAGATTATCAGAGCCAGATGATGTAACTGGAGAGAAATTCAAAAGAGAGGTATTCAGTATTTTGGACTGTGAAGAAGAAAGATCTTACTAAGTGAAAATGGGGGGAAAAAAAAAAAGAAAAAAGAAAATGGGGAGTGGATAAAGAACATTCCAAGCAGCAACAGGAAAGGTTATGCATGTATGGAAAATATAGTCCTGCTTGGTTGGACTGTACAATATAAATAGGTGATTGGGCATGGGAGCCTTAAATTATATCCTTAGACGACTAGGCTGTTTCCTTTAAACTAAGAGAGTGTATGAGGGGCAGGTATCACAGGATGACAGATCAAATTCATTTTGTGATCAATATTGTTTGAATGTGACCACTCATTTAGCCATGTACTCACTAGCTTTATCATCATAATTCAGTTCATGCTTCTCTACTGTATCCATAATACTATTAAATGACTTATTAAAATTCAGATATACTTCCTTTGTTTTTTACTTCCTCTAATCTACTTACATTAATAACCCCGGTAATAAACAGGAAGTTGAACTTATTCAGCAGTTAATCTGAGCTGGTTCCTAGTGACTACCACTCATCATTTACTGCTACCTGCATCTTGGGTGATACTACTAAGCTCTCTTTAATTAATTACACATAGAGCTATCAGGAAAGTTCAAAAAAATGAGAAACCTGAAACTTAGCTTCCAAGTTCAAAAGTCCTACTTTCTACTTCCCCAAAGGGGAAATCATTTTTTTAAAAACCCATACAAAAGTGCTAAGAATGGCCTTAAACCATATATAAAAATTAACCAAAATGGATCAAAGACCTAAATGTAAGAGCTAAAACTATAAAACTCTTAGAAGAAAACACAGGGGAAAAAGTTCAGTGACACTGGATTTGGCAATAATTTCTTAGATAGGACACCAAAAGCACAGGAAACAAAAGAAAAAATAGATAAATTGGACTACATTAAAATTAAAAATTTCTGTGCATCTAAAAAGTGATTCACCAACTGAATGTGAGAGAATATTTGCAAGTCATGTATCTGTAGGGATTGATACCCAGAATTTATATATAAGGAACTCCTACAACTCAATAATGACACCAAAAGCAACAACAAAAAACAGGTTAAAAAATGGGCATAGGTCTTGAATAGATAATTCTCCAAAGAAGATTTACAAATGGCCCATAAGCATATGGAAAGATGCTCAACATCACTAATCATTAGAGAGTCAAAACCACAATACCACTTTGCACCCATTTGGATGGCTATTTATTTATCTAATTACTTATTTATATTTTTGAGAGAGAGAAAGAGCATGCAAGCAGGTGGGGGGTGCAGAGGGAGAGAGAGAATCTTAAGTAGGCTCCATGCCCAGCACAGAGCCTAGCCTCAAGACCCTGAGATCATGACCAGAGCCGTAATCAAGAGTCGGATGCTTAACTGACTGAGCCACCGAGGCATAGACGGCATTCATTAAAATAAAGAAGGAAAGTGGAAGAAGGAAAGAGGAAGGAAGGAAGGGAGGGAAGAAAGGGGAGTGGAGGGGAGGGAAAGGGGAGCAAGGGGAGGGAGAGGGGAAGAAGGGGAGGGAGGGGGAGGGAGGGAAGGAGAGAGGGAGAAAGGGAGGAAGGGAGGAAAGGAGGGAGGGAGTGTTGACAAAGATGTGCAAAATTTTGAATACTCATGCATTACTAGAAAGAATGTAAAATGGTGCGGCCACTGTGGAAAACAATTTGGTAGTTCCTCAAAAATGTAAACACGGAATTACCATATGATCCAACATTTCCGCTCCTAGGTATACACCCAAAAGAATTACAAGCAGGGATTCAAACAGATATTTGTACATCCATGTCCATAGTAACATTATTCACAATAGCCAAAAGGTGGAAACAACTCAAATGTCTATCAATATATTAAAGGATAAATAAAATCTGTCAGTACATACAATGAAATATAACTCAGCCTTAAAAAGGAATGAAATTCTGACACATGCTATGACATGGACAAATCTTAAGATATTATTCTAAGCAAAATAAGCCAGACACAAAAGGGCAAATACTGTATGATTCCACTTATACAAGGTATCTAGAGTAGGAAAATTCATAGATACAGAAAATAAATAGAAGTTACTAAGGGCCAGAGAGAGGTAGGAATGGGGAATTATTGTTCAATGGATGTAGCATTCCTGTTAGGGATGATGAAAAAGTTCTGGAAATAGAGAGTAGTGATGCTCACACAACACTGTGAATGTGCTTAAAACCAATGAACTCTACACTTAAAAATGGTTAAATGATAAATTCTATGTTATGTATATTTTACACGATAAAAAAACAACAGCTAAGAATGAATGAGCTTGGGCCAGAGGTCTTCTACATTCATCTTGGCAGTAGATGTGGCATACATGGAATGAAGCCCACAGCCAACCAGCCAATATACAAATACTAGCCAAACACAAGCAGTTTCAACATTGCTGAGGAGGATAGACTGTCACCCCGAGTTCAGCATAAAGAACTTACATCTAAAAATTATTTCCAAGTCCTATTAAGGCTTGGTTTCCTGGCTTCCTTTCAAGCACCCCATCTGTCCACAAGAATAGAACCAGAGAGTCTGAACAGCAACAATCTGAAAGAAGTCCAACACCAGAGGCTTTCTGTTGGCAGGCTACTAGTCAGAAGCTGAGGATTTCAGCAGTGCCAAAGCCCCATTCTCACAGGGTCATGAGCTTACAAAGACAAACACTCAAATCTCTCTCTCCCTCTTTAAATCATTTTACTGAAGTATAATATACATACAGAAATGGGCATATCATAAATACAATGATTTCTTTCAAAGCCTATTAGGAAAAATTTAAGCTCAGTAATCTCAAATGCATCTCTTTATAAATTGGAGTTTAAAAATAAAATTACTTCAGCACAAACAGCATTTTTTTAACTGCCAAATATTAAATCATTACTTTTAATTCATTTTTTTTCCTAAGTGGAAGGGCTAATTATAGCTATCAAAAAACTCAAGTTCTGTATTGGATGGTCATCTTAGCAATAAGACTATTTAAAGACAAGGATCATCAATTTATACTAACATACATGCAAAAAACTCAGAGTAATTGCTAATTTCTCACTTTCTTTCCTTTTCCACATGCTTTCCAACTCATCTCAAAGCAACTCATCTACATTCAAAACATTTCTTCTCTCTGCTCACTTCTTTCTACCTTGACTGCTAAAATTATCTCCCTCTGCTCTGCCAACATCATCTCACCTGGACCACTACAATAACTCCATATGTTCTCCTGGCTTCAATTTTTTTGGGGGGAGGGGGCACAATACTGATTTTTATGTTATCCCTAGGCTTGACAAACAAATTTTGAAACATGTTACAATGAATTTTAAAAAGGAAGAGAACTGTCAAAATTGTGGAACAGAGGTGGAAATGTGGAATGGAGATTATCAGAGGTCTACATAATCCCATTTGGAAATGAAGTATTAATTTTGACTCTGTTCATTCTGGATACTTAGCCTTGGTAACAGAATGAGGGATGGAGTGTTTTGGTTTTTGCTTTGTTTTCACCTTGAGATCCCATTTTACCTACATATTATCACACAGAGATTTGGAAGCAAAAAAGAGAATTGCTTTTAATGTGCAAAAAACCAATTCCAACCTCAGTGATATGGGCGGGGGGGGAGGGTGGGGATCTTGGTGTCATGGCTTCACTCTGAACTGTGCTATAATCCATCCTTCACACATGAGTCAAAGTGATCCTATAAGAACATATCACATTGCATCATTCCTTTGTTTGAAACCTTCTAATTATTTCCTATTATACTTAGAATAAAAATCCAAATTTCTTACCAAAGCCAACTTCTTGCCTTTCCTGTTTCCTCTGCGTTTTGCGCTTCTAGATCAGCCTGCCTCCTCAGAAAGCCTTTCCTCACTCAAGCTAAAGCAGTAGCCCCTTACTTTGAGGTGAGATCTGGGTATCCATAATTTTTTAAAGCTTCCTGGGTGAGTCTGATATTCAGTGATGCTAAGACCAGTGCACTAAGAGTCTTACTTCTGCTTGCAATAATTTTTCTGTCAATTTACTTCTTGCTATTTCTTACTGCCTATGGGTTGAGAAACTGGAAAACCAACATGTAGGACGTGATAAAAAAAGAAATGACAATCATCAGGAACCTGTACTAAACCCTACCAAAGGTCGTACCTAGCTGTTAAATGCAAGTGGTATGTTCATAAACTCTAAGGAATCTGTACTGCCTGTACCAACTTTTCTTAGTTCATGACTCTCAGCTCTGAATAGGAGAGCTGAAGTTGTCAGAGAAATCAAATGCAAATGTTACCTGCTCACAACTGCCTTCCCTAACTTCCTGGGTAAAGAGGGTTATTCCCTCTTCTGTGCTTTGGTAAGGTTCTTCAGTTTCTGATATACTTTCTTACACTAATTACTATTATTTTTCTTTTTCTGTCAGCTCCATAAGATAAAGGATTTGTCTATGTTGTTCACTGATATATCCCCAACACCTATTGAGAGTCTGACACACGGTAGATGCTTCGTAAATAATGGATTCAGTGATTCATTTATTCATTCAACTAATATTTACTGAACATCACGTGCCAGACAGCATCCTAGACCTTGAGGATACATCAGTGAACAAAACACTAAAAATCCTTGCCCCCTTATATGCTAATGTGGAGCACAGGCAAGATTAATAAGTAAAACAAAATATACAGTATGCTACTTAGAATAAGTGGCAGGAAGAAAAAATACAGAAAAAAAAAAAACTAATCTATGATAACAGAAGGTACATCACTGGTTTCCTAGGAGTTGGGGTAGAGAGAGGGATGAACTATAAAGGGGCACAAGGAAACTTCTGGGGGCTGATGGACACATTCTGCCTCTTGACTATAGTGGTAATTTTACAAGTGTATACACCAGCCAAAATTAATCAAATTGGACACTTCAAATGGATACAGATTATTGTATGGATATTATGGCTCAATGAAGTTTTAAACAATAAAGCAGGAAGTGGAGGACTGAACTTTTAGAAAGATGGTCAGTGAAAGCATTAATGAGAAGGTGAATTAGGAAAAAAAAAAAAGATGTCAGAAAGTGGAAAAGCTATTATTGCAGATATCTGAGGGAAGATCAATCCAGAGAGAAGGAACAGCAAATGCAAAGACATGTTCCACATGCTTGACATGTTCCACAAATCAGCAAGGAAGCCATTGGGTCTAGTTAGAGAAGAGTGAGTAAGGGAAAGAGCTATTAATCTAATTGAGATAGGAAATCACTAATGAGATAAGAGCCATGAATACATGATTTGCTCTGTGGATATACTACTGTGTGTTGAGAATAAGTTAAAGAGCAGATGTAAATACACCAGTTGGGAGGATGTTGTTAACGATCTAGGAGAGCAGTGTTGGTGATCTGAACAGAATAGTGGGGAGGGAGGGTGTTAGTGAGAAGTAGTAAAATTTAAGCCATATTTTAAAATTAAACCTAGCAGGATTTGATGATGGACTTGATGTGGGTGTGAGAAAATGAAAGGATATAAATTGGAAGAATGGATGTGTCACTAACTGAGATGAAAAAAATGAAGGAGGAACAGGTTTAGGAGACTTATGAGGAACTTAATTTGGGGCATATTTAATTTTTTGATACCCTCTTCACATTTAAGTAGAATTCTCAAGTATGTCATAAATATATATCTGGAATTTAGGGGGAAAATCTAGTTTGAAGATATAATTCAGGAGCTGTTAGCATATAGATGATATTTAAATACATGAAAATGGATAGGATAACCTAGGAAGTGTGTTGTACATAAGAAGAAAAGAGGACCAAGGACCTGAGGCCAGGGACGCTCCAACTTTTAGATGTTGGGGAAATGAGAAGGAGCCAGCAAAAGAGATCTAAAAGGGGGAAAGAAAAGAGCAGACTAGATAGCTAAAAGGAAAATCAGGCAAATGTGGTATCCTGGAAGGACAAGTGTTTCAAAGAAAAGAGAACTCAAGTAGGTCAAATGCTCATGGGTCAAGTAACTGCAATCTCAAAAGGTTGCTACTTAAGACCAAAATAAATGCAAATGCAAAACACTGTATAAATTTTTAAACAACGACTTGGCTAAGAAAACCAAGGACTACATTAATAGTAGAGCAAACTAATATTTAACACATCAAAAATATGAAATACCACTTATTACACAATAAGTATAATATATAAAACATACTCAAAATGTCTACTTTTCAATTGGTAAATTATCAACTACTGAATAATTCTGATTTTAATCTTTCATATTAGATGACCACTTTAAACTTACATTTTCCCCCATTAACTATAACTATTCTGTTATGTAACTATCCATTTTAATTTATAATAGTAAAAGCTTTTTTTGCAACTTTTTTTTCTATTTTGGTAAACATTTCCTCTGTACAAGGTATTTTTTTGCAAATAGCTAATTCAGAGTTAGAATTTAAATTTTAAGCTTTAGATCTCCATGTTTGTTTTTTAGCAAACATGAACAAAGTAAAAATCACAGTGGCTTTCAAGGGAGACAAAACTTCTTATTCTTCTTTTCTGTGTGGTTACAGACTTTAGGCATTGTCTTCTATAAATGATATCTTGGAACTGTAAATTTAGGACCTCAACTTTAGAACACAAACTATTATGAAACACACCTTAGAGCTACAAAAAAGGGTTGGCCCATTCAGAACTAAAGTTTAAATAAACTCCATGTTCTAAACCTGATATAAAATATAAAATGAAAAGTTTATTTTTAAAAATCCATTCTAAACTGATTTAATAATCCCCAAGTTGTTAAATTTCATCAATCCCTAGTGACAAAAGGTGGTTTATTACATTACCTTCACTAATTTCTGTGGAAGTTATCCTTTATTATATCGTTAAAAGTGAAAACAAGCTTAAATATAAGAATTACCAGAAATAGGCCAACCACTACAGCTTATCTAACCAAATGAGATATCTAAGCTCCCCTTGGTAGGTATTTGGAGTAAGGCAATATGATCTTAAAATGGTGACTGAGCATTGATAAAAACAATGGCATTTTATTTATTCTCTATATTCTATCCTTATATTTCATTTTTAAAAAAGATTTTATGTATGTATGTACGTATGTATGTTTTGAGTGTGAGCAGGGAAAGCGGGAGAGAATCTCAAGCAGACTCCACACCAAGCACAGAGCCCCAAGTGGGGTTTGATCCCATGACCCCGAGATCATGACCTGAACCGAAATCAAGAGTTGGATGCCTGACTGAGCCACCCAGGTGCCCCTATCCTTTTATTTCTCCATATATTTATACACACACACATAAAACCTATGTATGTACATACATGTTTATGTAAGTGAGAAAGAGTGTCAGAGAATGTGTATGTGTTTTAATCTTTGCTTCTTTTCCTATGACACAAACCAGGGAGTTGTGGTGGCATTGCTCAAGCTGGTGAAGCTACAGTGGTATAACAGAGCTCAGCTGTTAATAATAATAATAAACTGGTTATTAATCACCCAAGCTCGAGAAGGATAATGGCAGACCTGGGTGAGGCACATGAAGCAGAGTTGCAGCACCTGGTGGCAGCCAAACAACAAAAGGTGCATGCAGTTCACTGCACAGGTGTATCACATCTTGGAGCTGTGCTGGGATGAATGTGTGGAGAAGCCAGAGAATCGCCTAGACTCTCCCACTGAAAATTCTTTCTCCAGCTGTGTGGGCTGCTTCACTGACACTACTCTTGCTATCACCAGTCAGTCTGCCCAGACTGTAGAGAAAGAACAGTGGGCCATCCCCAGGGAGAGTGACAGAAGAAGCAAAGGACTTGTTATGAAGCAGACTGAAGGGCAGGGGAGGGGAGGCTGTCTTCCCTACGTCTGCTGAAAACAGACCCAAACCTAGAGGAGTGCTTGGTACACTAAATCCTAGTCTAGAAAAGGCAGTAACATTAGCCATTTCTAGAAAGGCAAAAAGAAACAGAGCTTTGTATTGCTGATCTCTACAGGCAGGGCACTTCAAAATGTATACGAAAGAACAATTTGGTGGAAGATAAGAGGAACAATTTGTCACTAAACGGTTCAGCACTGAGGTTGTGGCTAAATGTTTCCTCACAAAATGTTTTATTGGTCTTGAAAAACAAGAAGTCACAAAAAAGGGGTGCTTAGCTGGCTCAGTCAGAAGAGCATGTAAATCTTGATCTCAGGGTTGTGAGTTCGAGCCCCATGTTGGGTGTTGAGATTACTAACAAAAATAAATAAATTCTAAAAAAAAAAGTCACAAAGGAAAAACCAACACATCTTTATAAAATACCAAAATTCAATCTTTAAAAAAGAAATAACCATAAATGAGACTTCACTAAACATATAAATTATCCCCCCAAAAGTTACTATTTAAAAAAGAAGACATTCTATGATAATTACATTCCAGAAGAAAACAACATGGAGTTAATAAGTATATTAAATAACAAAACTTTTCTAAAGACACATACCAGATTCCAATAGTCCTCAAGGCTTGGGGACCCTCAGTGATTGATGCCCAAATATGATAGGATCTCAACTGTACAAGTAAAGCACTTGTTCTTTTCTTTGTACATGAAATGTTCACCTCAAAGTGTTCTATGTTCTTTCACCATTGAATTCATGTTTTATTCTTGCAAAATTTTTTATTTCTGTTGGAGAAAAACATTCTAAGAAAAGTAATTAGTTCACTAGTTCAAACTCATTTTCTCTAGCTCTGTAGATTTCCATAAATGTATACTGCTTTAGTTACTTCTCTATTACTTCGGCTTCCTCATCTTCCAAAAGTTTATTATATTGTGTTAATAGAAAAAAGCCAGTGCCTGTACTTGGTCACTGATCACCAAATGTAGTTTTTGGACTAAAGAAAGAAGTAACACAAACTAGCAGGAGAAAGCAATTTAAATAGAGAAGGGAAGACAAAAAACCCACCACTACCACATCTAGTTCCTGAAGAGAGTCCCCAAGCACCCCATACATTATGGTAACTAGAAGTACTATGCCAACGTATATTGAATTCTCACTGTAAAAATTTGATACCAAGCTCTATTTACACTTCACATTGTTTGGCTACCTTTAATACAGTGGTTCTCAACTCTGGATGAATATTGGAATCACTAACTTTAACGAATACTGATACCCAGGTCCCATCCCCACAGATTCTTATTTAATTGGTCTCAACATCGTCCTAAGCATGAAAAATTTTAAAGCCCCACAAGCGATTCTTATGTGCAGCTATCATTGAGAACAACTGATTTAAAATGACATAAACTGAAGACAGTAATTTAGTTACTTTGGGGTATATCAATACACACATATGCACACACACAGAGTTCAAAAAAGTTGGTCATTCTTCTTGGAAGCAACCTCTCAGTATCTTAGAATCATTAATTCTCTCACAAGTTCATTCAATGTCTACATATGAAAATAACTTTGACTTTGTTGCCTATAGATGTTCTAAAAACTGGAAATTTGATATAGTGGAGTACTTCATAAATAATATTTACTTAGAGGCTGACAGAAGTACTAACCAAGGATCCAGGTCTCACAAAAACATTTCCTGTAGGATTTGGGCTGTATGTTTTATTGCCAGCCTACGTTGTATTATTGTTTACTTTTTTCTTTACAACTTTTCTTAAGAATATATTTGCAGTCAAAGGATTTTGTGGGTTAAAGAGCAATTTCAGTATCAATGCTGTCGACTACCTTATTTTATTATGAACATGTTTTTTTGACTCCTAGACGTTGGTATCAATGGTTTTTGGGAAAAAAAATCAATTTAGTGATTTCCATTTTAGTTTTCATTTTACCACATAGTACCTCTGTCTAAAGGAAATCATATCTATCTCAGATACCTTCTCTAGAAAATGGGGATAGACTACTTCACCTGTGTAATTCACCAGGTAAGTGCTTAAGGACTCTCTGACTTCTAAGATCTGTTGATTACACTGTGATAGGTAAACTTTCTAGAAACATCAATGTCCATTTATTTACATATTGTCTGTTGCTGCTTTTGAGCTACAACAACAAAGTTGAGTACTTATGACAGAAACTATACGGTTGTCAAGCACAAACTATCTGGCCACTTAAAAAAAAATTTACCAACTCGTTCTAATTGATCACAAAATATCCCTGAAGCTAGCCAACATTATTTGTAGTGAGGTTTAGATTTACTGTTGGCAAAATCATTCTACACTTAAAAAAACAGACAGTTGAATGCCACTTTGGGTAACAAGATCAAAGAAAAAACTTTAAAGATTTTCAAGTAGATTTAAAAAATCCCTGTGGTGATACCCAATAAATCCAGATGATATAAGTTACTAAAATCAAAAGGCAGTTTAAGAAATAATAGGAAAATATCAAGTTAAAGTATTTTTTTATTAAAAATTTTATTTTATTTATCTGACAGAGAGAGAGAGAGCAAGCACACAAGCAAGGGGGGGGGCGGGCAGCAGAGGAAGAAAGAGAAGCAGGCTCTCTGCTGAGCAGGGAGCCCAACGCGGGGCTCGATCCCAGGACCCAGGTATCATGACCTGAGCCGAAGGCAGACACTTAACCGACTGAGCCACCCAGGCAACCCTGCTCAAGTTAAAGAAGTATTATAACAGCTTTCTAGGAATATCTTAAAATAGATATGCATGTTTTCATATTCCTACCCAAATTATAAAAACTTAAAGACAAAATGAAATAATCACTACTACCAAATAAAAAATGAATAGCCTATATAAATGGCTAGTGAAACTTAGATATCCAAGTATACTTATCACATAACACACCTTTGTAATCTGTCAGATTTTTGATCTAGGAACAGTAGGAGGAAGGCCATATATGACGGTTAAGAGAATGGACTTTAGGGTCAGACAAACCAAAGTCAAAAAAGGCAATAGCACTATTTTACAATAACTGTATAAAAGATTCTCCAAATGTATTTTGAAAAAGAATTATTTTTTAAAGGAATTACCTTTTAAATTAAAATTAGTGTTATTATGGAACTACAAACACTGAAAAATCCTAAGAAACTTAAGAAAGGAATATGTAAGGGAAACTGACAGCTAAAAAAATGCTCTCATCTGTAGAAAAAAAATAAATTTCTATTATAGGATGTAACAGAAGCACTTATTTGATTATTTATCTGAAAATAAATCTAGTTAGCTAATTCAGTGATCTGGGTTTTCTCTTCCCAATTATGGGTTGCTGCTTTTTTCTTTTTTTCTCAAAAGGCATACACCAGGTCATTAAAAGTCTGATATGGCAGTCATCTGAAGCACAAACTGAATGACTTCAAGAAAAACAATGTAGATGCCAAAATCATCTGCTATAATGACGATGGAAACTGCAAGAAAAAGAGGACTGTTTTGTAAATAATCAAGATCAAATTAAAAATTATTTGTGGGCTCAAGGATAGAGATAGCACACTTAGGGTCTTTAGGAACAAATACTGTAATTAAGATACACTGCCAAAAAAGATGACTGGGTGAGACAGTTTTGTTCTGTGTTGTTTAATCTCAATTTCTGCTCTTTATTTAGCATCTCTATCATTGCTTTAAAGATTCTGACCAAATGCCAAGAATTCTGAGATCTAACCAAAATGGAGTAGTAGCCAACTTCTGTGCAATCACCTCAATGACCCATTTTGTACTTCTGAGGTAACTGCCAGGACCATGAGGCTGGTTTCCAGATTCTATCCAAAACTGGGAATATCCAAATTTTCAGATGATTCCATATCTGAAAAGGGATTCTAGGAAACAGGGTCTTTTCCTATTATTCTTATTATCTCTGCAAAGAAGACTGTTACATAAAATCAATCTGAATATATAGCTAACATGTAATGAGAAATATAGTTTACAAAAGGAAATTAAAGTTTGATTTACCTGTCCACTTTTCCCTATTTCCAGCTCCATTATAGCAACAGGGGTGTGAATTTGAGCTGAATGCCTTGACTGCGACTTGCCGTCAATTCTCCAACTCAGGCCCCGAAGCCCACTGTCCCAACGGCTCTGGTTCATTAGGCTCTCTCGAATTTTTGTCTTGTGGCTTTTCCAGAATTTGGAAATGACAGCAGCTTGGTCAGATGTGATCCCACCTTGCTTTTTGGTTTGAGCGGTCAAGAATGCCTCCAGCTGGTTGAAATCCATGTCTGCAGATGCAATAGACTATAATGACAGAAAAAAAAATAAATTTGAATTTGGTAAGTAAATAGAAAAAGATAGCTTCTTAACTACAGATCATATTTTGAATGACTATTAAATTGCCATTGCTGTTTTTAATTATTTTATTTATTTATTTGAGAGAGAGAGTAAGTGAGAGAGAGTGAGCTCGAGTAGAGGAGGAGCAGAGGAAGAGGGAGAAGCAGACTCCCCACTGAGCAGGGAGCCCGACATGGGGCTCGATCCTGGGATTCCAGGATCATGACCTGAGCCCAAGGCAGACGCTTAACCGACTGAGCCATCCAGGCGCCCCGCCATTGCTGTTTTGAGAACAGTAAGCTGCTACATAAACTGAAGTGGAAAATCATCAAAGGTCTGTGGCAATGGTGCCTTCGAGAGGACAGTGACTGTTAATGATCTGGTCTCAAGACAAGATTTTCCTTGCCTCTTCTTTGGTATTTCCTTATCCTCCCCTGGTCATTGGGGTTGGCATGAGCTCCAAACCAGACAAATCATAGTTATCCTCCTTTCTCTGGACACAACAGCTGATCCAAATCAATCTCCTAATTTAGAGCAGGAAAAGAAATGGTCTTGCCTCTTGGGGTCATGGTATCAGAAAAACATGAGGCTAGGATGCAGACTGCTCTCTTTGATCTTTTGGCAAAGGCCTGATTGCAATAAAAAGAATGAAGCCAAGCAGAGTTGAGAGTGGGTTCTAAAGGAGTGATATCCCTGCTCTATAATCCCCAAGGCCCTGGTTCCTGTAAACCTTCCTTGAATTCCGTATGCTATCTCAGCATCCTTTCCACCTTCAGGTACCAAAAAATTTGATTTACTATTCAAGATAGTTTAAGCTATATTCCTATCATTTAGAACCAACCGTTCTGACTAAACTTGGGCAGTAGCACTGAGAACAATGAGTGTGAAGACAGTATACAAGCATAGTATAGGTAGAGGAAGTAGGACGGGGCTGACAGACAAACATACTGCCTTTCATTCTTCAATTAATGTAAAAAAAAAAAACTATATGATAAATGTAACAACGTTTGATAAAGATATTTCACAGTATAATTCAAATAAACATCATCATAAACACCCAAATTCTCTAAGCCACTCAACAGAAACATCAACTTGTATAATATACTATAATTAAGTCAAATTATTTCTACTAGCACTTTGCTTCACAATATCACATCACAACGTAGATGATTCATATCATACTTTTCCTCAAATCATATGAAGGTATCTATTTTGATATAACCTCACCTGTAACAATTTATTTTGGTTGAGTCCCAGTCAATAATATATTGAACTGGGATCAATTCATCCAAATTTAGAATAATCAGAAATTAAATAAGGAACTGATTGTGGTTCAAGTCCAAAGTCATCAATTTTCATTTATTCAAGAAATATTTGAATAGCTACCATGGAATAGACACTGTTCAAGGCATGCCACCTCTATCCACCAGGAGCCTCAGCTGGCAGCCTGGTACTCACTTATTCCGGATTCTTGCCCCCTCCTCCACAACTTGAATTAGTGGTTTTCAACACTGGCTGCACATTAGAATAATGAGGTACTTTTTTTTTTTTTTTTTAAGATTTACTTATTTTGAGAGAGAGAGAACTCGAGTGAGCAGGGGGAGGAGCAGAGGAAGAGGAAAGAAGAGTCTTAAGCAGACTCCACACTGAGCACGGAGCCCCCATGTGGGGGTTCAATTCCATGACCCTCAGTTCATGACCTGAGCTGAAACCAGGAGTCTGATGCTTAACCAGCTATACACCCAGGCGCCCCATGAGGTACATTTTTAAAATATCAATGCCCAGACTCTATCCCAGAAATTCTGATTTCTAAAAATTCTAAAACAGGGCCTAGGCAGTGGCATTGTTTAAAAGCTTCCCAAATGATTCTAATGAGCAACAAAGGTTAAGAACTAAGCCTACAACATTTTGTTCATCAACTTCTACTGATTCTTGTATCTGAAATAATTCTCTAATAATGTGTCCCTTCTGCTCTGTCCCTACTACCCAGTATTGAGTACTTGAGAGCAATCACTCTCTTGTACCTAAACTAGGCTTCTACCTTGTACCTCCTCAACTCTTATCTTCTATACCCCACCAAAGTAATCTAAATGTCAGGGCACCTGGGTACTCAGTCGGTTAAGCCTCCGACTCTTGATTTTGGCTCAGGTCATTGTCTCAGGGTTCTAAGAACAAGCCTCACTTTGGGCTCGGCACTCAGCACAGAGCCTGCTTGTCCCTTCCCTCTGCTCTTCCTCGCACTCTTTCTCTATCTCTAAAAATCTTTTAAAAAGAAAAAAAATTAATAAAATGACAATAGGATACTATCATTTCCCTGTGTTAAGGTTTCCAACAGTTGGCTATTACCTGCTATAGTGGTTATCAATTGTAAAAATTCCTGTGTAAGTTATGTTACAAATAATGTTATTATTAGTAGTAAAAGAATTAAAGTTTGTAAAATTTATTTTTAACAACATAAATTGGGAGGGTTTTCAAGGTTAACTTTATATTAACAATTCTTGCCTCATTTTAACTGTTTCCTTGAATAGAAGAAAAAAAGAAAATTACAAACACAAGAAACCTACATCAGAATAAATCATGCATATTACTGTTAAGTGTGTCACAGAGGAATAAAATATTGAAAACTGATCATCTAGGGTAGTGGTCCTCAACAAGGTAGTACTGCCCTCCGAAGTAACTTGAAAAATGTTGGAGCTGTGTTTGGTTTCATAGTGATTGCAGTGCTTACTGGCATCTAGTGAGCAGGACCTAGGAATGCTAGGCATCCTACAATGCTCAAGAAAATGAGTTGACAAACTTTCTGTAAAGTTGTTATTATATATTCCTCTTTTTTTTTTTTTTTTGGTCCAACTCTGAAAATATACAAACCTAAGATTCTTAGCTCATGAGCTATACAAAAATAGGCAGTGTGGCTCTGGGATGTAGTTTACCAATCCCTGCTCAAGAACATTCCACAAAACAAACTGACTCATGCCCCACATGACTTGGTAACGTCCCATCTAACATTATGTGGAAAAACCTGTTTATAATTACCCGAACCTAGAAATTAATTTTTTTTCATAAAAAATATTTTGCAATTTTAATAAATACCAAATTTTATAGGAATGAAAGTAATATAATTTGTACTTTAGTTTGGTCAGAACTTTACAAACAGTTGTCGAACATTTTGGAAAATCTCATTACCAATGGCAATACCAGTTAAAATATCTGAATTATCAATATATCTATATGTCTGTGTTTATTGTTGCACATTCACAGGGATTCTACATATAGGTACAAGTATATGTTTGATTCACTATATGTTCTAATGCAGTAATGCTTGAATATTTACATTTTAAAATACATTATTTCAAATTATTTTATTATAAATTGACTATATTAGATTTATGTCATGATGTTGATTTGTTAGAAATTATGCATGTTAATTTTATTATATATGAATTATAATTATACATAAATTCTATTTAAGAATAAATAAAGGGGGATTAGAAAATATTTACTATAGTGTGCCTGGGTGGCTCAGTAGGTTAAGCGTCTGCCTTTGGCTCAGGTCATGATGCCAGGGTCTTAGGATCGAGTCCTGCATCGGGCTCTCTGCTCAGTGGCAAGTCTGCTTCTCCCTCTCCCCTTCCGCTCGTTCTCTCTCTCTCAAATAAGTAAATAAATAAAATCTTAAAAAAGAGAGAAAATATTTACTATAGAAAGGAAACAATGGATATAATAGGTTTGAGAACCACTGCCTCATATCTTACAGCTTCCTGCTTTCCTCACTTGTCATTCACACAGCACTAACCTATTTGAAATTCCCCTACGAGAAATCCTAACACGCTACTTCTTTCTATGTGTCTTTGTCCATTATTCTAACTGCTTGAAATGTCCTTCCATCACATTAACTTCCACCAGATTAAATGTCCTTCACCAGATTAACTCCTATTTACCATTCAAGACTCATTTCAAGCATGGCTTCTCCAATATTCCTCCTCCCCTAAAAAGGTAAGGGCCCCTTTCTATTCCAGAAATGCCCTAATATCTCTGTCATCACACTTACCTCAATGTAACGGAATTATCTGTTTACAAGTCTATTTCACCCAACAGATTCTAATCTGTGAGGGCAGGGTCTACATTATCTCTGCAATTATAGCATCTAACACAACCCCTAGAATTCATGTTCTTTTTTTTTTTTTTTTTAGATTTTATTTATTTATTTGAGAGAGAATGAGAGAGAGAGCACATGAGAGGGGGGAGGGTCAGAGGGAAAAGCAGACTCCCTGCTGAGCAGGGAGCCTGATGCGGGACTCGATCCTGGGACTCCAGGATCATGACCTGAGCCAAAGGCAGTCGCTTAACCAACTAAGCCACCCAGGCGCCCTAGAATTCATGTTCTAAAAAGCACTCACAACCTTAACAACAACTTTTTAAGCCAAAAATAATAAATGCTGCAGATCAACATAAAGTCTAGAATTATTTAAAGTTACCAACCTCTTTACAAAATCCTCTCATGTATATCACAAACCATAAACTTCTAGATAAAGATAAAAAATAATCCCAAAGTGATGATTTGTTTGCCTAATCTAGCCTTGCTAAGCAAGGGACTCTGAGCCAAAGGTAATTTAGGCTATGAAATCAGAGGAAAGGGAGAATTTGAATAAAAAATAAAAATGTAAACCATCATATTATTATTTTTGGCAAAACTGCTGCTGCTAGAATATAATCACTGAGTGAAGCCACATTATGTCACTGACGGTAGACAGCTTAGAGAAACTGCTGGTCTCCTAGTCAACATAGATCAGCATTATGCTAAAGATATACTTGACTGGAACATGATGATCCAAAAACAATTTTTATGTTAAAAATTAATAACTATAAATCTGAAACTGAAATTTCAAATAAACACAAAAAGGTAGTAGGAGAGAGGAGAAGTAAACCCACGCCAAGTTATTCATGGCTACTTCAGAGAAAAGAAACAGACTGATAATTATATATATGTGTGTATATATATATATAATTCCTATCAAAATCCTAGCAAGAAATTTTGTATATATACACAAAATTATTCTAAAATTTATATGGAAAGCCAAAGGAAACAGAATAGATAAAAACAACTTTTGAAAACAAAAACAATAAAGTGGGAGAAATCAGTCTTCCTCATTTCAAGACTTAAGATGTAGCTACAATAATCAAGACTGTAGTATGTACAGCGGAGAGGAGACATAAGCTAATGGAATAGAATAACACAAAAACAGACCCACACAAACATGAACAACTGATTTTTGACAAAGGTACAAAAGCAATTAAATGGAGAAAAGAAAGGCAGCCTTTTCAACAAAAGGTAGTTAAGTAAGTAGATATACTTAAGTTAAAAAAAAAAGGAACCTCAACAGAAATTTCCTAACTTATATAAAAACTAACTTAAAATAGATCATGGGCTTAGATATAATACAAAACCATAGATTTTTTTTTTAATAGAAGACAATCTTTGATATCTACGTAGAACTAGGCAAAGAGGTCCTAGATTCAACACCAAAGCATGATCCATAAAAGGAAAAACTACTATATTCGACCTTATCAAAATTAACTTTGTCCTGTGCAAAAAAAACACTGAAGGGAGGAAAAGACAGCCTACAAACTGGGAGAAAAAATTTCAAAACAAATATTTGACAAAGGACTAATATCTAAAATATATAAAGAACTTTCAAATTTAACATTAAAAAATAAATAATCCCATTAGAAACTGGACAAAAGATGAGAAACATTTGACCAGAGTGGACATATAAATGGCAAATAAGTACATGAAAAATGTCCAACATCATTACCCATCAGAAAAATGTGAATTAAAACCACAATGAGGGACACCTGGCTGGCTCAAGTTGGTAAAGCATTTGACTCTTGATCTCAGGGTCATGAGTTTGAGCCCCATATTGAGTGTAGAGATTATTTTTTTAAAATAATATTTAAATAAAATAAATAAAACCACAATGAATTAGAATGGTTACAATTTAAAAACAGTGACAAGACCAAATGCTGCCAGGGATATAGAGAAATTCGATCACTCATACATTGCTTGTGGGAATGTAAAATGGTACACACACAGTGAAAAAGTCTGTCAATTTACTAAAGAAATGAAACATACAATTACCATATGACCTAGCAATATCATTTCTGTGAATTTATCCTATAGAAAGGAGGACTTGGGTCCACAGAAAAAGCTTTAATACACAAATATTTCCCACAGCCTTATTTGTAATACCCCAAAATTAGAAATAAGCCAGATGTCCTTCAACAGGTAAATGGTTAGATAAACTATGATACATCCATACCATGGAATACTTATCTGCAATAAAAAGGAACTGGACCATTGTTATCACAACCTGCATGAATTCCCAGAGAATTACGCTGAATGAAAAACGCCAATCAGAAAAGGTTATACACTGTATTATTCCATGTATATAATATTTTTGAAAGGATAAAATTACAGAAATGGAAAACAGATTAGTGGTTGTCAGGGGTTAAAAAGGGAGTGAGGGCTTTGAGAAAGACATGGTCACAGCTACAGGAGAGATCAGGTCCACAGTCTCCTGCTTCTGACTCACCACTGTTCACGCTTGCCCAGGAACAAGTTGGTCAGGAAGCCACATCACAGCTATGGTTTTGAAAAAATACTAGAAAGACATCTGTGGAACTGGAGGTGTTGACACACCAAATTAGAATTACCTTAACCAGTCACAGTGTAAAATCTCTGGATAAGGTATATGCTCAAAGAAAAAAAGAACCAGTTCAGATGCCTACTAGGACTCAGAATCAGTATAAGAAAAACTCCTTAGGCTGGAGAATCTAAGATGATTTTTTTTTTTTTTAAGATGAGGATCCATAAGGGACTCACTGACTCCCACAGTCCTTCTGAAACTGTTAAACCGATTACTTCCATCAGTATTTAACCAGGAGTTAAGGTTGAAGTCACCACTGCAGGTATTATCAATTATTTTAATAAATTGATTATCGGTTGTTTGAAAATAAAGGAAGGGGTGAGGATGGGTGGGAGGAAAATGAATATAGCTATAAAACTTCAACATGAGGGATCCTACTGGTAATGGAAAGTTCTACATCCTGACTGAATCAATGTCAATTTATTACTATAGTGGGTTTTCTTTTAGATTTTTTATTTATTCATTTGAGAGAGACCAAGCGAGAGCATGAGCAGGGGGAGGGTCAGAGAGAGAGGGAGAAGCAGACTCCCCGCTGAGCAGGGAGCCTGATGTGGGGCTTTGATCCCAGGACGCTGGGATCATGACCTGAGCTGAAGGCAGATGCTTAACCAACTGACTCACTCAGGTGCCCCAGAAAGTACTACAGTTTTACAAGAGGTTGCCATTGGGAGAAGTGCTCAAGTGTACAAGGATATCTTTTTCTACTATTTCTTACAGCTGCATATGAATCTATAATTATCTCTAAATAAAAAGCTTAATTTAAAAAAAAACCTGGGGGCGCCTGGGTGGCTCAGGCGTTAAGCGTCTGCCTTTGGCTCAGGTCATGATCCCAGGATCCTGGGATCTAGCCCCACATCGGGCTCCCTGCTCTATGGGAAGCCTGCTTCTCCCTCTCCCACTCCCCCTGCTTGTGTTCCTTCTCTCGCTGGGTCTCTCTCTGTGTCAAAATAAATAAAATCTTAAAAAAAAAAACCCGTAAAGACTTCTCTAGCTTCCAGATTTCAGTTCTAATTCTTCAATATGGTTTACAAGGTGAATCATAAACAGGTACCTCCTCTACCTCTCTAGCTTTGTGTCTCTTCATCTTCCCCTACCTCTTACAATCTTCCACCCACTCCATCTCCCTCCATCCATACTGAACTCATTTTAGCTCATAAAACTGCTGTTCTTTCACTATCCTCTGGATCTTTGCCTATGTTGTTCCTTCTGCCTAGAACATCTTAGTTGCTGTTCCTTCAACCCCTTTTGTTGACACTACCTTATTTTCAGGCTTTAACACAGATGTTACTTTGTAGGCTGCATAGTAAATTAGTGGTATTTATCACAATGTAGGGGAACTGCCAGGCCCATACCTCACTCTAACATGTGAGCACTTCTAGAGGGCACAGACCTTGCCCCACTTGTTTATCTTTAATCTCTAGGTCCTAGCATAGTGACTGGGTCCTAGCTAGTGACTGATCACATAGTAGGTGATCAGTAAAGATATGATGAATGAGTGAATCTGGACTCCCAAAAAACCTGGTCTTGACTACTCATTTGACTGCAGGAAAATCTTTTAGTCTTGTTGCACCTGGGTTTCCTTATTTACAATATAGAAATATAGAATGTGACAATTTTAAAACTTGGCTACAATATTCTTGACCCCTCTCCAAATGAAAGTTAAGAGTCTATATCCCAATCCCTAGAACACGGGCTGTGTGACTGCTTGTCCAAATGTCACGACAATTCCAACTAAAGTTGACCCCTCGATAACACAGGGGTTGGGGCACTGACACCCCCAGCACAATCAAAAATCCACATATAACTTTTGATTCCCTAAAAACTTAACTACTAATAGCCTAAAGCTGACTGGAAGCCTTACCTTCCCAGTAACATAAACAATTAACACATATTTTGTATGTTATATGTACTATATACCATATTCTTACAATAAAGTAAGGCAGAGAAAAGAAAATGCTATTAAGAAAATTCTAAGGAAGAGCAAACACATTTACAGTACTGTACAAAATCTGCGTTACCCACAGTAAGTAGACCCATACAGTTTAAACCCTTGTTGTTCAAGGATCAACTGTATATGACATTCTGGAAAAGGCAAAATTATAAAGTTCTAACAGTAAAAAGATCATGGTTGCCAGGGGTTGGGGGGAAAGAAAGGGATAAACAGAACACAGGATTTTTAGGGCAGTGAAACTATTCTATATGATAATGTAATGGTAGATACACATCATTATGTATTTGCCAAAATCCATTAAATGTACAACAGCAAGAGTGAACCCTAATGTAAACTATGGACTTTGGGTGACGTTGCTTCATCCACTATAACAAATTTACCACTCTGGTGCAGGATATTGATTGTTGGGGAGGCTGTGCATATGTGGGGACAGGGGCAGATGGAAAATCTATACTTTCTGCTCAATTTTGCTGTGAACCTGAAACTACTATAAAAATTAAAGTCCTTTAAAAAAAAAGTTCAAAAAAGATCATGGCAGAGGGCGCCTGGGTGGCTCAGATGGTTAAGCGTCTGCCTTCGGCTCAGGTCATGATCCCAGGGTCCTGGGATCGAGTCCCACATCGGGCTCCCGGCTCAGCGGGGAGCCTGCTTCTCCCTCTGACCCTCTCCCCTCTCATGCTGTTTCTCTCTCGCTCGCTCTCTAAAAAATAAATAAATAAAATCTTTAAAAAAAAAAAAAAAAAGATCATGGCAGAATGATGCTGTGTCAATTTTCAGGCTCAGGTTTTAAGAAACTGGCAACTTCCATTTTGTCCCTTGTAAGAGGTTTGCTCATAGAACCCAGGTACTAAGCTATAAGGAGCTCATACAGACTATCTCATAAGGACTCTGGCCTCCAGCCCTCAGTCTATCACTAAGCTTCCAGCCAATAGCCAGCACCAAATAGCCAGTTAATGATGCATTTTGGGAAGTGGATCAGACAGCCTCCAGTTGAGTAAACACCTTATGAAAAGAGCCTTCCCCTCTGAGTTCTGCCTAAAGTTCAGATTCATTAGCTAAATAAATGACTGCTATTGTTTTAATAAATAAATAAAAGGGGCGCCTGGGTGGCACAGTCAGTTAAGCATCTGACTCTTGGTTTTGGCTCAGGTCATGATCTCAGGGTCATGAGACTGAGCCCTACATCAGGCTCAGTGCAGAGTCTGCTTGAGATTCTCTATCCCTCCTTCTCTGCTCCTCCTGCTCATGCTCTCTTTCTAAAATAAATAAATAAATCTTTAAAGTTAAATTAAATCAAAAAATAAAATAATAAACAAATAATAAATAATCAACTGAACTGAATGATGCCCTTTTTTAATAAACTGCTCATTATCAAGTATATTACTTATTTAAGTAAATAAAATTAAAAGGCTAATATTTGAAAATTGGAAACTTTGATATTAATCAACCCCAAAGCATTTTAGTCCTAAAGCAGTCTATTATTTTAATACTTACATACAATCATTAATCTCTTCTTCCTGCTTGAAAGCAAGAGTATTTACAGTTGGCACTAAAGATTAAACCACAGAGAATTCCTATTATTTGCTGGTAGACAAAACATAGCTTTTTCCATTAAACTTCTAGTTTATTAGAGTGGTATTTCAAACAAAGGCCCAGTGCTTAAAACAAACACAGATAAATGGTATTTAGTGAAATACATACTTCCATACAATGTAAACTTCATATATCAGAGCAAAGTGATTCCATATTATCACCTAATATGAATGCTTCAATGACACACACTTCTGCCTCGGGTTTTTCAATAAAAATGGCAACCTCTCTGAAAAATAAACCAGAAAACACCTTTAGAAATTACTAGGTTCCAGATGCACTTGTTCTCATTTTTAACTAAGAAACTTTACACAGCAAAACTAACCAAAAAGTAGAGTTACCACATACCCATAATCCCTCCACCCATGCACATACAGCTTTCCCTACCATCAATATCCACATCAGTGTGGTACTTTGTTACAAAGGACAAATCAATACTGACACATCATTATTAACCAAAGTCTATAGTTTACATTATGGTTCATTCTTGTTGTACATTCTATAAGTTTTGTCAAAAGTATAAACAACATGTATAGTTACACTGCTCTAAAACCTCTTGTGTTCTACCTCTTCATCTCTCCCTCCCTCCCCCACCAAAACAATCTATAAATGTCAATTAGATCTAGTTAACTGATTGACCTGTTTGGCTCAACTATGTCCTTATTGATCTTCTAACTGTTGGATTTGTCTATTATGAATAGCAGGGTGTTGAAGTCTCCCAACTACAATAGTGGATTGGTCTATTTCTCCTTGCAGTTCTACAACTTTCTGCTTCATGTATTTTGACAATGTGCTGCTAGGTGCATACATGTTGAGGAAGATGTCCTTAACATCTTCTTGAAGATTTGACCCCTTTATTATTATGTAATGTCCCTCTTTATCCATAACAATTTTCCTTGCTCTAAAGTCTACTTCGGGGTGCCTGGGTGGCTCAGTCAGTTAAGCATCTGCCTTCAGCTCAGGTCATGATTCCAGAGTCCTGGTATAGAGTCCTGCACTGGGCTCCCTGCTCAGGGGTGAGCTTGCTTCTCCCTCTCCCTCTGCCTGCCACTCCCCCTGCTCATCCTCACTCTGTCTATATATATATCAAATAAATAAATAAAATCTTAAAAAATAAATAAACGCTGGGGTGCCTGGGTGGC
Organism: Mirounga leonina; assembly: GCF_011800145.1. NCBI lineage: Eukaryota > Metazoa > Chordata > Mammalia > Carnivora > Phocidae > Mirounga > Mirounga leonina. The sequence continues at coordinate 51,637,618 of NW_023270305.1, forward strand.
TCAGTCAGTTAAGAGCCTGCCTTCGGCTTGGGTCATGATCCCAGGGTCCTGGGATCGAGCCCTGCATCGGGCTCCCTGCTCAGTGGTGAGTCTGCTTCTCCCTCTCCCTCTGCCCCACCCCCCCTCTTGTGCTCTCTCTCTCAAATACATAAAAAAAATCTTAAATAAATAAATAAACTCTGCTTTATCTGAATTAATATAGCGACTCCAGTTTTCATTTGATTAGTGTTATCATGATATATCTTCCTCCATCTTTTTACTTTTAATCAATATGTGTCATATTTAAAATGGGTTTCTAATAGTCAACATACAGTTGAGTCTTGTTTTTTTCATCTACTCTAATAGTCTCAGTCTTTTAATTGGTGTAAAACACATATGGTATAAAAACTGATACAACTGCAAAGAGAAATACATGAATCCACTATTATAGTGGGAGAATTAAACACCCCTCTATTGGTAATTAAAAGATCCAGTACGCAGAACACAGTTTAAATAAACAATACTATCAACTGGATCTAACTGACATCTATAGAGTACTTCATCCAACAACAGCACGATACACATTCTTCTCAACCTCACACAGAACACTGACCAAGATAGACCACATTCTCAGCTACACAACACACCTTAATACATTTAAAAGAATAGATATCATACATGTCTGGGGTGCCTGGATGGCTCAGTCAGTTAAGCACCTGCCTTCCGCAGAGGTCATGATCTCAGGATCCTAGAAGAGAGCCCTGTGTTGGGCTCCCTGTTCAGCAAGGAGTCTGCTTCTCCCTCTCCCTCTACCCACCCCCCACTTCCGGCTCATACTCTCTCGCTCTCAAATAAATAAATAATAATCTTTTTTAAAAAAAGAAATCATACATGTCTGCTCTCAGACAACAACGGAATTAAACTAGAAATCAGTAACAGAAAGGTAGCTGAAAAATCCCAAAATAGTTGGAAATTAAATAACACACTTTTATTTAAGATTTTATTTATTTGAGAGAGAAAACACAAATGAGAGAGAGAGTTCATGCGAGCAGGGGGCAGGGGGAGAAGGAAAGGACAAGCAGACTCTGGGCTAAGCACGGAGCCCGATGTGGGGCTTGATTCCAATACCCTGGAATCATGACCTGAGCTAAAGGCAGACACTTAACTGACCGAGCCACCCAGGTGCCCCAAATAACACACTTTTAAATAACACATATGTCAAAGAAATACCAAAAGAAATTTTAACATATTTTAAACAAATTTAAAATGAAAATACCTAATTTGTGGGATATAATGAAGGCAAGTGTTACAAAGAAATTTATAGCACTGAATACATATATTAGAAAAGAAGAAAAATCTGAATGAATCATCTAAACTTTCACTTTAGGAAACTAGAAAAAGAAGAGCAAATTAATCCAAAGTAAGCAGAAGAAAAGAAATAATAAAAATTAGAGCAAAAATCAATGAAATTGAAAGCAGGAAATCAACTGAGGAAATGAATTAAACCAAAAGCTGGTTCTTCAAAAAGATCAATAAAAGTAATAAACCTCTAGCCAGGTAAATTAAGAAAAAGAAGAAGAAATAAATTACTAACATTAGAAAAGAAAGACGGGCCATCATTAACGACCCCATGGACATTAAAAAGATAATAAAGGACTATTATGAACAACTATATGCCTACAAATTTGATAACCTGGAAGAAATGGAACAGTTTCTGGAAACTCACAGTCTACAAAAACTCAGGAGAAATGAATCATCTGACTGGGCCTTCGTCTATTAAAGAAACGGAATCAATAATTAATAACTTTCCAAAACAGAAAGTACCAGGTCCAGATCGGTTTACTGGTGAGTTTCACCAAACATTTAAGGAAGGAATTATACCAATTTTCTACACTCTTTCAGAAAATAGAAGCAGAAGGAATAGGGCACCTGTGTGGCTCTGTTGGTTAAGCATCTGCCCTTGGCTCAAGTCACGACCCCAGTGTCCTGGGATCGAGTCCTGCATGGGGCTCCCAGCTCCACGGGAAGCCTACTTCTCCCTCTGTCTCTGCTTCCCTCTCTCTGTGTGTCTCTCATAAATAAATAAATATAATATTTTTTTTAAAAGAAGCAGAAGGAATACTTCCAAACTCATTCCATGAGACAAGCACTATTCTAATACCAAAACCAGACAAAGATGTTATAAGAAAAACAGCCATAAACTAGTATCTCTCATGAACATAAATACAAAAATCCTCAACAACCTATTAGCAAATCGAATCCAGTAATGTCTAAAAAGATTTATACATCACAACCAACTGGGATTTATGCAAGGATGGTTCAATATTCAAAATTCAATTAATGTAATCCATCATATCAACAGGCTAAAAAAGAAAAATTACATGTTCACATCAATAGATGCAGAAAAAGCAGCAACAAATGCTGACAAGGATATGGAATAACAAGAAATCTTACTCATTACAGGTAGAAATGCAAAATGGAATATCCACTTTAGATGACATTGGCAGTTTCTTACAAAACTAAACATATTCTTTTTTTTTTAAAGATTTTTTTATTTGACAGAGACATAGCGAGAGAGGGAACACAAGCAGGGGGAGTAGGAGAGGGAGAAGCAGGCTTCCCCACGGAGCAGGGAGCCCGATGCGGGGCTCGATCCCAGGGTCCCGGGATCATGACCTGAGCCGAAGGCAGACGCTTAACAACTGAGCCACCCAGGCGCCCCTAAACATATTCTTACCATACAATCCCGCAATCACACTCCTTGGTATTTAACCAAATGAGTTAAAAGCTTATATCCAAACAAAAACTTAAACATGGATTTTTTTTTTTTTATTTGACAGAGAGAGACACAGCAAGAGAGGGAACACAAGCAGGGGGACTGGGAGAGGGAGAAGCAGGCTTCCCGTGAAGCAGGGAGCCCAATGTGGGGCTCGATCCCAGGACCCCAGGATCATGACCTGAGCCGAAGGCAGACGCTTAACAACTAAGTCACCCAGGCGCCCCTACACATGGATATTTATAGCAGCTTTAATCATAACTGCCAGAGCCTGGAAGCAACCAAGATGTCTTTTAGTAGGGGAATGGCTAGATAAACTGTAGTATATCCAGACAATGGACTATTATTCAGTACTATTAAAATAAAAAATAAAAAATAAATTTAAAAAAAGAGCTATCAAGCCATGAAAAAACATAAAAGAAACTTAAATGCCTATTACCAAATGAAAGAAGTCAATATGAAAAAGCTATATACTTTATGATTCCAATTATATGAGATTCCAGAAAAGGCAAAACCATGGACACAGTAAAAAATCAGGGGCTGCCCAGGGTTCAGAGGGAGAGAAGGATGAATAGGTGGGGCACAAGGGATTTTTAGGCAGTAATACTATTCTGTATATTGTACAGAATCTGACACTATAAAGGTGGACACAACCCGTTATAGGTTTGTAGAGATGGAATGTACCAACAAAATGTACAACACAAGGAATGAACTCTAATGCAAACTATTAACTTTAGTTAATAATAATGTAATCAACATCAGCTCATCAACTGTAACAAATACACTACACTAATGCAAGATGCTAATAATAGGGGATATTGCAAGGAGAAGGAGTGTGAGGGGCTATAAAGTAATTCTCTGTACATTCCACCCAATTTTTCTGTATAAAACTGCTCTAAAAAGTAGTCTATTTTTAAAAAATGACTGACAGATATAACATGCATAAATTTTAGATATGCTAAAATAAAAGTCAAATACAAAGAGTAAAGATTTTATGATTCCATTTAGGAAGTTCAGTAAATGAATTAGAATTATATCTATCAACATGGATAGAGTACAAACAGAATGCTGAACAATAATAAAAAAAAAAGGCAAATGCACACAAACACATAAAGTATGATGCTATTTATATGAAAATAATAGATGACAAATACTATAAATTTAAAAAATATGTAGTAAGACTGTAAAGTCATGCATGAGATTGTTAAACACTTAATGCAGGATATTGATTACTTCAGAGAACAGGGAGAATGAAATCTGAAAGATATAGAGAGGGCTCTAATAGGATCTATAATTTTCTTTGTTATGTTTTCAATAAAACTTTAAAAAAATAGAAAAAGTTGTGAAGACAGGACAGAGTTTCAATACACCAATTTCCCAGTTTATTAACATCTTCCAATGCTATGGTACATTTATGACAATTAATGAACCGATAATGATACATTATTTTAATTTAAAAAAATTTTTTAAGCATGGAGCCCAACATGGGGCTTGAACTCATGACCCTGAGATCAAGACCTGAGCTAAAATAGTCGGATGCTTAACCAACTGAGCTACCCAGGCACCCCGATACATTATTATTAACTACAGTCTATATTCATACTTTCTTAGTTGTTTTTTTTTGTTTGTTTATTTATTTTTTTAGTAATCTCTACACCCAACGTGGGACTGGAACTCACAACCCGGAGATTAAGAGTACTCTGCTCTTCAAACTAAGCCAGCCAGGCACCTCCACAGTTTGTTATTTAGTTGTTTTTTGGGTTTTGGGGGGTTTTTTAAGATTTTATTTTTAAGTAATCTCTACACCCAACATGGGGCTCAAACTTAAAACCCTGATCAAGAGTTGCATGTTCTACCTACAAGACAGCCAGGTGCCCCACATACTTTCTTAGTTTTGATCTAACATCCTCTTAATGTTCCAAGATCCCATCCAAGTTACATTACACTTAGTCCTCATTTCTCCTTAAGTTCAAGTGGCTGTGATAGTTTCTCAAACTTTCCTTGTTTTTGTTAACTTGACAGTTTTGAGGAGTACTGGTCAGTTATTTTGTAGAGTGCCCTTTAGCTGGAATCTGCCTGATGATTTTCTCATAGTTAGACTGGGGTTATGGGTTTTGGGGAGGAAGACCACAGAGGTAAATTGCCATTCTCATCACACCATATCAAGGGTACATGCTATCAACATGGCTTATCACTGTTAAAGACACCTGGCTGAGGTAATGTTTGTCAGGTTTCTCTACTGTAAAATAATTTTCCCAACTTCCTCCTCTTTGGAAGGTGTCACTATGAGAGGCCCACACTTAAGAAACAGGAAGTTATGATCTATCTCCTTAAGGACAAAGCACCTACATAAATCATGTGGAATTCTATATGAGCCTATAATGTTGTAAAGTATATAAAAAAAGATTAAAGGCCTCTTGCCTCCCTTTCTTCCCCCACAGCACACACACAAAGGGAAAGAAATATATCAAAGTTGTTATCACTGTTAAAATTAGAGTTTTTTAAATTTTTTTTCATTTTTTAGCACTTTCCAAATTTTCTTTAATGAGCATTTTCTGCCTAGATAATGAGATTTCTTTTACTTTACTTTTTTTTTAAAAGATTTTGAGAGACAGCGCACACGAGAGAGAGAGAGAGAGAGAGAGAGAGCAAACGCACAAGCACAGGGAAAAGCAGTCTCTCCACCGAGCAGCGAGCCCGATGCAGGACTCAAATTCCAGGACTCTGGGATCATGACCTGAGCTAAAGGCAGACGCTTAACTGACTGAGCCACGCAGGCACCCGGATTTCTTTTACTTTAACCATGCCTATTGTCATTTATAGTCATTATAATCTAAGAATTACTAATTTCTCCAGTTTTATTCCCTATCAAAAATACAATAAATCTAGATCAATATGAATGGTTCTGGGAGCACCCGGGTGGCACAGTCAGTTAAGCATCTGCCTTCAGCTCAATCATGATCCCAGGGTCATGGGATCCCGCCCCCATGGGGCTCCCTGCTCAGTTGGGAGCCTGCTTCTCCCTCTCCCTCTGCCCCTCCCCCCCGCTCGTGCTCGCTCTCTCTTTCTCAAATAAATAAAATCTTAAAAAAAAAAAAAAGAAAGAAAAATCTTGGTTCTTATGACCAAGAAGAATAAATATTAGGGACATGAATTCAATGACCCAAAGCACTATTTTTTAAAAGTTCACCAAACATAAGCAGGAAATGCAACTTCACAACTTATAGCTATTTTTAATGAACTAGACAAATATTGCCAAAGATAAATAATAAACTTCTAGGATAAGTATCTTATTGACTAAAATACAAGATGACCTTGAATTTAGGTAATTATATTTTCCCAAGAATGAAAAAAAAATTTAATTATAGGAAATTTTCTTTGTCATGGTCAGTACTGCTAGTAACTCATAAATATACTTAAAAAAAAAAAAAGCAGAAAATCCTCAACCACAAATAGTATATTTATAACCACAAATAGTAAATAACTAAGTCTTCTACCAGTCATATTATATGAGGGGTTTTTAATACTATAAGGAAAAAAATATTGCTGGAATAATGCAAGGGAGTTGTTTGAATAAAGGATAGTTATTTTTTTAGTGGCTACGTTGTGTCTAAGAAAAAAAGAATGATTATTAGTGGCTACCTTATGTCTCAGAAAAAAAAGAATGATTATTAAGATAACATATGAAATATAAATACTTGCTTCTCCAACCACTTAATGGGAACAGTAATTAAGGATTTCAAAAAGCTATGCACTCCCCTAATCTCCATTAAGTAAGTAAACTGGAACACATCATGCAGATTTAAATTCATCATCACTTCTGAAGAAAACAGACTGACAAGCATAGAAGGCTACCAAGTACTAACAATAGTTCACCCCCATAGAAACTACTCATGGTAACCAAAAACAAATCTTTACTTGTCAACAGTTCTGTCAAGGTCCCAAGCATTTGCTGATAAAATGTGTAGTTAAGCCTATAAACTACAGAATGCTGCCAGTTGTTAGCACAAAGAAATTAAGACCTTGAAAAATTAAAGCAATTTGCCTCTAGAGACAATATTAGCTTGTTAGTAAAGGGTCTTAAAGAGAATGATTTTTCTCCTGATTTAGTCCATCAGAATTTTTTGTCAGAAATATATATTTACACAATAAAAGACCAAATATCAGGTAAAAAGTATGTAGTTGCATTTCTATAATCTCCTGAAATAAAATTTATATAATGAGCTAAAGCAAGTAAAACTGTCTAAAAAACAGTTTAAAAATTAGCATTTTCTAAAGCTCTTGAAAATTTTCTTGTTTTACTTTTTTTTTTTTAAAGATTTTATTTATTTATTTGAGAGAGAGACAGAAAGAGAGAGAGAGCATGGGCAGGGGGAGGGACAGAGGGAGAAGCCGACTCCCTGCTGAGCAGGGAGTTCACAATGGGCTCGAAACCAGGGCCCCAGGATCATGACCTGAGCCCAAGGCAAACACTTAACTGACTGAGCCACCCAGGCACCCCGAAAATTTTCTTGTTTTAAAAAACTAAGTACTTCCCTTGAAATTGTTTATGCTGTTATTTTAAGTAGAACCTGGTCCAAAACTTAAGTAAAAATAGTCCAAAAGAAAAGCAACTCAGTTTTGTCCTTTACCTTCAGTAAATTAGTGAAATCTGATTTATTGCTCTTAATAGTTAATTAGAAAAAGGTTTTGTGGCTTCAAGCATATTTCTCTTGGCTTCAGTTTCCATAAATTAAACAAAAGGGATGGTGTTAAACCATCTCTGGATACCCCCCAAATAATAATGTTCCATGCTGCTATATCTATAGACTGAGCTATATAAAATTACTAGTATTCAATGGTTTTTGACTTATAGAAATGGTAATTTGAAATGGCTCAAATTACTAAATCTCCTAGGTTTTATTCCCTCCTGGGCACTATCTCTGACATCAATTTTTTAAAGTAGAGCAAAATGTTTAAAAGCCAGTAATGACAGCTGGCTCCCAGATGCCATTCAGAACTGAATATACTTTATTAGAATTTTTTAGAGCGGGGAGGGGGACAAGGAGAGAGAGAATCTTAGGCAGGCTCCATGCCCAGCACAGAGCCCCACATGGGGCTTGAGCTCACAACCCTGAGATCATGACCTGAGCTGAAATCAAGAGTCGGTCACTTAACTGACTGAGCCACCTAGGTACTCCCAAAATTTTTTTAAAGCCTATTTTATCCCTGAAGAAAAAGATGATAATCTGATATGGAAACCCTCCTAAATTACTATTTCACAATTCAGTTTTGAATATTTGCAGACTTTGTATTAGCCCATTCGGTTTTATGACATCTCTTAGTTATCACCATATAATCACTATCACTGAGTTTCCACCACCTATCAGGGCCAGTCCTAAGCTCTCAAATAAGATAAATAACATATGAACCTGCCCTTGAAGAGCATTCAATCTACTGTGTTAACCAAAAGCATCCTTGGCTTTTCCAATTTGCCAGAATATCTAGAGCAATGATGCCCAAAGCGCAACTGGCAAACCAATGCCAGCCCACAAACTTCATTACCAGTCTTCAATGATGTGATTATAGAAACGGATAGTAAAGATTTATAACTTTTGTGGTAATGTGGTGGTAATTTTATGAATTTTATGTCAATTAATCTAATAAAATAACTAGAGCTTATAATTTTATGTTTTTGGTGAGAAATTAAAAAATGTTTAAAAACAACACACACATGCACACGCACATGTACACACACACACACAAAACTAGTCCTCAATGTACATTATTTAAGAAGCACTAAAATTGGTCGGGGCTGGGGGGGCGGGGGGGGGCGCAGGAAGGGAAGGGTCAGTCCAAGATGGTGGTGAAAGAAGGTCCTAAGCTTAGCTTCTCCCATAGACACACCAAATCAGTATCTACATATGGAACAATTCCCTGTGAAAAATAACTGAAAACTAGTAGCAGTTTGAAAAATGCCTAGATGATATGTGAAGAAGATTCATTTGCTAATCTTAAAGCATCTGCTGGAGAGACAGGGTAAAGCTGATACTCTCTTTAGAGACAGAAGTGCTGGAGGATGTCATTTTTGCATTCTCCCTCTATCCTGCTGGGATAAGTGGGTATGCGCTGATGTGGCACCATCCCACTACCTTGCTAAGGCCAGTGGGAGCAAAACGGTGCATCACTTTCCAGATCCCTGGCAGGAGCCAGTGGGCCCCAACTGTCATGGCATTTTCCCACTCCCCTGTTTAAAGTCAGTGAGCTTGGGCAGCTGCAGCACTCCCCTGCTCCTTGGTTGGGACAGCAAGCACAAATGGTCATGGCATTCTCCCACACCCTTGCTAAAGCCAGTGAGTGCTGGTGGCTGCAGCACTGCCCCATTCCCTGACTGGGGTTGACAAAGTGCAAGTAAGTAGTCATGGCACTCTCCCACTGCCTTGCTAAAGCCCTAAAGCTGGCAGGGGCACAGACAAGGCACTCTTCCCGATATATCACTGAAGCTGGTGGGCATGTAGTCAAGGTATTTTCCTTCTACCTTGCTAAAGCCAGTGAGCTTGCCCTACTCCCTATGCTCTCCACCTACTCCACTAAAGCCGACAGGCACATGTAATCCACAGAGCGGACACCCCTTGATCACCTGGCCTTGGTGGCCAAGGGGGTTTGTGTTTGTGGGCTCCACAGGACTGCAGTAATCAAACAGTTCTTGGTAGTGTCCAGGGCACTGTATAAACAGCAGACAAAAACATACCCCTATTCTTCCTGAGAAAAAGGCCCCCAGTCTTCCTGAAGCACTAGCTCAGCACTTCAGTCTGAGCAGGTCCAAGTCTGCCACACATTCTAGAAACTACTGAGGTCCTCTCAGAGAATGTAAGACAGGAGACACCAACCTTGCATACTCCCCTGGCCTCACTACAGCTCAACAATACCTCCCAAAAAGATAATACACATATCTGGAAGCCTGATTTTTGCAAATATCTCCCAGGGGACATCTCCAGATCTTCTGGTCTAAAGGCCAGCAAAGTTTACAATTATGGCCCCACAAGACAGTATATATTTTCAGGCTGCTGCCTTAGGGTCTGGTTTCTTATCAGCCTGAAATTAAGGTGCTAAATAAGATCCCTCCTGTTGGAATACTGACAGATCCCCCTGGAACACCCTCAACAATGGGGACCTATCCAGAACAAATCATGCTGTTTAGAAAACCACAAAGGTTCAAGAGCAAGGGAAAGGTTGAACAATAAGGTTCATCATCTATAAAAGGTCACTCCTCCAAGAAAGGCAGAGGTAGCTGTTTTGTCTAATACACAGAAACACAGAATCAAACAAACTGAGGAAACAAAGAATATGTTCCAAATGAAAGAAAAGATAAAACCTCAGAAACAGACCTTAAGAAAATGGAGAGAAGTAATTTACCTGATAAAGAATTCAAAGTAATGGTTATAAAGATGGTCACCAAACTTGGGAGAAGAATGGACTAACACAGTGAGAACTTTTACAAAGTGACAGAAAATATAAGAAAGTACCAAACAGAAGTCACAGAGCTGAAGAATAAATCTTAAAAAAAAAAAAAAAAAAAAGGAAGAAAGAAAGTCAAACCACAAGGGAAAGAAAGCAAAATAAGAAGAGAGGAACTACAAAATTGTCCAGAAAACAATTAAAAAATTGGCAATAAGTACATAATATGAATAATTATTTTTAATGTAAATGGACTAAATCTGCCAATCAAAAGACACAGAGTGGATGAATGGATTAAAAAACTCTTTTATATGCTGCATACAAGAGAGTCACTTCAGATGTAAGGACACATACAGACTGAAAGAGAAGGGATGCAAAAAAATACTCTATGCAAACAAAAATAAAAAGAAAGCTGGTGTAGCCACACTCAAATGAGACAAAATAGACTTTAAAACAAAGAAGTACATTATATAATGATAAAGCAGTCAATTCAATAAGAAGATATAACATTTGTAAATATATATGAACCCAACATAGGAGCACTACAATGTATAATACGAAGATTAACAGGTCTAAAGAGGTAAACTAACAGCAATACAATAACTGTAGAGGACTTTAACACTCCACTTATATCAACAGATAGATCAGCCAGACTAAAAAATCAGTAAGAAAACATCAACCTTAAACAACACACTAGACCAAATGGACTTTAAATAGATAATATATAGAACATTCCATCTAAAAGCAGAACAGGGGCACCTGGGTGGCTCAGCTGGTTGAGCATCCGACTCTTGGTTTTGGCTGAGGTCATGATCTCAGAGTCATGAGATCAAGCCCTGCTTCAAGCTCTGCTGGATAGTCTCTCCGTCTTCTTCTCCCTGTGCCCCTCCCCTGCTCTCTCATGCACATTCTCTCTCTCTCTCTAAAATAAGTAAATGAATCTTTAAAAAAATAAAATAAAAGCAGCAGAATAGGAGGTCACTGGCTGGCTCAGTCAGTAGAGCATGTGACTTGACTCTTGATCTCAGGGTCATAAGTTCAAGCCCCACACTGGGAACTGAGCTTACTTTAAATAAATACAGAACTTTAAAAAATAAAATAAAATAAAGTAAAATAAAATAAAATAAAAGCAGCAGAACACACATTCTTCTCAAGTGCACATGGAACATTTTCCAGGACAGAGCACATGTTAGACCACAATACAAGTCACAACAAATTTAAGAAGACTGAAATCATATCAAGCTTCTTTTCCAACCAGAAAGGTACGAAATGTGAAATTAACTACAAAAAGAAAATTGGAAAAATCACAAATATGTGAAGATTAAACAATATGCTACTAAACAACTATTAGATCAAAAAAGAAACCAAAAGGGATAAAAATGCCTAAAGAGAAATGGAAATACAACATACCAAAATCTGTGGGATGCAGCAAGAGCAGTTCTAAGAGGGAAGTTCATACCAATACAGGCCTACCTCAAAAAACAAGAAAAATCTCAAACAATCTGTATTTTACACCTAAAGGAATTAGAAAAAGAATAAACAAACTCTAAAGTTAGTAGAAGGGGGAAAAAAGGTCAGAGATGAAACAGAGACTCAAAAAAACAATAGAAAAGATGAATGATACTAAGAACTTGTTCTTTGAAAAGAAAATTGACAAACCCTTAGCTAGACTTAGCAAGGAAAAAAAAGGGGGGGGAGAAGGTTCAAATAAAATCAGAAATGAAAGAAGTTACAACACATAACACAGAAATAAAAAGGATCATAAGAGACTACTATGAACAATTACATGGCAACAAACTGGACACACTAAAAAAGACAGGTAAATTCCTAAAAACATCCTGAATAGGGGTGCCTGGGTAGCAAAGTTGGTTGGGCATCCAACTCTTGGTTTCAGTTCAGGTCCTGATCAGGTCATGAGACAGCCCTAAGTCGGGCTCCACACCCATCATGGAGTCTGCTTGAGTTTCTCTCTCCCTCTCCTTCTGCTTCTCCCCACAGCAGCCCCCCCCAATAAATAAATCATTTTATAATGGACATTAAGGAGGGTATGTGATGTAATGAGCACTGGGTATTATATAAGACTGATGAATCAACTGGGGCACCTGGGTGGCTCAGTTGGTTAAGTGAGTGCCTTTGGCTCAGGTCATGATCCCAAGGTCCTGGGATCGAGCCCCATATTGGGCTCCCTGCTCAGTGGGGAGCCTGCTTCTCCCTCTTCTGCTCCCCCTGCTTGTGCTCTCTTTCTCTCTCTTGCTCTGTCAAATAAATAAATAAAATCTTAAAAAAAGACTGATGAATCACTGACCTCTACCTCTAAAACTAATAATACATTATGTTAATTAATTGAATTTAAATTTAAAAAGAAACTAAAAAAATAAAATGAATGGCTCCTGATAAAAATAAATAAAAAAAAATTTTTTTAAAGATTTCATTTATTTGACAGAGAGAGACAAAGCAAGAGAGGGAACACAAGCAGGGGGAGTGGGAGAGGGAGAAGCAGGCTTCCTACAGAGCAGGGAACCTGATGCAGGGCTCGATCCCAGGACTCTGGGATCATGACCTGAGCCGAAGGCAGACGCTTAACGACTGAGCCACCCAGGCGACCCAATAAATAAATATTTTTAAATTAAATAAATAAATGAAATCATCCTGAATAAGGAATAAATAGAAAAATTTAAAAAGACTGATTACTAGTAAGGAGATTAAATTAGTAATCAAAAAACTCTCAAACAGAAGTTTAGGACCAGACAGCTTCCCTAGTGATTTCCACCAAACATTTAAAGAAGATTAAATATGGGGCACCTGGGTGGCTCAGTTGTTAAGCATCTGCCTTCGGCTCAGGTCATGATCCCAGGGTCCTGGGATCGACCCCCGCATCGGGCTCCCTGCTCTGCGGGAAGCCTGCTTCTCCCTCTCCCACTCCCCCTGCTTGTGTTCCCTCTCTTGCTGTGTCTCTCTCTGTCAAATAAATAAATAAAAATCTTAAAAAAAAAAAAAGAAGATTAAATATGTTTTCTTCTCAAACTCCTCCAAAAAACTGAAGAGGAAGGAACACTTCAGTACTTATTTTACAAGGCCAGCATTATCCTGATACCAAAACCAGACAAGGACATCACAAAAAAGAAAATTACAGGCCAATATCCCTAATGAAAACAAATGCAAAAATCCTCAAAAAAATATTTGTAAACCAAATTCAACATTACATTTAAAAAATCATACATATGATCAAGTGGGATTTATTCCTGTGATGCAAAAATGGTTCAATATTTGCAAATTAATCAACATGACATAACACATTAACAGAATGAAGAATAAAAATCATATTATCATCTCAATAGGTACAGAAAAAGCATTTGACAAAATTCAGTATCTATAAAAATTCTCAACAAAGTGGATAATGAGAATGTACCTCAACATAATATGACAAGCCCACAACTAACATCATACTCAACAGTGAAAAGCTAAAAGCTTTTTCTCTAAGATCAGAAACAAGAAAAGGATGCCCTCTCCCCACTTTTACTCAACATAGTATTGGAAATCCTTGCCAGAGCAATTAGGTAAGAAAAAGAAACAAACAACATCTAAAGTGGAAAGGAAGAAGTAAAATGGTCACTATTTGTGGAAGACATAATTCTATATAGAGAAAACCCTAAAGACACCAAGAGACTGTTAGAACTAATAAATAAATTCAATGAAGTGGCAGGATACAAAATCAAACTACAAAATCAGTTGTGCTTCTATACACTAACAACAAAATATCAGAAAGAGAAATGAAGAAAACAATCCCATTTACAATTACATCAAAAAGAATAAAATACCTAGGAATAAATTTAGCTAAGGTGAAAGACCTGTAAAATGAAAACTGTAAATCACTGATGAAAGAAATTGAAGAAGACCCAAAGAAATGGAAAAATATTCTGTGCTCATGGACTGGAAGAATTAATAGGGTTAAAACATCCATATTACCCAAAACATTATACAGATTCAAAGCAATCCCCATTAAAATACTAAAGGCATCTTTCACAGAACTAGAAAAAATAATGCTAAAAATGTATATAACCACAAAAGACTTAGCCAAAGCAATTTGAGAAAGTACAAATCATGCTCCCTGATTTTAAACTATATTACAAAACTATAGTAACCAAAATAGTATGGTATTGGCATAAAAACAGAAACACAGATCAATAGAACAGAACAGAGAAGCCAGAAATAAACCCATGTATTATGGTCTATTAATTTATGATAAAGGAGGCAAGAATACACAGTGGGAAAATGACAGTCTCTTCAATAAATGGTGCTAGGAAAACTGGACAGCCATACTCCAAACTGAAACTACACCACTATCACATACCATACACAGAAATTAACTCAAAATGGATTGAGGACTTGAATGTAAGACCTGAAATCATAATACTCCCAGAAGAACACATAGGTGGTAAACTACCTGACATCAGTCTTGGCAGTGAATTTTTGAATCTGACTACAAAAGTGAAGACAAAAACAGAAACAAACAAGTGGGGTGGGGCACCTGGGTAGCTCAGTCAGTTAAGCATCTGACCTGATTTCGGCTCAGGTCATGATCTCAGGGTCATGAGATTGAGGCCATTAGTCTCTGCGCTCAGCACAAAGTTTGCTTGCCCCTCTCTCTCCCCCTCTGCCCCTCCCTCCACTCTCGCATGCATATGTTTTCTCTCTCTCTCTCTAAAAAATAAGTAAATAAAATCTTAAGTAAACAAACAAACAAATGGGACATCAAACTAAAAAGCTTCTGCAGAACAGAGGAAATGATCAACAAAATAACAAGACAACCTATGAATGGGAGAAAATATTTGTAAAAGATGTATCTTGATAAGGGATTAATAGCCAAAATATATAAGAAACTCTTATACAAAAAGAATACAACAACTGAATAAAAAACTGGGCCAAGGATCTAACAAATTTTTTCCAAAGAAGACATACAATGAACAATATGGTCAATATCACTAATCAGGAGGGAAATGAAAATCAAAGCCATTATGAAGTTATCACCTTACCCCTGTCAGAATGACTATTAAAAAGACAAGAAATAGGGCGCGTGGGTGGCTCAGTTGGTTAAGCGACTGCCTTCGGCTCAGGTCATGATCCTGGAGTCCCTGGATCGAGTCCCGCATCGGGCTCCCTGCTCGGCGGGGAGCCTGCTTCTCCCTCTGACCCTCCCCCCTCTCATGTGCTCTCTGTCTCTCTCATTCTCTCTGTCTCAAATAAATAAATAAAATCTTTAAAAAAAAAAAAAGACAAGAAATAACTAGTGTTGTCAAAGATGTGGAGAACAGGGGACCCTTGTGCACTATTAGTGGGAATGTAAATTGGTACAGCCACCATGGAAAACACTATGAAGGTTCCTCAAAAAGTTAAAAATAGAGCTATCACACAATCCAGCACTTCCACTTCTGGGTATTTATCTGATAAGAATTAAAACACTAATTCAAAAAGATATATGTACCTCTATGTTCATCACAACATTATTTACAATAGTCAAAATACGGTGTCCACTGATGGATGAATGGATAAAGATGTGGGGTATGTGTGTGTGAGAGAGAGAGAGAGAACGAACACAGGAATACTACTCACCCATAAAAGAAAAAAATGAAATCTTGCCATTTGAGACATGGATGGACTTTGAGGGAATTACGTGAAGTGAATGAAATATGTCAAACAATGAAAAACAAATATCATGATTTCACTTGTATGTGGAATCTTAAAGAAAAAAATGAACAAAATAAAACAAAAATCACAGAAATGGAAAACAGAATATTGGTTGGGGAGTAGATGAAACAGATGAATGAGGTCAAGAGGTACAAAATTTCAGTTACAAGATAAATCATGGGATGCAATGTACACCATGGTGAATATAGTCAATAATATTGTAGAGCATTCTTCAAAGCTGTCAATACAGTAAATCCTAAAAGTTAAACTTTATATGGTGACAGTAACTAGATTTATGGTGGTGATCATTATGTAATGAATACAAATGTTGAATCATTATGCTGTACATTTAAAACCAGTATAATGTTTTATGTCAATTATAACTCAATAAAAAAAATTTAAAGCACTGTACTGAGAATAAACATACTGGAAGATTCTACTGTCTTTGCAATTTAGCTCAGCTGCATTTTAAAGTAAAACTACTCCTATAAGACTTCATCAACTCATAGCTGATTAAACCCATTTCCACTTACAATAAAAATCCTGGGGGTGCATGGGTGGTTCAGTCAGTTAAGTGTCCAACTCTTGATTTCAGCTCAGGTCATGATCTCAGGGTCATGAGATCCAGCCCTGCGTCAGGCTCTGCACTGAGCATGGAACCTGCTTAAGATTCTCTCAAAAAACAAAACAAACAAACAAACAAAAAAACCCTCTGGTTACTTTTGAACAAAGGAAAAAAAGGTACTCATGATACCACAAAGTAAATAAGGTGCTGGCTATGGACAATTTGGAAAGAAATAAGAAAAGAGTAAAATGCTATTACTCTTCACTGAGAAGAAAGGAAAATATTTTAAGTTAACAGCAAATTTATAAACCGCTATTGTCTATCCCTGGCTCTTCTTATAGGAAAAAAAAATAGCTATAATCATTTAGAATTTCTCAACAATTCATCAATTGAAAATTGCCAATATCAGTCGGTTAAGCATCTGCTTTTGACTCGGGTCATGATCCCAGGGTCCTGGGATGGAGCCCCATGTCAGGCTCCCTGCTTGGAGCCTGCTTCTTTCTTTCCCTCTGCCACTCCCCCTGCTTGTGCTCTCTCACTCTCATTTGCTCTCAAATAAATAAAATCTTTAAAAAAAAAAGAAAAGAAAAGAAAAGAAAAGAAAATTGCCAATAAAAGGAAACTGCAGCAAAAAATGAGCTATGGAGTGGATAGACAAATTCATTCCTCACAAATCTGTGTAATTAGTCCTATTCGTTGCCATCTGTGCAATAAAGTCTCTGTTCATCTGATGTCTCTACACCCTGGGAAATTACTGGAGCCTTGGTACACAAAGTCCAACCTTGTTTAATTTGACAAAACTAAAAACAGAAGTTAAATCATATTTCAAAGACAAATTCATATGTCCCATTAAGAAGTTTAATATACAACTGACTAGTGCTTCTGTTGGGAATTACTGCCAAATTCTGCAAGGTAATTTAACAAATTTACACATTAAAAACCAAGAAACAGGGACACCTGCATGGCTCAGTTGGTTAAGTGTCTGCCTTCGGCTCTGGGATCAAGCCCCACATCGGGCTCCCTGCTCAGCGGGGAGCCTGCTTCTCCCTCTCCCTCTGCCTGCCACTGCCCCTGCTTGTGCTTGCGCATGCTCTCTCTCTCTGTCAAATAAATAAATAAAATCTTTAAAAAAAAAAAAAGACAAGAAACTAATTTGGTTTCATAAAACAAAAATGTGGCCAATGACAGACTCACCTACAGCAACTCAGGACACATTTTAAAGCTGAATGACTTATGTGACTATTAAAAGATACTACTGTACAAAACTTTACAATTTACTGGCTGCTCTAATGTTCCATAAAGGGAGACCGTTGAACATTTAACCAAGCCCAAATGGTGATGAGAGCTAGGCGGGAATGAGAAAAAATAAAAGTATACAGTGTATTGGAGTGTGGAATCTAGTTAAATACATTCATATAGCATGTAATAGAACACTCATGACATCTAAAGACTGAACATCCACAATTTCAAAACAACCTTAAGCAATTGGGAAGGTTTTCATACACAGCAGTTGGTCTCTGCTCAGATATAAATTTTAATCATGTATTTTAGGAGTATGCTTAGCTATTAGGCAAACCTAGTCAACTTCCTGGCATTTTTCAGGGCAGTTTTACGGAATTTACTTGCTTCCTTAGTGAAATCAAGTCTTTAATACTTCATTATCAGCAATTTATTTACCTTTTTGTATGCCTGAAAATTCTTAGTCAAGTTTTTTAAGGTAAAAAATTAACAAAATACTGAAAATTCTCCACCTGGCTTTTTAAAATCTTTCTTGGTCATACACAAGACTTCATAAACTTTATTCAGAATTGATCAACTGATCACCAACTATTTACTAAGGGTCCACAATGCTTGACACCATGTTAAAATACTTGCTCAAACTATGTTTACAGCCTAGTGAAAGGCCTACAGATCATATATCTGTGATTTTCTGTGTTGAAATAGTTTTAGCTCTGGTTTTGGAAACAGTCTCACTTGGTAGTTAGACCTAGCAGACAAATCAAAGTGTTAATACAAATAGTCTTCTCCATTAAATAAGATACTTATAATTGTCACCTTGAAATTACAGAAATTGAAGAAAAAATATTTCAGAACATTTTTACATGAAATTTATTTCAATGTTTGCTTCCATATTAATAAAAACATAATCATAATCATTTCAGAATTTTTAATTATAGTCACCTACAGCAAAGTAAATACACCTAGCCACCTGCTATTCTAAATATTAACAGAACATTTATTTACATCTCAAATACTCTAAAACAACTAGCTGAAAGCAGAAAACTCAATAATGGGTACTTAACCTAGCCAGCACCCCATCAACAAACCCCTGGTGGAAGACTGTGAGTTTCCATTCTACAGAGTGATCCAGAGGGCTCTGGACTCAAGGACTCTAGGCACAACTCAGGGCAAGGGATTCACTCTGAAAACTGAGAGATGAAGTGTAATTCTACATACTGAATGATGGGGTGCCCAGCTTCCTTCCCTCATTGACTTTGCAGTGCAATTGGGACACAAACTAGCCAGGGTAGGCCAAACTTCACAATGGCACAATGCTTCACAAGGAGGACACAACTTCAGATGCCAGCCATGCAGCTGGAGGATTCTAAGCCACCTGTACTGGAGACCAACTGGCTATCCATTTGGGGATTCCCACTAGCCCCTTAAGTTCAATAATTAAGCAAAACAAGTCAGAGAACTCAGAAAAGCACTATACTTTAGACTTTTACTATATAAAGAAAGGACATAAAATCAAGACTGACTGAAATAAGAGATGCATAGGGCAGGGTCTAAGAGAGTCCCAAATGCAAAGTTTCCAGTTCTTCTCCCAAGAGAGTCAAGATGCACCACCCTCCTGGCACATCAATGTATAATGCACACACAGTATTGGGTTTTTTGGTTTTTTTTTTTAAGATTTCATTTATTTACTTGAGAGAGAGCAAGCATAAGTGGGGGCAGGGGCAGAGGGAGAGGGAAGAGAAGCAGACTCCACGCTGAGCAAGGAGCCTGACATGGGCCCCGATTCCAAGACCCCAAGATCACTACCCGAGCTAAAGCCAGATGCCTAACCAAGTGAGCCACCTAGGCGCCCCCACACAGAGTACTGTTTGTCAGGAAAACCCACCCTAGGATAAAAAGTTCAGAGTTTTTATTAGGGTTTCATTACAAAGGCATGGTTGATTAAATCATTGGCCATTTGATTTAATTCAATCTCCAACCCCCCTCTCCTCCCTGGAGGTGGAGCTGGTATCACGTGGGTCAAAGCCCTAACCCTCTAACCAAGTGATTGGTCTTTCCGGAGTTAAAAGTCCCTGTCTGGAGTCATCTCAGCATAAACATCTAGCACTCACTATGAGTCACCTTGATAGCAAAAACTGTCAAGTCTGGTCTGAGAGGCCTACTATTAATAACAAAAACACTCCTATCACTCCAGAAGTTTCAGGATTTAAAGTTTCAGGATTTAAAGCCTCTCCCAAGAACTAAGATCAATGACCAACCAAATACTTCATTATACAACAGGCTCCAAGAAAACTGGCAGTTAGACTTCTGGAGTATTAGAAGATTGCTCTCTACAAAACAACCTGACCAGAAGAATGGACTTATAGAGGGGCACCTGGCTGGTTCAGGTTGGTGAAGCATGTGACTCTTGATCTCAGGGCTGTGAGTTCAAGCTCCACACTGGGTGGAGAGATAACTATAAAAAATTAATAAATAAAATAAAAATCTTAAAAGGGGGGGAGGGGCTCTGGGTGGCTCAGTCAGTTAAGCGTCTGCCTTCAGCTCAGGTCATGATCCCAGGGTCCTGGGATCAAGTCCCACATCAGGTTCCCTGCTCAGCAGGGACCTGTTTCTCCCATTCCCTCTGCCACTCCCCTCTGCTCGTTCTCTCCCTCCCTCTCTCTGTCTCTCTCCCTCCCTCCCTCAAATAAATAAATAAAATGTTAAAAAAAAAAAAAAAAAGAATGGACTTATAGATACTGACTGCAGGGTACATACATGAGCACCTTATAACTAAGTTCAGTAGGATATAAGCCCTACTCATACTCACAAGGCTTCCAGTCAATCTTTTAATGCATCACTCTTAAATATTAACAATAGTAAAGACATGCCAAATATTTGAGGAAAGCATCTCACATGAAAGACAGAGATCAAAATAAACAGAGAAAACAGAAATTCAAAAAATAGGAAATTCAGGAAACTTTTTGAAATTCAGAAAATGGCCTATTAACATTATCAGAAATACACAAAAAACTGCCCACACAACAAATACTAACTCCTTTTTTTTTTAAAGGAACATTTAAGAACAACTAAAAATTCCTGGAAATCAATTAAATAGCAGAAATAGAAAATTCAAAAGAGGACAGTTGAGAAGATTTCAGAAAGCTGCTAAAAAAGGCAAAGACATAAAAAGATAGGAGAAAAATAGATTAAGAACATGAAAGGAATCTGGCAAGAAGGCCTAACCCCGAGTTCTAAAGTTAGAAAAGAAAAAAAAAAAATGGTGTGAAGGAAATTAGATTTCTTACAACTAAAAGCCATGCGTTTCTAGATTCAAAGTGTACAGATTATGGGTAATATTTCTCAGCCATGAAGAAATTAACCAATTCACTAATAGTGTTTTTTGCCTTTTTTTTAAAGATTTTTATTTATTTATTTAACAGAGATAGAGAGAGAGCACAAGTAGGAAGAGCAGCAGACAGAGGGAGAGGGAGAAGCAGGCTCTCCGCCAAGCAGGGAGCCCGATGCAGGGCTCGATCCCAGGACCCTGGCATCATAACCTGAGCCGAAGGCAGCCGCCCAACCGACTGAGCCACCCAGGCACCCCACTAATAGTGTTTTTATGATCACCTTTGTGTAACCTAAAAAAAAAGCTGCTTAAATCTCAGTTTCCTCATCTGTAAAACAGAAAATATCAAGCTTGAAGTGCTATAAGAATTAAATAAAATAACATTTATAGTGCCTGCCCTAATGTTCAACCAAACCAGGGTTTCAAAAAATATTAATTGCCTTGCATTATTCTTATTAATCATGCATTATTTCCTACAAATAAAAATTTTCTTTTTCCAATACTCATAGTTATGTTCTATAGCCTATATATAAAAGATTTCTAATGTATCGTACATCTCTTCCTTGTCCTAGCATCATTTCCTTTCCTGAGAATCTTTACAAGTTAAAAAAAAAGTTAATATCACCATTTTAATGTAAGACTTTAAGATGTCAATACATAAAGAGAGGAAGGATACGAAAAGACAATTCACATGAGAGAATATACAATTAATAAACACTTGGGGAAAAAATACGCAGCAGTATTAAGACAAAAGCATTAATATGGGAGGAAAATGCTTTCCTCAACCCTCTTAGGTTCCCTGGCTGGATATGAAAATTAAACTAAAAAAAAAAAAAAAAGATTCAGAAGAAAAAAGCACAAATTTATTTAACATAAGTTTTACGTGATATTGGAGGCTTCACAAGAAAATGAAGGCCCCTTCCCCCTGCAAAAAAAAAAAGAAAAGAAAAGAAATGAAGGCCCAAAGAAAGAGAACAGTTACACCTGTGTTCTTTTATATTAGGTTTGATGAAGAGTGGACATTCATGGAGGAATATGATATGTTAAGGAGTAAGAAGTAATTGCACTAAACTGTTGGAAACTTAGCAAGGCCTGTTTGTCAGGATTCTTTTTGGCATCCCTTTGTCTTTGGTTACAAGAATGCTCCTTTCCTCTGGGTTTAGAGTGGGCAACTGTCACATGAAGGTTAATGGCCTGTTTCAGGGAAGAAGGGAAGGGAGAGGTCAGAGTGACCTTCCTACTCTGCCTTTTCTCAAACTCCTTTAGCTTAAAATAATCAATATGCCAACATGCCATATTTTGGGGTAGCATGTGCTGAACCCCATCATAGATTTACGAAATCTTAAGATGCCCTATAACACTAAATGAACAAAAACCACACACACACACACAAATTTTTTAACAATATTGACCAAAAACAGTAAAGCCAGTATAGTGAGTTATTTATAAAGTGGAAAAACCTCAATAAAAACACAGTATGTTCATGAGCTTTCATCTAATAACCCATTCCTAAAAAATAAACCAAATACATAATTCAACAGAGGCAAAAACTACATATAAAAACACTAACTGAAAGATTATCCATTAGAAATTCTAGACATAATCCAAACATGTACTAAACAATAAAATATGAGTACAATAAAATGTTAAATGGTGAATAAAAATAATTACTAACACTAAGAGAAACATGAAAAAGGTATTTCTAAACCAAAAAATTATTTAATTTCTAATTTAATATTCTGACAGCAGGATAACAAAAATAAGGTCTGTCCTCAGAAAAATCTAAGCTGGAACTCTGCATTTTAGTATAAAAACCAGATTAGGGGGTGCTTGGGTGGCACAGTCAGTCAAGCATCCAGCTCTTGGTTTTAGGTCAGGTCATGAGATGGAGCCCTGAGTTGGGCTTTGTGCTCAGCATGGAGTCTACTTAAGTTTCTCTCTCCTCTCCCTCTGCTCCTAAGCCCCATACACGCTCTCTCGCATGCACTCTCTCTCTCTAAATAAATCTTTTTAAAAATCAGATTACATGGGTGCCTGGGTGGCTCAGTGGTTAAGTGTCGGCCTTCGTCTCAGGTCATGATCCCAGGGTCCTGGGATTGAGCCCCGCATCGGGCTCCCTGCTCTGCGGGAAAGCCTGCTTCTCCTTCTCCCACACCCCCTGTTTGTGTTCCCTTTCTTGCTGTGTCTGTCAAATAAATAAAATCTTTAAAAAACAAAAAAATCAGATTACAATTCATATTGACTGCTACTACATAAAAATTAATGTTAACATGTAAATAAAGACTAGAAAAAATTATTACAATGTAAACTTCTTTGGTAGACGCGTGCCTGGGGGGCTCAGTTGGTTAAGTGTCCAACTCCTGATTTCAGCTCAGGTCATGACCTCAGAGTCATGGGATCAAGTCCTGCGTTGGGCTCTGCGCTTAGCAAGGAGTCTGCTTGTCCCTCTCCCTCTGCTCCTCCCCCTACTCTATCTCTCTATAATAAATAAATTAATTTAAAAAATAAAATCTTTGGGGCGCCTGGGTGGCTCAGTCGTTAAGCATCTGCCTTCGACTCAGGTCATGATCCCAGGGTCCTGGGATTGAGCCCCACATCGGGCTCCCTGCACTGCGGGGAAGGCTGCTTCTCCCTCTCCTACTCCCCCTGCTTGTGTTCCCTCTCTCGCTATGTCTCTCTCTGTCAAATAAATAAATAAAATCTTTAATAAATAAATAAATAAATAAAATAAAATAAAATCTTTAAAAAAAACTGCTTTGGTAGAATGATGAAACTGTGGATAGGCAGGGGTGCCTGGGTGCCTCAGTTGGTTAACCATCTGTCTTTGGCTCAGGTCATGATCCCAGAATCCAAGGACTGAGCCCGGTTTCAGGCTCCCTTCTCAGTGGAGAATCTGCTTCTTTCTCTCCCTCTGCCCCTACTCATGCCCCCCCACTTGGGCTCACTCTCTTTCTCAAATAAATAATAAATCTTTAAAAATATAAAAAATAATAAAAAAAGAAATTGTGGATAATTAATCTTTCACCAAAATTGTCATAAATAGTGTTTAGGGGCTATATTTTTCCATCTGCAATATAATATGAACCAGTCTTCATGATTTTAGTAAAACCAATGTAATGAATTGCTGCCTGCTTCTAAGCAATTTCTGCTCAAACTCTTAAAATTTTTAATATGCCTCAGTTTATCTTTTAACAGTTTGGGTGTCAGAAGAGGAATCTGAGACCACTGATAGTCTCAGTAAGTGATGAGCAATGAAACCAGTTAAGTACCCACTGAGCCCATATGCTCACTGCTTTCTCCCTGAATCTGGAAGTCGTAAAGAAGTCCCTCTGGGATATTTGAGTTCCACAGCTTTTGTGTTTTGACCTCTCAAACTCTATTAGAGCATTTCTTTGTCCAGACTGGGTCCAGAGTCACACCGGGTCTAATAAACAGGACTAGGTCCAGCATGAGGCCTCAGGAAAATAAAATTTTATTTTAAGGAAAAAAAGAGAGAAAGAGAGAAAACAAGTTCCTCTGAGTCCAAAGAGTCTAAGCTCTCTTCTACCTGGGACTCCAGCTAACTGTATGTATAAAAATTATAGGCCGAGACCTGTGTTTTTCTGAACAAGTGGGTTAACTTTACCAAAAATAATCTTGAATTAGAGGGGCCAGAGTGGAAAACTTTTAACCTAGATAAATTTATTCATGTATGAGGTACCCTAGAGATAAAAGGGTCTCAGCCAGGGTAGAGAGATTATTTTTCTTCCTCTATATATTCTGATGACCAGTATAGGACCTACCAAGACAACCTAGTCACTCTGGAGCTTGCAAATGAGATCCTGGGAAAACTGGCAGAAGCCAGAAAAGGGTAAGAACTCTTACAAAAGAAGCTCTCTCGATCTCTGTCTACAGTGACCAGTCAAGAGAGGAAGGTATATTTCATTGTCCCTTCCTTTCCAAATTCATACTTTGTGAATTCAGTTTGGGGGTACTCATTATTTATCAATCCTTTCCTACTGGGGAACCGCAGTTACTTTCTTGTTTGTCTTGTTTTGTGGCCTGTGAACTTGGCTTAACTTTCCACGTGTCTGGGCATGTAGGCCAGCAATTCTTGTATGTGCAGGAAGCTTAACCACAGAGTTGGGGGGGCCCCAAGAATCTGACCAGATGGAAGCAACACAACTGCAGCTAGTAACCTCTCAAAAACTCCCAGCTCTCATAGGAACTCTCTAAGTCTTTCTTTGTTTTGGTTATCTTTGGAAATGGTTCTGGATCTTGGGAGGGCTGCATCTTTTGTATCCTCTATGGGGACACCACTTGTGTCCATGGTTAGGCCATAAAAGGCTTATTGGTTTTGGTTTTGAGTCACAGGACAGGGATGCCTGTAGTCTAAAAGAAAAAGAGAAAAATAATTTTTTAAAAAGAGTTCAGTACTACAGGTATATTTTGTTTGGCCAAAATTTGACAGTAAGATATTTGAAAAGATTTTTAATGAGCTCTATGGACAGAAGTGGCCAAACTGGAAACTGATACTCAGATACTGATAGGAACTTTTGTTTTAGACCTTCTCCCCTAAGATAAAATGCACAGTGGAATCTTTTGAATTCCATATTTTGGAAATCTCCCAAATCTAAAGAAGCAAATTAAAGATAATGTAGTTGGATGAGTGGGTGAGCCCCATGATATCACTCAGGTTGCAACCCAATTCTTTGAAGATTTAAAAACAACTGCTCTTGTCTTACAAATCATATCCTTACAAGAACAGAAATCCAACTCTAGAAGCAATTCAAAACCCACCTATCCTTTTTCTCAATCCCAAACCTCCCCTATTCATCTCAAAATGCTTACAGATATTGTAAAAGATCTGGCCATTGTAAACAAAACTCCTTTTTGGAGAAAACTTAACAATCTTTCCCTGTGCCGTTGAGATGTAAGTATTCTACCTGGTCTTCTGTACAAACCAAAAGCCATCTCTCTGAAATGCAAACTTCAGGGAGACCATTCTTATCAGGACAAAAAGGAAGCTAGGTGAATGAAAACTGTTAAAAGTCTTCTCTACAAATAACAGTAAAAAGCTTAAGCCATCTGAGGAGGTAATCTTATTTCATCTGCCAGAAACACAATTTGGATCCAACTGTTCTTTTATAAACTAGTAAAAATTTTAAAATAAAGCTATAAAATATCTGCATATGTCTGTATGTTTATGTATGCCTCTATATGTATGTATTAGATATGTGCATTTTTCTACCTCCAAATGGTACTGCCAAAATTAATTTAGAAAAGGGCTCTATTTAACTGGCTTAAAGAAAAATAAGTGCTTATATTAAGTATTGTCTCAGAAATATAGAAACCCAAAAGTTTTTCAAGTTCATATGATCTAGGATAATCTTTGGTAAATAAAGGCTAGTTTATGTTTGTTGGCTTAATTAAAACAGGCATATCTTCAGGCTTATCAACATTAAATATAACATAGACATACGATTTTTATTCTACCTGGGTTTACTAAAAATTTAGTAAGTCCATGCTATCTCTGTTACAGAATTTGTAAGCAAAGAAACACAACTTAAGAAGATGGCTTGCTGTTTAATATCTGATAAAACTTTCATGATTAAGTTAAACATAACAAGAATAAATTACATTAAAAAGATGTAAGACAAAAATTTATAAATGAAATTTTCAACAACTATGTTTTATAGTATGTCCACTTAAAAAGAGTTTCCAAAATCTTTTTGATAACTTGAAACCTTAAAGTTATACCAAATCAAGTTAAGTGATATTTATTGACTATCTAGATTATTTTCAAATAGGATAAAATACTTAAACATTAATTACTGAACATAGGCTTATCTACTTTTGGCTCATTATTGAGGAACTAAAAATATTTGGGTCTATTAGTAAATATGTCATATGCTACACTAAAAAACTTACTATGAGGAAGATATACTTCTAGAAACCATGAAATGTATTTAAGAATTTGTATTTAAAAATTTAAAAATACAAAACAGGCTGCTTTATATAACATACTCCACAATTGCTTGCTTCTTAGTTTTCACTAGAAATTAAGGTTTCTAAGAGTTAAGATTTTAATTAATATATGTAAATTAAAACTATTGGAAATAATAAGGGTGAAAGGAAACAACTATGTATGAAAAGTTGGTAAAGAAAGGAGAATGGGCGGCGCCTGGGTGGCTCAGCCATTAAGCCCCACATCGGGCTCCCTGTTCGGCGGGAAGCCTGCTTCTCCCTCTCCCACTCCCCCTGCTTGTGTTCCCTCTCTCGCTGTGTCTCTCTCTGTCAAATAAATAAAATCTTAAAAAAAAAAAAAAAAGTAGAATAGGGGCACCTGCGTGGCTCAGTTTTTAAGTGTCTGGGAAGCCTGCTTCTCCCTCTCCCACTCCACCTGCTTGTGTTCCCTCTGTCACTGTCTCTCTGTCAAATAAATAAATAAAATCTTTAAAAAAAAAGAGAGAGAGAAAGTAGAATAAATATTTGGGATAAAGAAAGTTAAAAAGGACATATTTTGGTTAAGGGAAAACAGAGTAATTTTGTCCTAAAGTAGAATGACTGCATGTTACAGAATGAGAAAGAGGAAAAAATATAGGCCAAAACCCAAACAGATATAAAAGAAAGTTGTAGAAAGTTGGTGGAGAAGGAATCTTGGTAATTTATGTGTGGTCAAGATGGCCAAGACTGGGGCGCCTGGGTGGCTCGGTTGGTTGAGCGACTGCCTTCGGCTCAGGTCATGATCCTGGAGTCCCGGGAATCGAGTCCCACATCGGGCTCCCTGCTCAGCAGGGAGTCTGCGTCTCCCTCTGACCCTCCCCCCTCTCATGTGCTCTCTCTCTCATTCTGTCTCTCAAATAAATAAATAAAATCTTAAAAAAAAAAAAAAAAAAGATGGCCAAGACTGAGAAGAATTTCTCTGAGTTTTTAAAGAATGAGTTTTAATGAGTTTTGTACATTAGTGCAAAATTAGAATTTGGTTTTCTCCCTGTAAAAGGACAAAGTTTTCTTGGACTATTGGAGAGCTCTTGATAAGAGATTTTAAGAGGTATTTCTTTACCTTTTGGGTAATCTGCCTAGAAAGCAAAGATTTTGTGTCTTACCAAGTTAATTTCCTATGCTTCATGTTGTCTTTATCAGATCTTTGATCACTTGGAAAAATGGAGTCTTCTCAATATTAAAAAAGCAAAGTTTTGTAACCTTCTATCTTTGCCTTTAAAATCTATTGTCACTTTAGTTAAAAGATAATTATTTTTTTAAAGAATTTTCTTTTTTCTTTCTTTTTTTTTTTAAGATTTTATTTATTTATTTGTCAGAGAAAGAGAGAGCACAAGCAGGGGGAGCAGCAGACAGAGGGAGAAACAGGCTCCCTGCTGAACAAGGAGCCTGATGAGGGGCTCGATCCCAGAACCCTGGGATCATGACCTGAGCCGAGGGCAGATGCTTAATCAACTGAGCCACCCAGGCGTCCCTAAACAGAAAATTATTTCATAATGATCTACGATCATATTTAATCAAATATTCAAACCTTTTAACACTGCTGACAACTTCCCAAATCAAATTCTAAATAGAGTCTTCCTGACCTCAAACTAACTTTAAGATTTCCTAGAGGGTCCCTAGAAAATCTCAAAGAATTTCTCTCACCTTGGAAAAGGGAGATGTTAAATTAATTAGGTTTACTTGCCATGTTAAATTAGTTGGGAGGCACTGTTGTATATATATGGATATATGTATAGGTATTCCAGAAATTGTTTGAAGATCATAGACATTGTCAATACCCATTGTCAATACCCTCCTTATCCAATTATCTTAAATTGTATGTAACAGAAATAAATTTCCTTATCAAATAAACTCTCATCAGATCTTTAACGATGGCCAGTTTCATAAACCTTTTTGTCATTTACAGACAGTTACTGTTTACTTTGATGCATTTGCAAAAGTACTTAATCTTCAGAAAACTTTACAGAAAAGACTGACAAGTACCCTAGAATACAGGTTTCTGGGGCGCCTGGGTGGCTCAGATGGTTAAGCGTCTGCCTGCGGCTCGGGTCATGATCCCAGGGTCCTGGGATCGAGTCCCACATCGGGCTCCCGGCTCAGCGGGGAGCCTGCTTCTCCCTCTGACCCTCTCCCTTCTCATGCTGTTTCTCTCGCTTGCTCTCTAAAAAATAAGTAAAATCTAAAAAAAAAAAAAAAAAGAATACAGGTTTCTGGATAACTTTAAGATCATACCACTAAACTGGGTAATAATTTCTGTAATTCTAATGGAAAAACTGGGTTCAATTAGAATAACATGAGAGTGAATGAAGTGAAAAGGATGATTACAATTTAATGACTTTCTGTTTGAAACATTACCAGCTCTTTAATGCTTTGATTTTCCAAGTTTAAAGAAACCTTTCTTTCTTTCCTCTTAAGCTACTTACGACATAAAGCAATTTGGTAAAGTATATCTCTGTGAACAGAACTGAAACATTTACTTTTCCTCCATACCTGATCCCTCCAGAATTTGGAAACTTACTCTTATTTTAATGGCAATATAGTTATTTGCATAAGTGCAAGGAAAACCTATTTTCCTTGTAAGAGGACACAATTAGAAATATTGGTTATATTACCAAGGCTTTGACTGGAATGTTATCTTTCTTTGATAACGATGTTCATAAAATCAGATATGTCCAAACATTTTTAAGAAACTGATGTTGACTTTACGGAACCAATAAAGCCCCTTGAAAAACTGTGTGGTACCTTGCTTAGACTACTTGGTTTCCAAGTCTTACTAGGTAAGTAAGAAAGGTCACTTCCTGGCATCCCCAGTAACATCAGGATATTTTGGGGGCCCCAAGAAGAGAGTAATTCACTTAAATCTATAGGTATTCTAGACAATGACAGATGATGAGTCTTTGGCTTGTCTTCCTAGCCTCACGAGGCTCCTTAAAAGTCCAATCCAGGATTCCTTATGAAAAGTTAGAGCAAAGCTGATTAAAAAAAACCTTTGTGGTCAATTTTCATTCTTACTACACTTATGTAAACAATCAGGACAAATAGAGACTAGACTTATTTTGCAAACAAATGAGTCTTACTTTTTTATTACATCTGATAGAAATGGGGGTAACAGGACAGAGAAAAAATATGTTTCAACGGAAAACTATAGCACACCCTTGTGGATATTAGGTTCTGGTCCTGTTCATTGTCTTTGAGGCTCTGCTATCTACCTGTAAACTGGACTGGACCCTGAATTCTTCCAGTTTCCTGTAATATCTGGCTACAGCTCTCCAAACTAATGTTTCCAATTTTCTCCCATCCTCTGACTTTTGAAATCACTAATCTGTACCATAACAAAACCCTCTTGCTATACCAGGACTTAAGCACCTTTTGTGTCATACAAATATAAGAAATCAACAAAAAATTCACTTGTCACATTCTTTTATTTATTTCATATCAACTAGTCTGGTTCATGGGGGTCATGATTAAAGAGTATACTTCAGTCTCTTGGTATTATCCTCCTGACAGTCATCATTGTATATTCTCCCTGGTGTGCTGTGTTCTCTCAAAGGTCTTAAATACTGGGGCTCCTGGGTGGTTCAGTTGGTTAAACGTCTACCTTCAGGTTAAGTCATGATCCCGGGGTCCTGGGATAGAGCCCCACATTGGGCTCCCTGCTCAACAGGGAGTCTGCTTCTCTCTCCCTCTGCCCTTCCCCCCTGCTCATTCTCTCTCTCTCTTAAATAAATAAAATCTTTTTAAAAAATTTTAAAAATAAAGGTCTTAAATACATGTTCACAGCCATGAGATGGTCTCACTGCACTTGGAGAAACAGAAACAGGATGGAGAACAAGATGAAGAACAAAAACAATTCTCTGGAAGATAGCCAAGTAGAAGGATCCTAAGTTTACCTCGTCCCATGGATACAACTAGATTACACCCACCTCAGTATAAGTAACCCAGAAAATGACCAAAAGACTGGTAGAACACTCTCCACAGCTAAATGTAGAGAAGAGGCCATACTGAAGAGAGTAGGAAAGGCAGGGATATAGTCAGGGAGCAAAACGGACCATGGGACTGTCTGCAGGAGGGAGGGACATGAGAGGCACACAGGGAAAAGGAGCAGAAACATATCCCAGGCACCCCAGGCACAGGTTATTGACACTGGGAAAATGAATACCCATGCCATGTGGCTTCAAAAACCAGAGAGGCCTACTTCGGAAGTTCTTACAATCAGTGGGACTTAACACCTGGAGCTTTAAAAAATCATTGCTCAGGGCACCTGGGTGGCTCAGTCGGTTAAGCCGTTGCCTTCGGCTCAGGTCATGATCCCAGGGTCCTGGGATCGAGCCCCGCATTGGGCTCCCTGCTCAGGGGAGAGCCTGCTCCACCCTCTGCCTCTGCTTGTGCTCTGCCTACTTGTGCTCTCTCTCTCTCTCTCTCTGTTAAATAAATAAAATCTTTAAAAAAAAAAACAAAACATTGCTCTAGGAGAGCCAGGAGGGCAACAGGAAACTGAGTCTTCACCATTAAAGACACAGCACAGCAAACAGCACTGCTAAGACACAGTTTAGAAGCAGTATTGTGAAAAACACCTGGGTTACACAAGAGGGAGATTTGTTTACTAATCTCAGAGTGTGTGCTGGAGGGGCAGG
The DNA here is from genome assembly GCF_011800145.1 of Mirounga leonina. Taxonomy (NCBI): domain Eukaryota; kingdom Metazoa; phylum Chordata; class Mammalia; order Carnivora; family Phocidae; genus Mirounga; species Mirounga leonina. The sequence goes on from NW_023270305.1 coordinate 51,669,246, forward strand.
GATCCTTGGGAGAATTCTCCCAAGAACAAAAGGGCTGGCAGGTGTCACTTCCCTGCCCCACCCTGAAGGCTAGATACACAAACACCTGCAGGAAACAGCATAGCACCAACAATCTCCAGCTACCTTACTAAAAAACATTGCATACCACCCCCACACACTTCTGCGCATCTGCCCCCTCTAACCCAGCTGGCTGCAGGTATTTCCCTGGCGGCTGCAGGCCCCCTCCTATAGCAGACCTGCAGGGACTTTCCTGGAAGCAAACCCCCTGCCCTGCATTCTCCCACAGACCAGCTCCCTCCAGTACACCCCTGGCCAGAGCACATCCAAAGTGGTGCGACAAGCTGGGCAGTGTGCAAGCAGCCCAGACAGAGGCCAGCACCACTCCGAAGTGACTCCTGCCCTGGGGAGAGGGGAAGATAACCACAAAGCACTAGTCTGACTGCAGCCCTGGCAGCAGGCTGGGGCAGACATCTGCAGGCCCCGCCTACCAATGGAAGCTTCTCAGGGAACAACACAGGGAAACTACCCTGCAGTTCAGTGCTACTATGTCTCTGGCAAATGCCTAGCATGACTCAACTCAAGCCCAAGGCAGCTCCAGACTGGCCCACCACAGGCAAAAAGAGCCATTGCAGATGACTGGACTGAACACAAATGCGGCTCAGCCACAACAGTAGGGAGCATGCAACACACATAGGAGACACCCCTGAAGTGCCAGGTTGTGATGAACAGGGGACATTGCACTGCAGATTACTACAGGACCTATTTTTCATAAGGCCAAATTTTCAAAAGCAGGAGACATAGCTGAATTTCCTAAAACACAGAAACAGACACAAAGAGGTAGACAAATTGAGGAGCCAGGGGAATACGCCCCAAATGAAAGAACAGAACAAAATTGCAGCAAAAGAGCTAAACAAAACAGAGATGAGTAATGTCCCTGATAGAGAATGTAAAGTAATGGTCAGAAAGATACTCACTGGACTGCTGAAAAGAGTGGAGTGGAGGACCTCAGTGAGACCCTCAACAGAGGGACAGAAAACATAAAAAAGAACCAATCAGAGATAAAGAACTCAATAAATGAAATTAAAAATACACTAGATGGAATGAATAGTAGACTAGAGGAAGCAGAAGAACGGATCAGTGATCTAAAGGACAGTAATGGAAAGCACTCAAACTGAACAGGAGTAATAAAAAATGAAAACAGCCTACAGGAACTCAGCAACAACATTGAGTATGGTAACGTTCGCATGACAGGGATCCCAGAAGGAGAAAAGAGAAAAAAGTTATAAGATTTATTTGAAGAAATAATAGCTGAAAACATCCCTAATCTGGAGAATGAAAGAGAAATCTAGAAATCTAGATCCAGTAGGCACAGAGAGCCCCCAATAAATTCAAACCAAAGAGGTCCACACCAAGACACACAGTTACTAAAATAGCAAAAAGTGATAGAGAATTTTAAAAGCAACAAGAGAAAAAGAATACAGTTACATAAAAGAGACACCCTTAAACTTATCAGCTGATTTTTCAACAGAAACTTTGCAGGCCAGTACAGAGTAGCATGACATATTCAAAGCACTGAAAGAAAAAACCCTGAAATGAAGAATACTCTATCCAACAAGGCTATCATTCAGAATAGGACAGAAAGAGTTTCTAAGACAAACAAAAGTTAAAGGAATTCATCACCAATGAACCAGCCCTATAAGAAATGTTAAGGGGGGCACCTGGCTGGCTCAGTTGGTGGAGCATGCAACTCTTAATCTTGGGGTTGTGAGTCTGAGTCCCACACTGGGTGTAAAGATTACTTAAAAATAAAAATCTTTTAAAAAAATATTAAGGGGACACTCTGAATAGAAAGGAAAGACCATAAGCAGGAGTAAAAAATGTAGGAAGCACAAAAGCAGTAAAATTATATCTAGAAAAATCAGTCCAGGGATTCACAAAATAAAAGGATGTAAAGTCTGACACCATAAACCTAAAATGTTGGGGGAGAGGAGTAAAGAATGGATTCAAACTTAAGCAACCATCAACTTTATACAGACTTTTATATATAAATGTCATGGTAACCACAAATTAAAAACCAGTAATACATATACCAAAAATGAAGAGAAAGGAATCCAAGTATATCACTAAAGAAAGCCAGAAAACCATGAGAGCAAAAAAAAGAAAGGAACAGAGAAGAACTACAAAAACAACCATAAAACAAGTAAAAAAAAAGGCAATAAGTACATACCCATCAATAATTACTTTGAATGTAAACAAACTAAATGCTCCAATCAAAAGACACAGAGTAATGGAATGGATAAAAAAGCAAAACCCATCCACATGCTGCCAATAAGACACTCTTTTCAGACCTAAAGACACATGAAGATTGAAAGTGAAGAGAGAGAGAAGCATTTATCATGCAAATGGAAGTGAAAGGAAGGCCAGGGTAGCAATACTTGTAGAGTACAAAACAAACTTTAAAGCAAAGACTGGAACAAAAGAAAAGGAGGACATTAAATCATAAAGGGAACATTCCAACAAGTAATTATAACAATTATAAATATACACCCAACATGGGAGGACCCAAATACATAAGAACAACTAATAACAAACATAAAGAAAGTAATCAAGGGGTGACACCTGGGTGGCTCAGTCGGTTAAGCGTCTGCCTTCGGCTCAGGTCATGATCCCAGGGTCCTGGGATCAAGTCCCACATCAGGCTCCTTGCTCAGCAGGGAGCCTGCTTCTCCCTCTGCCTGCCACTCCCTCTGCTTGTGCTCTTTCTCTCTCTGACAATTAAATAAATAAAATCTTAACCAAAAAAAAAAAAAAGAATCTAGGAGGACAAATTTAAAAAAAAAAAGAAAGTAATCAAGGAGCGCCTGGCTGACTCAGTACAGTGAGCAACTCTTAATCCCGGGGCTGTGAGTTTGAGACCCAAGTTGGGTGTAGAGATTACTTAAAAATAAAATCTTTAGGGGTGTCTGGGTGGCTCAGTTGATTAAGCGTCCAACTCTTGGTTTCGGCTCAGGTCCTGATTTCCTGGGTCGTGAGATCAAGCCCCACCTGGGGCTCATCACTCAGGAGGGGTGTGCTTGGATATTCTTCTCTCCCTATGCCCCTTCACCCACTCATGCTCGCTCTCTCTCAAATAAATAAATAAAATCTTTTTAAAAAAAATAAAATAATAAAATGAAATCTTTAAAGAAAGAAAAAATAATCAATAGTAATACAAGAATAGTAGGGGACTTTAACACCCAACTTATATCAATGGACAGATCATCCAAACAGAAAATCAAGGAAACAGTGGCTTTAAATGACACACTGGACCAAATGGATTTAACAGATATATTCAGAACATTCCATCCTAAAATAACGGAATATACATTCTTTTCAAGTGCATATGGAACATTCCCCAAAAGAGATCACATATTAGGCCACAAAACAAATCTCAACAAATTCAAAAAGATCGAAGTCATACCATGCATCTTTTCTGATCACAACACTGTGAAACTAGAAGTCAACTGCCTGAAAAAATCTGGAAAAGATACAAATACATGGAGGTTAAATAATATGCTACTAAACAATGAATGGGTCAAGCAAGAAATCAAAGAGGCAATCAAAAAATACACAGAGACGAATGAAAATGAAAACACAATGGTCAGGGTGCCTGGGTGGCTCAGTTGGTTAAGTGTCTGCCTTCGGCTCGGGTCATGATACTGGGATCGAGCCCCACATCAGGCTCCCTGCTCAGCGGGTAGTCTGCTTCTCCCTCTGCCTCTGCCTGCTGCTCTGCCTACTTGTGCTTTCTCTATCTCTCTGTCAAATAAATAAAACCTTAAAAAAATATATATAAGAAGCAACAAGTGTTGGCAAGGATATGTAGAAAAAGGAACCCTCATGCTTTGTTGGTGGGACTATAAGCTGATACTGCCACTGTGGAAAATTGCATGAAGGTTCCTCAAAAAATTAAGAATAGAATTACCACATGATCCAGTAATTCCATTACTGGGTGTTTACCCAAAGAATTTGAAAACACTAATTCAAAAAGATCTATACATCCCCATTTTTACTGCAGCATTATTTACAACAGTCAAACTATGGAAACAGCCCACATGTCCCTCAACAGATGAATGGATAAAGAAGATGTGATACACAAACACACACACACACACACACACACACAGAGGATTATTACTCTGCCATAAAAAAAAGAATGAAGGGGCGCCTGGGTGGGTCAGTCGGTTAAATGTCTGCCTTTGGCTCAGGTCATGATCTCGGATCGAGCCCCGCGTCAGGCTCCCTGCTCAGTGGGGAGTCTGCTTCTTCCTCTCCCTCTGCCCCTCCCCCCGACTCATGCTCACTCTCTCTTGTTCTCTCTCTCAAATAAATAAAATCTTAAAAAAAAAAAAAAAGAAATCTTGCCATTTGCAACAACATGGATGGATATAGAGGGCATAATGCTTAGTGCAGTAAGTTAAAGAAAGATAAATACCTTATGATTTCACTCATCTGTGAAATTTAAGAAATAAACAAAGAATAAAAGAGACAAACCAAAAAACAGATTCTTAACTATAGAGAACTGATAGTTACCACCAGGGAGGTATGTGGGGAGATGGGTGAAACAGGTGAATGGATTAATAGTACACTTTGCATGATGAGCACTGAGTAATGTATAGAAATGGTGAATCACTATATTGTATACATGAAACTAAACATTGTATGTTAACTACAATGGAATTAAAATAAAATTTAAGAAATTCTTCCACAGACCTGACATCATAACCTACAACTTTCATGACAAGAACTTAACCATGATCATGACTAAGAATGACTCTCATACCAAATTGTTCAATTTCTCATGTATGAGATGACCAAAAAGGAAGAACTGTTTAATGAAATAAGGAGGCCATTAGATTGAGGTGGCTTTAATGCCTTAGTAGCCTCCATAAGCAAACCAAAACCTAAGTTTGAAATACCTCAAGTCTAAGAAATCAAAACCTATTAACAACAAATCACAAACAGCCAACCAGTTTTTCCCAAATACGGCAACTGCTTAAGCTATAGTCAATCAAATAATTTCCCTGCTTTGCTTCCACCTCTTCTCTATAAAAATCTTTCCCCTAGTTCCTGTGAGTAGAGTACTCCTAACTACTTCAGGCTGGGCACTGTGAAACTGGAATCAATTTTCGTTCAATTAAACTCTTAAAAATTTTTTTTTTAAGATTTTTATTTATTTATTTATTTATTTGAGACAAAGAGAATGAGAGAGAGAGAGCACATGAGAGAGGGGAGGGTCAGAGGGAGAAGCAGGCTCCCCGCCGAGCAGGGAGCCCGATGCGGGACTCGATCCAGGGACTCCAGGATCATGACCTGAGCCGAAGGCAGTCGCTTAACCAACTGAGCCACCCAGGCACCCTAAACTCTTAAAATTTTTAACATGCCTCAGTTTATCTTTTAACAGCAGTTACTCTGTCTTTGTGCGTGTGTACATTTCTGTGTGTGCACCCATGCGCACACACATTCACATATTTGTGTGTCCTTTCTATGAAAAAGAAAGCAAGATACCTTCTTTGCTCCACTGCTTAATTACTTCTAAAATGATCAGAATAGAAATAAGTATTCTGTACAGGCATGAGCCATGAGGGGACAAAAGATTCAGGTTTTAGATTTCCTCTTAGCTTTAATATAGTATCAACAGTAACTCGCAAAGTGGGCAGAAACACTGCATCTACTAACGAAACTACCTGAAAGTGCTCTCAACAGCAAACTACTGGCCTGCATTTGTTTGTTCAAATTTTTCAAATAAAGCACATGAAACACAATATGGAAAACAGAATTGAATATGTAATTTGTTCTTGTTCCCAACTTTAATTTTTGTGAAATATTTTATCTCTGCTTAAAAGACTCAGCCCAAGAATACCCCAGAATGAGGACACAGGCTTCAGGGTTAAAAAAATCTTTTTACCAAATGCAAAATCCTAAACAAGTTAACAAATTTCTCTGAGCCTCCATTTCTTCCATTTTCAAATGGAACCGGTAATACTAATCTCAAATGACAGTGGCAAGATTTAAATGAGATAATGTATAAAAGCATGTGATAGTATCCAGCACATGGTAGGCACTCGAGAAACTCCCTTCTTTTTTGCTTCCTTCCCTCATTCACAGTTATTCCATTAGCAGTTTCCTGTTTCTTAAGGGCAGATAATTCTTTAGAAATCTTTACTTACAGGGTGCCTAGGTGGCTCAGTCGGTTAAGCATCTGCCTTCAGCTCGGTTGGTGGTCCTGGGGTCCTGGGGTCCTGGGGTCCTGGGACCGAGCCCCATGTTGGGCTCCCTGCTCAGTCTCCCTTTCCCTCTGCCCCTCCTCCTGCTCATCCTCTCTCTCGCTAACTCTCTCTCTCTCAAATGAATAAAGTCTTTAAAAATAAAGAAATCTTGGGGCACCTGGGTGGCTTAGTCGTTAAACGTCTGCCTTCGGCTCAGGTCATGATCCCAGGGTCCTGGGATCGAGCCCCGCATCGGGCTCCCTGCTCAGCGGGAAGCCTGCTTCTCCCTCTCCCACTCCCCCTGCTTGTGTTCCCTCTCTCGCTGTGTCTCTCTCTGTCAAATAAATAAAATCTTTAAAAAAATAAAAATAAAAAAGTAAAGAAATCTTTACTTACAACTCTTAATGGCAACTGAAGAAAAGACTACAGTCATTTGGATTTGTTAGAGAATGGGTTCAACAATAAAATCAAAATCCTAAAATAGAAATGATAGGCAATTTGGTTTTTTTAATGTCAAAGAAACTCAGTAAAATTATTGACAAGTGGAATGCCCTTTTCCTTTAAGTTTCAAATCTTTTATTGGTCTGCCTTTATTTTAAGATCAAGATTTTACAGATGACATTAGTTTATGGAGATTTCAACTCAGCCAGCTAAGCAGGCAATCCAAAAAAGCTGAGGTAAAAATCTTTGGCAAAAGTGGAAAACCAGTCTCCAAAAAAGACTGCAAATCCTGTCCTTATACAGAAAATAAACAATTTTACTCAAACCTAGATGGCAATTTAAAATATTTCAGTATGGTAGTTCAAAGAGGTACACAGAAGTAAAACTTACAAACACCATGCTATAATAAAACAAGAAAAGTTATTATCACAGGAATGAATCCAGAAAGCTATGTGTTTTGTTTTAATGGGTGAGGGGGACTTCAACATGTGCTTCTACCTTCATTTTTAATTTTCTTCACTAATTATCTTAAAGTGAATATTAGGGACGGTTTTTGGGGGGGGTGTTTGTTTTACTTTTTAAAATAACAAAGCTTAGGGGCGCCTGGGTGGCTCAGTCATTAAGCGTCTGCCTTCGGCTCAGGTCATGATCCCAGGGTCCTGGGATCGAGCCCCGCATCGGGCTCCCTGCTCTGCGGGAAGCCTGCTTCTCCCTCTCCCACTCCCCTGCTTGTGTTCCCTCTCTCGCTGTGTCTCTCTCTGTCAAATAAATAAATAAAATCTTTAAAAAAATAAATAAATAAATAAAATAACAAAGCTTAAGGGGACTATTTAAATTTTTTCCCTAGCGTCCCTTCCCCTAATGATCTTTTTTTTTTTGAGAGCGAGCGAGCATGCGCACTTGCACATGCCCAAGCTGGGAGAAAGTGGTGGTACTGGGCAGAGGGAGAGGAGGAGGGAGAGAGAATCTTAAGCAGGCTCCACACCCAGCGCAGAGCCCAACACCAGACTTGATTTTATGACCCTGAGATCATGACCCGAGCTGAAATCAAGAGTCAGACGCTTAAACAACTGAGTCACCCAGGCATCCCTCCCTAATGTTCTTTTATGGATTTGAATTAATATTAAATGAATAAATATTTGGAAGAAATCTAAATAATGTCATTCTTAAAGTAAAAATTAAATTGTTTCCTGACCTTGTAAAACAGATTTGAAAAAAAAAATTTTTAAGATTTTATTTATTTATTTGACAAAGAGAGCACAAGCAGGCAGAACAGCAGGCAGAGGGAGAAGCAGACTGTGCACAGAGCAGGGAGCCCAACATGGGGCTTGATCCCAGGGCCCTGGGATCATGACCTGGACCAAAGGTAGCCGCTTAACTGACTGAGCCACCCAGATGTCCCTAATTTGGCAGTTTCTTAAAAAGTTAAATATATACCTACCAGTTGATCCAGCCATTTCACTCTTAGGTATTTACCTAAGAAAACTGAAAAGCATATACCCATAAGGAAGAGGTTGAAGGGTTATGTGCAAGAGATCAGGCAGAGTGCACGTGATCATATGTAGGGGTTGGTATGTGTTCAGCCTAGAATCATGGGCAGGGAAGGGGATGCATGTGGTACAGTCTTCTAAGCATCCTGTTGCTACCAGGGCTTTTCTGGCCTGGCAGTTAGAATGTTCCAGTCATTGTCAATGCCTCAAGAAAGTGCAGTAAGAAATAACTGCTGGGGTCTACAGGTGAGGAAGAGGGATCACTGAAAATATCATACAATGGAATATCACTCAGCAATAAAAAGGAATGAGCTATTTATAGAAGCAACATGAATGGATCTCAAAATAATTTATTATGCTAAGTGAAGGTAGCCAGACTAAAAAAAAGTATATATGGTATGCTTCTATTTACATAAAACTCTAGAAAATTTAAACTATAGTAATAAAAAGCAGTGGTTTCCTAGAAAGGAAGGAATGGGGAAAGGTAGGAAGAAAGAATTAAAAAGGGACACTTGGAAAATTCTAGGAATGATAAACAAGTTTACTATATTAATCATGTTTACAGTTTCATGAGTATATATACATGTCACTTTATTGAATTATATGTTTTAAGTATGTATAATTTATTCTACATCCATTATATTAAATCTGTTTAAAAAAAAATAAGTGAAGGTCCCAGATAAGAGTTTTAATATATTTGAGAAAGATTCCAACATTGTGGAGACCCATTCAGACTCTTGGTATAAAGATTATATTAAAGTGAAAACATCTGAGCTAAAGAAGATACAAAAAAAACCTTATTTGAATTTTCCTTATCTGAATAAACTAGAGCCTCTAAAAAATACAGCTGCCATTAACCATGCCCCCACCCTAATCCCCCCAAAAATATGAATTCAAAGGGATACATGCACCCAAATATTCATAGCATTATCTACAATAGCCAAATTAGGGAAACAGCCCAAGCATCCATCAACTGATGAATGGATAATGGAGATACAGGTATCTATATAGACAGATAGACAGATAGATAGATACACACACACACACACACACACACAATGGAATATTGTTCAGCCATAAACAAGAATGAAATCATGCCATTTGCAACAATGTGAATGGAGCTAAAAAGTATTACTGCTAAATAAAATAGTCAGAGAAAGACAAATACCATATGATTTCACTCATATGTGTAATTTAAGAAACAAAACAAATGAGCAAAGGGTGAAAGAGAGGCAAACCAAGAAACTGACTCTTAACTCTAGAGAACAAACTGACGGTTACCAGAGGGTCGAGGGGTTGGGTTAAATAGGTGATGGGCATTAAGGAATGTACTTGTTATGATGAGCACCATGTGTTGTATGGAAGTGTTGAATCACTATATTGTATACCTGAAAATAATATTACACTGCATGTTAACTAACTGGAATTTAAATAAAAACTTAAAAAAAAAAAAAAAGTCCAACAGAACCTTCTGTATCTTCCCACTGAAGCCTAAACTCCGCCCTAACTTTGTAGTATATAAACTTTTTATCTGTGGCTACTAAGTTACAACTGAGCACTATCTTATCAATGACAAAAGAACTTGTCTTTTCTGTTAATCTGCCAATTGTCAGTTAATTTGCAGGCCTCCACGTAATGGACCAACCTGGGACGTTGGAAGAGAGAGAGTTTTCCTCCCAACAGTTTTGGCAATGAGGATGGGATTACTGGAACTCCTTGCTCACTCTGGAGACTACAGCTGAGATCTCAAGCCTTCTGATCAAGCAGGTATGGTTAACTTTTTTACTACTCCAACTCTCGTGTCCCTGCACAGGGTCTAGTGAGCAAGGATGGCAAAAGCCCTTCCTGGTCTTTTCTAAAAGGAATTTTCCAAAACTTAGATTTACAAGAGAAACACTGGTAGAAACTAATTCTTTGGTATTGTGACGCCTGGTCTGAGTAATCTTGTTACAGATCCATTACCTCCCAGGAATAGCCACTGTGTCCCATCTGTTTTGTTTTGTGTCCTGAGAGCATGGCTTGGATTCTGTGAGAAAGCTCACTGATTTTCCACCTTCTGCAGGGTGCAGATAGTTGGGCATGTGTCTACGAGCAGCCAGCCACCAGCTGGCGGACCAAGACACTTTCCTATCAACTGTACTAGCTCTGAGGGGAGTTTTTCTAAGTAAAGGGTCTCAGTCCATAAGGACCTATATCCTCTCACTCCTTGTTGATAAGTCCCATCTCAGTATCACTTGTCAGTGTCACAGATTAGAAGATCAGTGGTCAGACGTGTCTCACTTTTATGGGATAAGGGAGACAAGTTTTCACAAATACCATTCTTACTGCCTTTGGCACCAGGGTCTTTGTTTTCTCTCTCTTTGGCTATCTTTGATAATGACTAGATCATGGTGGCTGTACCCTTTTTGAGATGCCTCTTAGATCCACAGTTAAGCCATAAAAATAAAAAGGCTTATAGTTTCAGTCACATTTTAAATGAGTATACTCTCTGAAGCTGGGTTACAGTCCGAGGCTTCTTTATTTGGAATTAACTCTTGGGCTCAAAGTTGTTCCTGGCTTTGGTTTCAAGGCCTCTCTGTTCTCTTCTCTCATGCTGCAAGTTCTTGGATTTTTGTTTTAAGCCCTCGCTGTTCTCCCTTCTTGATCCTGCTCCTGTCATAGAAACTTGGTTGACTGAAACCCTCCTTCTCAAACTGCTGACTATATTCTCTGTCACCATAGCACTAACTCTGACTGCTTCCTATCTTGTCGGCATGACTTTACTAAGAAGAATTTAGAACTTAAATAGCTTTTTTGAGAAAACTTAAAATGACTCCTCCAAGACCGAAATTTCCCTCCCTGCTCCAGCCCCTCAAACCTGTACAATCACTGAAACTTTAGGCTCTGGCCCATCCCTGTAGGGACTCAGGGACCCCCCAAGAGCAATAGCCTACATAAAAAGGTTAACTGGAGGGGCGCCTGGGTGGCTCAGTCGTTAAGCGTCTGCCTTCGGCTCAGGTCATGATCCCAGAGTCCTGGGATCGAGCCCCGCATCGGGCTCCCTGCTCAGCGAGAGGCCTGCTTCTCCCTCTCCCACTCCTCCTGCTTGTGTTCCCTCTCTCACTTTGTCTCTCTCTGTCAAATAAATAAATAAAATCTTTAAAAAAAAAAAGGTTAACTGGAACAAATCTTAGTCCACAGCCTCTATAAGATTATACACTAGGGGGGCACCTGGGTGGCTCAGTTGGTTAAGTGACTGCCTTCGGCTCAGGTCATGATCCCAGGGTCCTGGGATCGAGTCCCACATCGGGCTCCCGGCTCAGCAGGAAGCCTGCTTCTCCCTCTCCCACTCCCCCTGCTTGTGTTCCTGCTCTCGCTGTCTCTGTCAAATAAATAAATAAAAAATCTTAAAAAAAAAAAAAAAAGATTATACACTCGGAAAAAAGAAAATCTTAAAAATCTCTCCCATGAAGGGACGCCTGGGTGGCTCAGTCGTTAAGCGTCTGCCTTCAGCTCAGGTCATGATCCCGGGGTCCTGGGATCGAGTCCCACATTGGGCTTCTTGCTCAGTGAGGAGCCTGCTTCTCCCTCTCCCTCTGCTGCTCCCCCTGCTTGTTCTCTCTCTCTCTCTGATAAATAAATAAAAATCTTTAAAAAAAAAAAATCTCTCCCATGAATATTGATAAAAAGCTTATTAGCCTTTAGGGCGCCTGGGTGGCTTAGTTGGTTAAGCGACTGCCTTTGGCTCAGGTCATGATCCTGGAGTCCCAGAATCAAGTCCCGCATCAGGCTCCCTGCTCAGCAGGAAGTCTGCTTCTCCCTCTGACCCTCCCCCCTCTCATGTGCTCTCTCTCTCTCATTCTGTCTCTCAAATAAATAAAATCTTAAAAAAAAAAAAAAGCTTAGCCTTTATATTGAGCAAGTAACAACTTATTCCATCCACTACAAACAGAATTCAGATAAAAATATAAAGCAGGACAAAGATGAGAACCAACTCTTATATATAAACTAGTGAATTCCATATTACCATATTTATGCCTGACTCATGGCTAAAATTTTAAAATCTCTACTTGTGTCCGTGTGTGTATATATATGCTATATATTATATATATATACAATATTTATATATATAAATATATGTAATTTTCCCCACCTGCAGACAGTATTACTAAATTAATAAAAGACTAACTGGCTTAGAGAAAAAGTGCTCATATAAAGTTTTCTAAAATTCTCAGAAATATGGGCACTAACCCAAATGTTTTTCAAGTCCATGTGATTTGGATAAAGCTTTGATAAATAGCACTAGTTTAATATTGTTGGTTTAGTAAAACAGGAATGTCCTCAGAGTTATCAGCATTGAGTATAATGAATATATACATACATTTTATTCTACTTGGATTTAGTAGTCAAATAAGCTAAATGTCTAAGATTATAAAACTAATAGTTTGGGGGCACCTGCATCACTCAGTTGGTTACGCGTCTGACTCTTGATTTCCGTTCAGGTCATGATCTGATTGAGCCCCATGTTGGACACCACGGCTCAGCGGGGAGTCTGCTTGAGGATTCTCTTGCCCTCTCCCTCTGCCCTTCCCCTAACTCGTGTTTTCTCTCTCTCTCAAGTAAATAAAATCTTTTTAAAAAGATTTATTTACTTGAGAGAGAGACAGAGGTAGTGACAGAGATAGCAAGAGAGACCACAAGCAGGGAGGAGAGGGAGAAGCAGGCTCCCCACTGAGCAGTGAGCCCAATGCAGAGCTCAATCCCAGAACCCTGGGATCATGACCTGAGCTGAAGGCAGACACTTAACCAACTGAGCCACCCAGGCACCCCTAAACAAATCTTTTTTAAGGGATCACGACCTGAGCCGAAGGCAGATGCCTAACCGACTAAGCCAGCCAGGAGCCCCAACAATAATTATTTTATAACATGACTGCTTAGAAGTAGTTTCCAAAATATTTTTGGTAACTTGAAACTTAAAAGTTATCCTAAGTTATGTTTAATGATAGACATTTACTGAATATCCAGATCATTTCTAAATAAGATAAAACAGGGGTGCCCGGGTGGCTCAGTTGTTAAGCATCTGCCTTCGGCTCAGGTCATGATCCCAGAGTCCTGGGATCGAGCCCCGCATCAGGCTCCCTGCTCAGTGGGAAGCCTGCTTCTCCCTCTCCCACTCCCCCTGCTTGTGTTCCCTCTCTCACTGTGTCTCTCTCTGTCAAATAAATAAAATCTTTATAAATAAATAAATAAATAAATAAATAAATAAATAAATAAATAAATA